>NC_054872.1:7328168-7666793 GCF_018320785.1 Cheilinus undulatus
CATATCTGACTCTGACCTCCTCGCTCTGTGTGTTTCTGTCTCTGAACAGATGCAGATGAATCCTCCACGTTTGTGACCGGCATCGTTCTGTACAGAAACCTGGGCAGCATCCTCAACCTGCAGAGGTAAGACGGCTCACCATTTTAAAACTGCAGCTTTGCTGTAGCTGTAAATATCAAGACCACTGGAGGGGTGAGATCAGCACAAATACAACAGGGAATTTGATAAATAGGATTGGAAAAGATAAATGGCATTTTGTCACACAAGGAATACTTTGGAGATATTGTGGGCCATGTATATCCTATCATACGCAACTCTAAGTTATATTCACTCCACTGTGGACTCAGCAGACCAACACCACTACTAATGACAGACAAATGCAGCCTTTGCAATGGAATTCAAACACAACATGGAAAAGTAAATCCTTCCTAGAAGGCTAAAGAAACCCCCCTCTGATCCTGGAGATATGAGGCCATGGGCTGTTTTACCATGAGGCAAAGGGAGGCAAATGAGGGGCCTCAAGTCACAGTCTACTAAACATTACTTGATAAATCCTGGTAATATGTGCATATGCTTATAAAGTAAAGCTAACTTAATTTGTGTGAGTCTGGGCAGCTATCAGGGTTTACAGTGTAGTCCACAAGCTGATAATAGAGAAAAATGGCTGACTTGCAAATAAAGGACAGTACCTGAACTTTAACTCTAAAGCATTATTAATAAAATGCATTTCACTGGATATATAAACTCATTTTTTTTGCAGAAGAAGACTTTAGTGGCCTTAATTTGTAAAGGAAATGCAATACAGTGCTGTGAAAAAGTATTTGCCCCCTTTCTGATTCCTGAGTTTTTTAAATATTCATCACACTTGAATGTTTCTGATCATCAAACCAATTTCAATATCTCACAAAGACAACCCAAGTAAATACAAAATGCAGTTTCTAAATGATTTTATTAATAAAGGGCAAAAATCAAAACCTATCTGGCCTCATGCAAAAAAGTAATTGCCCCCCTTGTTAAATCATGAGTTAACTGTGATTAATCACAGTTCTTGGAAAACTGAGTTCAGTTTCATTGGCCACACCCAGGCCTGATTACCACCAGATTTGTTGAATGAAGAAATCGCTGAAATAGAAGCTGTCAGACAAAGTGAAGTAGTCTACAAGATCTCAGAAAGAAACGCATCATGCCACGATGCAAAGACATTCAAGAACAAATAAGAAACAGAGTTATTGAAATTTATCAGTATGGAAAAGGTTACAAAGACATTTCCAAGGCTCTAGGACTCCAGTGAACCATGGTGAGAGCCATTATCCACAAACTGAGAAAACTGGGAATAGTGGTGAACCTTCCCAGGAGTGGTCAACCAACCAAAATAACTCCAAGAGTGCAACAATGACGCATCCAGGAGGTCACAAAACACAAAAGAACCCAGAATGACATCTAAAGACCTGCAGGCCTCACTGGCCTCAGTTAAGATCAGAGTTCATGACTCAACCATCAGAAAGACACTGGGCAACAATGACATCATGGGAGAGATCCAAGGCCAAAACCACTTCTGACAAAAAAACAACACAAAGGCTCGTCTCACATTTGCCAAGAAACATCTTGATGATCCCCAAGACTTTTGGAGAAATATTCTGTGGACTGACGAGTCAAAAGTTGAACTTTTTGGAAGGTTTGAGTCCCGTTACATCTGGAGTAAAAATAACATAGCATTTGATAAAAAGAACATCAAGCCAACAGTCAACATGGTGGTGGCAGTGTGATGGTCTGGGTCTGCTTTGCTGCTTCAGGACCTGGACCACTTGCTGTGACTGATGGAACTATGAGTTCTGCTGTCTAGCAGAAAATCCTGAAGGCGAACGTCCAGCCATCAGTTCGTGCCCTAAAGCTCAAGCGCTCTTGGGTTATGCTGCAGGACAATGACCCGAAACACACCAGCAAGTCCACCTCTGAATGGCTCAAAATAAACAAAATTAAGGTTTTGGAGAGGCCAAGTCAAAGTCCAGACTTAATTCCAATTGAGATGCTGTGGTGTGACCTTAAACGGGCAGTTCATGCTGGAAAACCCTCCAATATGGCTGAGTTAAAACAATTCTATGAAGAAGAGTGGGCCAAAATTCCTCCACAGCGATGTGAAAGACTCATCACCAGTTATCACATATGCTTGATTTCAGTTATTGCTGCCAAGGGTGGCACAACCAGTTATTAGGTTCAAGGGGAAATTATTTTTCCACATAGGCCAGATAGGTTTGGATTTTTTCCCCTTAATGAATAAAATCATCATTTGGAAACTGCATTTTCTATTCACTTAGGTTGTCTTTGTGAGATATTAAAATTAGTTTGATCATCAGAAACAGTTAGGTGTGATAAATATGCAAAAAACTCAGGAATCAGAAAGGGGGCAAATACTTTTCACAGCACTGTAGCTGAAGTATGAAGGCTCATAGATCACACACATTTAATATCAACGATTATGCAATGTTGGAACATTTTAAACGTGCATGAATAAACCATCAGCACATTGAAAGCTTTTGGTTGTCAGAGAATTTTACATCATCTGAGGATGTTTCCACTTCAATGGAAACAAGGATTTGATGCAGCAGCAGCAGCAGCAGTGGGTGGCCTCATGTACGTCTTTTATCTCCATGAGTAAAAGGATTTCTTTGAGGAAGTTGCTGCTCACATGATGATTAACATACATTTTAACACAGCAGTATTGTGTAGGTCTGTGTGAGTGTTCAGAGCACATGTGAGGAACAGCGTTTGAGCGTTAAGGAGCTCTCCATTATGGTAATATAGTCAAAAAGAAGCGGTATGAAACAGGGAAATGAAACAGACGCTGCCTCTTTTCAGTCCTCCCACATGTTTGCTCTGAATCTCTGGATTACTGCAGCTCTCCATATTTCTCAGCTCCTCTTTTCATCCTTCCTTTTTTCTTCCTTTCTGCATTTGATTCCCACCCTAAAGGGAAGAAAAGATGAGTTTGAGGCAAGAGACTGGGTGACACAAACATTTAGGTTGACTGATTGTGTTTCAGAGTGGTGAGGGGCTGATTGTGCAGAGAGGATACAGCGATGGTGTGGAGAACAGGAAAAAAAGGAGCATGGGCTGTTTAACATGTTTGTCCGAGCGGAAGCTTCCGTCATCAAAACCCCCAGCAGAAATTCACTTTTCTCTGATTGTCTCATTCCACATGATTGATAGCACCTATGAGAGGGAAAAATATTGCAATGCATACTAAACATGCAGGAGAATCTGAAATATAGCGCCATAAAAACATCTTAAACCACGGGAAAATAAAAAACATGAGCACTGCAGTCTTATACTAGAAAATTACCTTTAGAGTCTTTGTAAAAATTACATTTAATTTTTAAATCTAAGGATTGGGAACTATTTTTCAGACAATAAAATGGTCATTATTTTGATTAAATGGAAGATTTTTATGTGACTTATCTCAAACCAAAACCAGTGTTTGTTCCATTATCTTTACCAATGCCTGATTGAATTGGGGTACTGCTGCCAGACGGGGGCAGCAGCACCTCTGCAAGCTGTTTGTTGTCCACTATTAAATAACAGTAGAAGAAGAAAGTAGTAGTGTTTGGTGACATGACAGACACTCTAAAACAGGGGTGTCAAACTCAAGGCCTGGGGTCAAATCCGGCACGTGGTGCAGTTACACATGTCATAACTGGCCCTAAAACATGAGGTCTGCAGATTTCCTCCAGTATAAAAATGTAAACTTAACCTGATATCAAATATCCTAAAGTCATAAAATCTGAAAAAAAAAACATGATAATAATAATAATAACTAGATGAAAAAAATGTGTGACTAAAAAAATCATTTGTGTTTTCATTTCATATTTTAAATTTTTCGTTGCACAATTATTACTTCAATCTTTTATTTGGACTTTTATTTCATATTTTGACCTTTTACATTTATTATTTTGACTTTTTATCTCATATTTTGACCTTTCAGCATATAATTTTGACTTTATCTAATATTTTGACTTTTTCATTTTTTTAGTTTTGTCTCTTATCTCATATTTTGACTTTGTCAATCTATTTTTTTCACTTTTTATTCAATATTTTGACCTTTTCAATTTATTATTTTGACCATTATCTCATATTTTGACCTTTTAGGTGCACCAATTTAAATTTTCAGTCATATATTTGCTTTAAAAACATGATTTTGAATTTCTTTTTTATATATTTGCCTTTCAAAAGCATTATTTTAACATCTTATTTTGTGTGTTGACCTTTTGGACTAATAGGTTAGACTTTTATCTTGGATTTTGATTTTTTTTTTTAAACTTATCATTATGAATTTTCAAATCTCAAAATCATTTATCACCAGTGCTAATTTTTCCCCATAATTTATTACTAGCAAAAATGAGGTTGACAGTTAAATGTGGACCCTGGTAGGCCCTCAGGTTAGACCTTAATTCAGAACCTGGCCCCTTTCTGTGGTTGAGTTTGACACAACTGCTCTGAAGGATGTGTTTTTGCTCATCATGACTTAAACACTCTTAACTTATCAACCCTAATTCAAAAAAAGTTAGGACGCTGTGTAACGTGAATAAGAATAGAAACAGTGATTAGTAAATCTTTTTAATCAATATTCAGATATATAAATACATGTGCAAAAAGACAAGATATTCAATGCCTAAAATGATTTTCAGTGTTCATTAGATACAATTGTCTGGATGGAAGTATATTTTACTCTAACATCTCTATCTACCTTTCAGCATTTTCAGCATTGATAGTTTGATAGTTCCTTTCTAGATGTGTTAACTGCCCACGCCATAGACACTAATGCAACCTCATACCATCAGAGATGCAGGCTTTAGAACTGAGCCAGGATAACAAGCTAGGTGGTCCCTCCCTCTCCTTTTTAGTCTGCAGGACATGGCGTTGGTGGTTTCCAAAAAGGATTTTAAATCTTGAGTCATCTGACCACAGAACAGTTTTTCCATGTTGCCTCTGTCTATTTTGAACGAGCTGTGGCCCAGAGAAGACAGTGGTGTTTCTGGATCCTGTTCACATGTGTGAGCACCCTTCAGAAAACCAGCAACAAATAAGCCTGGCATAAGTCCTATAAAAAAGAAAATTGATTTCTGAAAAGGCTCCTTTTGAAAACCATTGGGTGTGGGGGTTGGGTTTAAGCTCAGTGATGCAAATGGACAGCTTCTGTTTCTGCCCCACGCCTGGCTCCCCAGGAAGGTGTCAATCCTTGAGAAACTTCGAGGCTTTATTTCTCATAAAAATAATTTGAGGAGTGCCAACATTCAAATGGTAACAGCTTCTTCAATTATTTTGGATTTCCATGTATGAGAAATCATTGGAAAGGTTATAAATCACACTTTCAGAATCTGTAAATAACTCAGAACGCCTCGGGGGAGACGTCTTCCTGTCTTCCTGTTTTGTTTTCTTTTGTTTTTTGTTTTTCATGGCTGGATCCATTTGGCTTCTTCTTGGCATGATCTATCTTTAACTGTCATTTTTGGATGGCACGGCTAACTGTGTCAGCAGACAATCATTTCGTGAAGTTTTCCTGAATCCATGCAGTGATTTCCAGTGCAGAATGATGCATGTTTTTAATGCAGTGGCCCCTGAGGGCTGCTAAGATCACAAGCATCCAAAACTGACCTTCAGCCTTGTCTCTAGTTCATGGAGATTTCTCCAGATTTTCTGAATCTTCTGATGATAATATGGACTGTAGATTGTGGGAGATTCAAAGTCAAAACACACAGTTTTTCACAGAATGCTGAACCTCTTCCCATCTTTACTTATGAGAGACTCTGCCTCTCTAAAATGCTCATTTTATACCCAGTCATGTTACTGACCTGTTGCAATATATTTAGCACTTTAGCAAGATGGTGAATAAAAGTACATAATCTGTTAGTGCTGTCATTTTGAGCTAATGCTAGCATTTAGCTACAGCATTACTGTGACTCAGGCCAGATTATACGTCACTGATGTTTATTATTATTTTTTCTCTCTGTACAGAAACAGCACCGTCCTGAACTCCAAAGTGTTGTCAGTGACCATCAAGCCCACCCCGGCCTCTCTCTCTGCTCCTGTGGTCGTCGAGTTCTCTCACCTCTACAACGTGAGTACCTGAGGAAATCTTTCATTCATGTTATAAAACTCACACACCGGTTGTATTTAGGGCAGTTTTTCATGTAAATCATTTGTTTTTAAATTTCTTCTCCATCCATCAGGGAACCACCAACCAGACCTGTATATCGTGGGACGAGAGTGACAGGTAAGACCCTTGTTATTGGTGATTTGTGATTTGAGCGTGCTCATATCCTTAACTGCTAATGTTTGGACCTGCAAGAGTTGGAGCAATGAGAAGGCTGTCTATTCTTTTGTGGACGCATGAAACATACGCAAAAGTATTTTTTTCCACCTTTTTTAATTGTTTAATATTTAAGTGCTGCTCTTTTCTGGAAATTCTGGCACATATGATGTCAGCTGTCTCCGCAGGTCGATGTTTTAGTTTTAAACAGTTATGAAGCTGAATATCTCTATATTTTTTAACCGAGGAAGGCTAAGGCTTTTTTGTGTCATATTGTTGTTGAAGATTTTTTCCAGCTGTTGGCAATTGCAAAAACCCAGAGATGGCTGTTGAATTTAGTGGTTTTAAGGTCTTGTTTAAATAATTTTAAATGTAGGATGAGATAAAACATCAACTAAAGCTCTAAAATCATCAGTTTAACTTAATTCAAATAACTTAATTTATTCATTGGGAACTTCCTAATCATGTTTATTTTATGTCAAACCACCTTTGGGGTTTGAAAAAATATTATCTGTAGATAAACAGTTTTAAAAGTCATGCAGCACACATTATGGTCTTCTAGAGGAGGCCCACTTTCCCCTAAAACCCCCTATAAAAGTTGTATGGAGGCATCCATCAGTTCTTCAAGCGTTTTTTTTTTTTTTACACACTCTCTTCACTGGTGTCGTACAGATTTAAGGGGTGTGAAGTTTTTGAAACTACTCCAAGAAATGACTCCATAATCTGTAAGAACATAGTTTTTGGCAGTGGCAGAGCCTCTCTGCTGCTGAACTGTAAGGGTTAAATTGTCTCATATCAGTTCACGTCTCCCTGTGGACTTTCGGTCAAACTGTATCATTCTGGGGAGCTGAGCTGACACTGAGTGGTCCAGAGTCCATCTTTAATTATTGAACAGTGCACAGGCAGACTCAGAGAGCAGCTGTATGTGGGTGTTTGTGAGTCTGGTTCTCAAACAAATAAGACAAAAAGAGAAGTAGACTCAGATTAGTTTGAATCTGATCTTTTACTTTCAAATGTCTAGATCAGGGTTCCTCAGTCTTTTCTCCTTCAAGCACCCTTTAAGTTTAAATTCTCACCCCAGACAAAATGCATTACTGAAAAAAACATTCTGGGTTCCCGTGACTGCCGGGACACTCATATAGTAATAGAAGTAATAAGAAAAACCTCGACAGCACATTAATAAAGCCACTTAAAATCCTACTGTATATTTTCACAGAATGGGCATGTAGACCTTAAAAACACATTTTGGCCCACCTACTGAACTGAAAAGGAAAAAACAAAGACAAGCATGGTCCCTTCACAGTGCTTATTATCCTACTCTGCTGCTGACCCATACTCTGGAGTGATTTCAGTAAAACGTGCATCTCCTCTGCACTCTGCAGCGCCATGGCACGCAGCCGTGATCAGTGGGCAGAGATCACAAGAGAACTGTGAGTTTACACTGGTAGTAGATTATTTACCTTTTTCTGGTTGATTTATTGTCTATTCCAGCATGAGTCCATGATATTATTGATTCCGCCATTTGGTGAGTACATTCGGAAGTTAAAAGGTTGATTACTGCTTCAAGGATCTGTGGTTTTATGCAAAATTCTTTGGCTAAATATCCTCAAAAGTTAACTTTTCCTCATCCCACTGTTGTAGCTCTGTGACCCACTGACCTCCTGGTGACCCTTTGCTCTCGTTGCAGGATGAGACATAATGTTGCTAAAGTGATCATTTACGATCTGGAGTGCATTGTATTGTATTTTGAAAGTACTCTACACTTTTGACTTCCTGTTTGCAACTTTCTGGCTGACAGGAATTTATGCAGTTTGGAGGTGCTGAAAATTGACCTGCAGTGTATCCCCAACAAAGCACTGCAGACGGGCACTTTATGGACACGTCATGCCGGAGTGGAGCGCGGGCAGTGGAACTGTTCCAATTAACTAGACAGCAAGCGATTTGATCCAAAGTAGGATTCGCCGGTAGATCGCAACGCAGCCGCTGAATGTGAAAATTGCGGGTAACAGTCTGTATATTCAAAGTAATTCTCAGTTGAATTCAAAGCATCTTGAAGGCACCCCTGATGATGCCAGAAAGTACCCCGAGATGCCACAGCACCCTGGTTGAAAAAGGCTGACACAGGTGAAAGAAACAAAAGAATAACCATAAGAAAAGTGGGCATGTATATACTGAAATTATGAAAAACACACTTGTAGTTTATTTTTGTTTGTTTTGTTTTGTGTTTTTGGAGGCCTGCAGTGATGGTTCCTTCTGGTTCTCATCTCCACACAGGATCTCTTGAGCTCTGTCAGAGTGACCATCAGGTTCTTGGTCACCTCTCTTACTAAGGCCCTTCTCCCCTGATTGCTCAGTTTGGCCAGATGACCAGTCCTGGTTGTGCCAAACTGAGAATCATGGAGGCCACTGTGTTATTAGGAACCTTCAGTGCAGGAGAAATATTTTGTAGCCTTCCTCAGATCTGTGCCCATCAACAATCCTTTCTTTGAGCTCTGCGAGCTGCTCCTTTGTCCTCAGATGTGGTTTTTGCTCTGATATGCACCATCAGCTGTGAGGCCTTCTATAGAGAGTGTATGCATTTGTCCAATCAATTTAATTTACAACAGGTGGAATCCAATTAAGATGTAGAAACACCTCAAGTGTTTTGCAATATTTATGTCAATGTGATATATTAGTTTTTTCCTTTTCACAGATTTGCAAAAATTTCTTAAATTCTGCTTTCACTTTGTGGTTCTGAGCGTTAAAAATAGAAATGACTGTAGCATCAGGCTGACACATAGATAATTGAATATTGGTCTGAATGCATTCTGAGGGCCCTGTATGAACACCTGTGATGGTCTAATGTTCATACCTTTTTTCAACTGATTTCCATTCAGACATGACTGTAGCTCTAGTGTGAACTGGTCTATAGTTTCTCTCTGAGGTGATGCTGCTCCCCGGAGAGTGAGCAGGACAGCTCTGCACTATCACAGCCACGACACTGACGCAGCATGTGGAAAATTAAAAGTGTCGCTCAGAGCTCCCCTCTGACTTCCTGCCAACACACAAAACATGCTTAACAGCGAGTATTCCTGTAGAGGATGGAGAGAGGATGAGCACGGGAAGTACGCGAAAAACTACACTGGTTTTACATCTGTGGCCTGATTCAGACACGACTTATTCACTCTTGTATCTAAGTGTCCTGTTTGTTTAGGACGAGAAAACAGTCTGAGCATGTTGTAGCATTAACACCGAGCGAGGAGAGGGGAGAGAGGCAAACATTGTGCAGCGTTATTGCTATGCAGGTTTGGACATTTGCATTTAGATGGCTGCACACACTCTTGTTATATTGAAGACAACATTCATGGCCTCAGTGAGGGGATTAGAAGAAGTTTGAGTTGGCACAGAAAGACCTGGAGCAAGATGAAGAGTGAAGCAAAGAGACAGAGTCGATTTGGTGAGAAAGGATGACTAAATATAGGAAAAACTGAATGGATGTTAATCTGACAGCCTGCTCTAAATATAGAATAAATACAGCTTTAAAATGACAGAGACAGTATCCACAGTCTCTAGTGTTTCATTGATGCTAGCAGTTTTATGTGAACTTCTGAGCCCCCAGTAACCCTGAATGAGAGAAAAAAAAATCAACTAAATTTAGAGATACAGATATTTTGATGGATCTTTTGGGCCCTGCTTTTGCACTGGAATTAATTTAAAACTTTCTTATTTAGTTTTCATGTAAATTTAGGATAAACAAACACTTCGTAAAGCTGAAACATCGTCAGTAAATGTTCTGTTGGACACTGATGGATGTTTGTCTTCCACCAGCAGCCAAAATTGTTGTAAGCCAAGGCAGATTTCTTTCTTTTACTAGATTCCATCCTGTCAGACGATGCTCAGGGCACAGACGTACTACGATTCCTTTCTGCTCTGTTTACTTTGTCAAATCTTTGTATTTCTGTCTCTGACTGGTTAACTGTTTTCTTCTTTCACAAACAAATATAACCAGAAGTTATTGTTCTTCAGCCCAGAGAGGGCGTTGGGGCCAGTTTGCTGCTTTTTTTTTTTTTTTTTTTTTTTTTTTTTTTACCGTCTAACTTTATGAATGTTCAAGGGAATGATTTTTAAAAAGAATTTTAAAATTTCACTATAATAACTTGTAACAGGTTTAAACTAATCTCTGCACACTTCAGGGTGTTTGTGACCAAAAATGCCCATTTTTTGATCCCACACATGCATTTTATGATATTAGGCTTTCATTCTGGAGTCACTGCTACAAATTTCAGTTTTTCCTGTTTGTCATGAAATCTCAGCCATTTTTACAAAATTGGCATAAAGGGGAAACTGCATGTGTTTCCTGGTTTCCTGTCGGGGCGCCAGTAGAACGATTTATTAAAATCTTAATTTTTAAATAATGATAATGCATAAAATCAAAGTTGTTGCTCATTGTTAATATTATCAAGGCTGTAGCAATCCCCTTCAAGGAAATCCAATTTGCATGAAGTATGAGAAACACCTGGTTTCTATGTTCTGCACCATGAGTGAAGTTATCTACTAAGTTGGTCACTTCATGACTGCTGAAAAGGTTTGCTTATGATAGAGAAGACTTTAGAGGGGACATATTTTACCCTTATAAGACAAGTTAATATTGGTCTCAGAGGTCCCCAAAACATGCCTGTGAAGTTTGCTGCTGAAGAAACATTCCAGTATTGGATTTTTGCATCTTTAAAAACCCCTCTGTTTTGGCCCTTCTCAGAATGAGCTGTTTCTGTGTCTGCAGCTTGAAATGGTAATTAGCTGTCTGACTCCGCCCCTGACCACACCCCTCTCAGGAAATGGATGTGGCTCTCCTGATGTTACAGACACTTTCATCCAAAGTTTAGGACCTGACTGGGATTTGAAACATCAATCTCCCAGACAAAGGTCAGCAGGATAACCCACTGAGCTATCCAGTATCTCAGCTGGCAGCTGAGAGGAAGATCAGTAGAGGAGCATGGGACTTTCTTCCAAGCAGGGAGGGCCAACCAAATCTGGGGGTGGGTGCTCACTCCCCATGTGATGTCATGAGGGTAAAATCTGAGAACAGCTTGTTTCAGCACACATTTTCTGAAAGGTGGAGAAAGAGAGGGGGGAAGGGAATGGATTTTTCTGATATTGAGGGGACTGTGGACAGACCAGGGGCACATATTTTTGTTAGAAAAGCCTGAAAAAGTCATTTTTGCATAATATGTCCCCTTTAAACTCAGGATGCATCCTAGCACCCCTAGCATCTGTCTCTTAACTCCGGGTGCGTCCAGGCCTCGGGGAAGACCCAGAATGGACTTGAGGAGTTTTATATCCTGTTTGGTCTGGGAATGCCCTGGGACCAAGGGAAGTGTTGCTGGGGAGAGGGATGTCTGGATTGACTTGCTCAGCCTGCTACCACCGCAGCCCAGCCCTGGATAAGCAGAGGACAGAGGATGGCTGGTTTGATTTAAGGAACAAAAACATCTAAAAAAAAAATGCTGAAATTCAGTTTTTGGTAGTTTTTACCCAACAACCTGGTAATTTTGGGTAATTTTCACCCAATTTCTGGGTCAAAAACATAATCCAGCTCATTGGGTCAAGCCCATAACCCAACCCTGCTGAGTTGGGATTACTCAGGTTTGGCTGTGCCCCTTTAGGACCCAGCCCTGAGTTGCCAAATAACCAGAATTGGGTTATTTTAACCAAACAGTTTCAATAGTGTGGTCTTTGATACTTGGAGTCCAGTTTGAGATTGTTTCTTCTGTGTTTGCACACTGCCCTGCAGTGTCATGCCCTTGTATGGGCATTAAAGGGGTGGTTCTCAATGCTAATTCAGAGAGAGGGGTACATGCCGCCAGCTTACGGGCACCTGTCATTCACCTGAAAAGCACACAAGAGATCAAATCAGCAGTTTAAGAACATGTCATGAATCCCTAAGTCTATTTTAGAAACTTTCTGAAGAAAACTCTTTGGAAACTGTTGCTGAATGAGGCCTCTTCTTCTTATCTGGTCTCTCATGTTACATATGACACCAATCAGTTCAGTTTGAAAGCTGTTTAATAAAACTGTTCTAATGATATATGAGGACATATCATGAGTATTTGATGATGTTGACCTTTGGGACCTCAGTGATATCACCGCCATCATCGGGCACTAGAGACAACAGAGAAGGACAGAAAATAGCAGAAACACAGCAAGGACAAAAATCTAATTTCATTGTGTTTGCGTGGGGGGGTCTGAGGAGTTGGGAAGGAGGGTGTTCTTTGCAAAATTAAAATCCACCTTGGACAGGCGCTTTGATTAATGAGTTAATATTTCGGGGGAGAAATTGGAATCCGAGGAAGCGTCCTTGTCATGTTGATAAGAGCCGTGAAGCAGCTCGGGCCTTCTCTTTCACCACGCTTCAATCTCCTGAAATCAATAACAGGAAGGCGAGCAGCTTCTCTCCATCTCCCGCGCTCTCACTCACTCTGACATTATTACTTAGTTTTGTTTACAGTGTGTCTCACCTGGTGTATAAATACCTCCATCACTAAATCTGCTCTGACATCAGTCGTCTTCTGCCTCGAAGCTCACAGAGCAGCCTCTGACCATATCTCATAAATCAAACGCTCTCAGAGGAATCCAGTCCTTATCAGATCGTCCTGCAGGGTGACTTCAACACTCGGTTTTACCAGAAGAGAGAGATGCTTATGCAACAACCACACCTGGAATATGTCCAGTTTATTTTTTGGTCACCTTCACCTCTTGGCAATAGAGAGGATACTTTCTTAATAATTATACAAAGTAAAAGTCACACATGGTAAGTAAGAACACAGTGACGGTAAGTTCAGATCATTCATGCCCACATGCTGCTGATGTTCAGAGCTGGAGAGATGATGTTTTGAGGGTTTCTGTCTTTCCCAGCTTTTATTGTAAACACAGTATCTCCAGAACACTTCAAGGTATTTTCTTCAAACTTTGCACCAGTCCTCATCTTAAGTCCAGCATTACCCAAGATGATTTTGGAGGTCAAGGCCAAAGGTCAAGGTCATTTGGGCTCATGTTCATCCCTTGCTTGTGAAAGTGATATCTCAAGAATCCATACCATGCTATGACTGTGCCTTACTCACTTTTTCTCCTATCAGGTTGCTGTGAAAGTCAATAAAACAAGATATAAATAATTTCAAAAACTTGATTTAAAAAAAGAGTCTAAAACAGACACAATAACATATGTTAAAACTATCATTTACAGCATTCTCACCAGTTTAGCACTTTCATGTATGCACAAATAAGGTCAGGTCAGGCATGGGAGCATATGTCAGTTTGGCACTTCCCCTTGTCAGCCTTGATCCTGTACTGCTCTAGCCTCCTAATGGTCATCCTCCAGGCCTGTGCCAGGCCCATACCCCATCTCTACAGGTATCCTCCTAGCTGCCTCCTCTATGACACGTTCGGTCTCCCCAGCCCATCAGGTCCTGGGCACCCAGTATGCTTTGACCTGGATCAGACCCCAGAAAGCGCACCAGGTGTCTATCCCTGTATTAGACAGCTGACCCTTCCCATCCCCACGCTCTTGAGCATGTCAGCATTAGACACATGGTCTAAGAATGATTGATGGCAGGATATGCATAAACTCGGTTTATTTTAACTATGTAGCATTTAATCTTATAACTGCAAAAAGTTAGATTGCGTCTTTAAACAAATCCCTATGGAAGGAAGCCCAGTGGTTAGTGCTGTTACCTCATAGAAAGTTAAAGTATGTAAAGAGTGCATCATGAATCCTAAGAAACTTTCTCTCAGAAACTTTAAATTTAGGAAAAGTTTGGTGAACGAGGCCCATTGAGCTCACAAGATTTGATGTCTGTCTCTTAAATCTACTGATTTCATCCTTGAATCAGAGAGAATATTTGTGAACAGTCTGAAGAAAATCCCTCAAAGTGTTCAGGAGATATCACAAGAAGAGCCCAAACTACAGGAAGTACAGATGGGATGGATGTAAAAGACATTTAGATCACAGCAGTGGGTATACTTAGCTCAGGCATTGTTTGTCACTAACCAGCCTCTCTTCTGATCATACAAATCAACCTCCACGTCTCAGTTAGTTTATGAAGTCGTTGCTGATGCTGACGAGCTGCCTCACTTCATCAAAGATGTTGAAGCTGAACACTGCGGACTTGAGTTTCCATCAATTACTGCAACGCAATTATAGCAGAGAAGGTGAGCATCAGTGGGCAGAGGGCATGTTTGTTTACTTCAGAGCAGCAAAAAAAAAATAAAAACAGGCCACAGTGCAGAGAACAAGCTGCTCTCATTCCACTGCATTTACATTCAAATCATGCTAATCCATCCTAACTCATATGCCAGACAGCTCACCAGCTGTTTTACAGCACAGGACGTTGATGAATGGAAAATGTTACCCAGCGTCTGACAGGACACCAAGAGTTTTAATTTCTCAAAGTGTTCACCCCATCACAATCAATCTAGAGCAGCTCATACACCCCTGCACTTTAAAGATGTTCCTTTCTGTGTGAAAATAGTTGGGCTGATCCATGATTTATCCACCTTTACCACAGCTTTCATTTAGAGATATTATTTTGTTCACCATAATGTTTTGCTCAGCTTTTGGGCCTCTCCCTGAAATAAAGCAATAGGTATGAGGTCTGTCTGTGCTGCATTTTTCTGCAGATAAGGAGCAAAACATTTGCATAAATTTGGAGTCCTTTTTGTGTCCCACCCTTTGACTGTACATTCAAATAGATAGCACTTTTTGGTGTCCTTTCTTGTACTGATGTCCGGGTTCTGACATATTGCCAAGAATGTTCAGAGGAGAGCTCACTGAGGCAGCTGTGAAATTGCTGCCACGCCCCTTCCTTTTGCTGGAGCACACATTACCAGTTCTGATAAAAAGCATTCACCGTTTTTGGATGTTTTACCCTTTTATTGATTTTATGCATCACTCATGGTCAATATAAGTTTTTTTGTTTTTGTTTTTGTTTTTTTTTTACAAAAAAAGACAAAAACTTTGTTAATGTCAAAGTGAAATCACAAAGTATTGTCAACTGGTGTGAGAAGTCTAACAATAAGTGAAATGGGGATCACCTGGGTGCAGTGAATGCATCTCAAGTGTCCCCATTAGGGGTCACCAGACACTGAGGGGGTCTTCAGATGCCTTCAAAAAAATACATTTCTTGAATTACACATTTGCCAATTCACACTAATTTCGCCAATATTAAAACATTTTTGCCTCATTAAAACTCATTTTTGTGGATTTTACCTTTCCACCATTTTTTCTGCAAAGTTTTGTGACATTTAAACCAATTCTTTCCATTTTTTTCCTGCTAACCATTTTTAGGCCCATTTCAACAACATTTCATTATTTTTATGCCCATTTTTGCCCACTTAACCCATTTCTGCCCATTTTCACCAGTTTTAACCCATTTTCTTCCCATTTCACAGAATTTTCCACCCATCTTTGCCACTTTCAACCCATTTGGCTACTTTTTAATTCATTTTTACCACTTCTTTCATGCCTATTTTTGCCATTATTGCTTATTTTGTGGTACTTTTATCTAATGTTTGCCATTTCTGTTTCTTTCAAAATCCACTTTGAACACCTTTTTCACCAGAGTTTGCCATTTTAACCCATTTTAATTCTGCTTTAAAGTGAACAGATTTACGTTTTTGAGATGGCTAGTTACTGTGGCACAAAAGAATAAAAGAAATATTTTTGTTTTTAAAGATTTGTAATTATTCAGGTTA
Source organism: Cheilinus undulatus (assembly GCF_018320785.1). Classification (NCBI taxonomy): domain Eukaryota; kingdom Metazoa; phylum Chordata; class Actinopteri; order Labriformes; family Labridae; genus Cheilinus; species Cheilinus undulatus. The sequence continues at coordinate 7,344,199 of NC_054872.1, forward strand.
CATATAGAAAAAGGAAATCATGGCTTAACTTTACAGTTGACCATGATTTGCAGACCTCCATGGTCCCCCACATTTTGCTGGGCCCCAGAAAGCTTGACCATTATTCCCCCTTACGGGCAGCCTTGTCTGTACATGACTATTCCTGATTGTGCATGGCTGGTCACCCACCTCCAGGTTCAGTGGGGGTCCCTGGTCTCTGGCACCTTTATTTTGAGGGTCACGGCTGAAAAGGTTGAGAACCCCTGGTATAAAGACACCTGTGTCTGGAAGGTCCAATTAGAATTCCTGGCTACCATTACACCATGCAGACAAAAGAACACTCCAAGCAAGTCAAAGAAAAGGTTATGGAGAAGTATAAGTCAAGGGATGGATCCAAAAACATTTCCAGGGCACTGAACATCCCCCAGAGTTCAGTTAAATCCATCATCAAGAAATGGAAGAAATTTGGCACATGTGTAAATCTGCCTAGATCAGGCTGTCACCATGCAAGAAGAAGACTAGTGAGAGAGTCCACCAAGACATCTATGACTACTTTGAATGAGTTACGAGCTTCAGCAGCTGAGATTGGAGGCACTCTGCAAACAACAACTGTTCTTCACCAGTCACAGCTTTGTGGGAGAGTGGCAAAGAGAAAGCATCTGTTGAAGAAAACTCATTAAATCTGGACCAGAAGACATGTGGGAGACTCCATGGTCAAGTGGATAAAAGTTCTTTAGTCTGATGAGACCAAAAGGCTCCTTTTTGGTCACCAGACAAGTCCCGAAATGCTGTACATAAGATAAAAGATAAGATAAGATAAGATAAGATAAGATAAGATAAGATAAGATAAGATAAGATAAGATAAGATAAACTTTATTGTCCCCAGAGGGAAAATTGTCATGGACAAAAGTGCAGAGCTGCTCACAGTCAATACATTCAGGACAAAGAACAAAAAACAAACAGCCAATATACAGAGACAGAGACAGTGGTCCACAGTGCCACTATATAAATACACATATACAGAGAGAGGCACTGGTAGAAGTTTAGATTGCCACTGCTCTGTAATATTGAGCTGACTTCCCTGCAATTAGCAGATTAAAATATATTGCACATACCCCTTGTTCAAGCTGAAAATATGCCTGAAAAAGCACGTGATGACCAATTCAAGACAACCCTATCAGAAAAAGAACAACTTCAGTAGGAAAAAATTACACTGGAATGTAATTACAATGAGATTCTAATGGGAGAGAAGAGATGAGCAAGTAAGGACGGTAGTGGCAGCATCATGACGTGGGGATGCTTCTCTGCAGCCAGCCCTGGAAGGCTTAGGGGAAAAAAGGATGCAACAAAATATAGGAAACTACTGGAGGATGATCTTATTCAGCCTGAAAGAGAACTATGGCTCAGGAGAAGATTTATGCTTTATTATAAGCATATAGTGACTGAATTCTAGATTGAGACTGTAAGAAAGTTTTTCCTTTCTTTTCTAGCTGGGTTTAATTTGGATGGGGTTAATGATGTCACAATCCCACAACGAGGAATGACCCCGCCCCTCTAACACTACAATATAAAATCACAGAGCAGTTCATCTCAGTGCAGTCTGTTGTTAGCTGATGTCACTGCCTTTATTGAAAGTTTACAATCAGTTAAATGCAGTTTATTTTGTTCATTGTGAGGTTAATTTGCCAAATCTATCAGCTTCAGTGGTCTATGGATCATATGGACCATAACAGAGATTTGAGCCAGAAAACGGACATTGCCTCTTCTTCTAAGGTCAACAAATTGTCGAGAGGCAGCCCAATTGGGTGAGTGCGTTCCTCAATTCAGATTGTAGCAGTTTTTTTATTTGAGAGGATCGCACTTCTCCTGAGTGGGTGTGGCCTCAGCTCATTCAACAGACATGCCCACACCATCCAACAGCACACCCTTTTACTGCCTCATTTTTCATGATTTTGAAGCTTAATTTCATAAACTTGGAGATGTTTTATTTGACTGAAATTTGATTTAGGGGTTCATAGCACAGTGACCTGTCATACAACAAAACCTAAATACAGAGTTAATTTCACTTCACAGGGTCTTTAAGATCAAAGGCTGATAGTGTTTTGGCAGAGGAGGCTTGTACTGCCACATTGTCTTCACTGTCTGAAGAAACATAGAATTAAATGTGCTTTTTTGTTGCTTTCATAAGTGATTGCAATGTGAAATTTAGGTTTTCAGAATTTGGTGTCATTTCTTGGATTTAGAATGGGCCATGTTTTGCACATCATGGTCCCTCCCAGTGTGACGGGCCCCTGAGGCCTCCTCTTATAGGTTGCCTTGCTTTTGTGGTTTATGGTTTTATGCTCCCTCTGTGCAAGACAAACTCCCTCAGATGCAACAAAGGTTTATTTCATTCATTTAAAGTAGCTGAGGGCCCTTGCGGTTACCCATTGGCTAAAATGGAACCATCAGATTTGAAGCAGCAGAGGCTGAGATATTCTGGCTTTAAGCTTCTTTATTTAGGTCAAGTTTCAACCATGCATTCTTCAACTCCCATGATGCAATGTGACATATTTCCAGTTTGTAATTCAGGGTTTTGTCATAAACTCAGACATGGTTGATGACATCATCAGACATATTTCCATAGGCTGTGTCATAACCATGAATATTCATGTAAAATCCGTGTAGAGCACTGTCACATAAAATGTTAATTTATACCCAAAGTTGTGACTCATGTGATGTATATTAAACAGAAATGAATGCATTTTAATTCATTTGACAGCACTGTCTTCAAAAAAAAAACTATTTGAAACTCCCAAAACTAAACTTTTTATTACATTTTTGATTTCCTTGCATCACAGTATATATATTTTTGCACAGTGACCACTGATCATGTATCAGGATCCCTCCTCCTCCTCCTCCCAGCTCTGTGTTTCTGCATTTCCTCCTCTGTGCTGTTCTGGCAGCCCGCTCTTGGTCCATGTGGCCTGTTCTTGGCAGAGGACGTTCTTCCATGCAGGGCTGTTGGAGCAGCACCTAAATTATCCAATTAGACGACGGGGTGAGGCTGTCTGCAGGCCACAGTGTGCCTCACGCACACGCCTGATCACATCAGCCATACACCCAGTCCTAATATATTGGATTTCTGTTAGAGGTGATGTTCTAATGTCAACACTGAGTCACCTCATGCTGCTAATACACACAAATACACAAACACAACACAACAACACGGAAGCATCGTTTCTATTTCTGTGAAGTCATGCAAACACTGATGCATGAAGGTTAAATATTCTATTTATCTGCTGCCTTATTATTGTCTGCACTTGTAAAGGTTGCTTTTGTCGTGTCTTTCTTCTGCATGGATGAACCAGGCTGAATTAAAAACCATTAGATAAAGTTAAATCAGTCTTCCATAACAACTTGGCCATACTCACAGGTTTCTCATACCTTAAATTGAATAATCTTGGTTCCCATCAAGTGTTTGATTTTATTTTGTAAGCAACGGATATGCTATGCACTATTAGAATGTCAAAATTAAGTGGCTAAGCTGGTGATGTTTTATGAAAAAGTCTGGCTAGAACTTCAAAATTCCTGCTTATAAAGATTTCACATCACTGCTTTTAAATATATCAGCCAATGAGTGAGGAGCCCAGCTGATGGAGGTTTTGGAGAGGAATGTTGTCTCATTCTTGTCTTATGTATGATTCTAGCTGCTTAACAGCCCTGGATCTTCTTTGTTGAATTTTTCCTGTTATGATGCACCATCTGCGGACAGGCTAGTTCATGACCCGGGCTCCTCACTGTGAAGCCATGCTGTTGTGATGGACGTGGTATGTGGTTTAGCATTGTCTTGCTGAAATAGTTAAGACCTACCTCAAAAGTGACTTTGTCTGGATGGAAGCATATGTTGCCCTAAAATCTCTCTCTACTTTTCAGCATTGATAGTTCCTTTCCAGATGTGTACGCTGTCCACACCATAACCCCATACCATCAGAGACGCAGGCTTTAGATCTGAGCCAGGATAACAAGCTGGATGGTCCCTCTCCTTTTAAGGCTGTTGGACATGGCGTCGATAGTTTCAAAGTGCCTCATTTCCAATCAAAAATGTTTGATTATGATTAAAGAATTACAGAAATGTGGCTTTTGATTCACCATTAAGGAGGTTAATCTGGGTTCTGATGTTAGACTAGTAGAGAATCACTGAGATCGATCACACAGACCACCAAACCACACACCTGCCGACCGTCAGAAAGGATCTCAAAGAAACTTGGTCGCTCAAACAGCCTCAGAAAGAAGAAAAACCAACATGGGGGATGTCTAAAATCCTCAGCTGGCTGTCCTGTCATGTGTTGCAGCAAAAATCTGAAAACAAGGGAACAGGTGAAATCATGGCTGTGGTGAAGGTATAGACCAGTGATACTCAATGTGTGGCTCTTGAGCCACATGTGGCTCTTTTGTGATTATTTGTGGCTCTTTTATCACTTAATTAAAAATATTATTCCCCTAGAAAACCTAAAATAAGGGAAGCTTTAACTTAATTGTTGACAATTTTTTGTCTGTATATTTCTATTGCCCTTCTCTGCCATTTTAACCCCTTTATTCCCTTTTTTGCCACTTTTTAAATTTTTTTTGCTGCTTTTAGCACATTTTTACCACTTCTTTTTGCCACTTTTCACCTGTTTTTATCCCTTTTATCATGCTTTTTGCAACTTGCAAGCTGCCTTTTGTGATTAAATGCAACTTATTTCCAATTTTTGCTACTCTTTGCTGCTTTTTACCCAAACTTCTGCAGCTTTTTTGCCCATATTAGTCACTTTTCACTTTTTTTGCTATGTTTTGCCACTTGCTGACCATTTTTGCCATTTAAAGGCTATTTTGCTCCTTTTCACCCATGTTTTTTTTTTTTTATTTCAAAAATTTGGCTCTTTGGTTGAGCTTTGTTAAGGGACACTGGTATAGACCTATTTTGTGAGCTGTAATAGTACGTCAAATATGACTGGTCCAGTCTGCTTGTTCTCATTGGTCATTGTGATTATTGTTTTGGAGGCTGTGACATGGTAGATAACACCAAAATAAGTGTATTGGCACTAAACACTTTGGAAAAATATTCATTTATGATGAATCTCATCTGTATACACACCACCCTGATCACCAGAGGAGGCCAATCTAGACTAAAGTCTGGCTTAAATCATGTGGATTGTGGCTAGCCTTCCAAAGTAACAGCCATACCCATGAGTAAAAGTAAGAATACAGTTTAAATCAGTGTCTGATCCTTGAACCATTCACATAAATGATCGTCTTTTAATTCGTCCTTTGTTTGAGTAATGAGAAGCCTGAATTTACTCTATAGATGTCGGTGAGTGGCGTTTAGAGAAGCAGCGTGATTGGCAGTTCAAATGTCTTTCTTTGTCACAGCCTGACAAATTAATTCAGATTCAAAGTTGAAGTCAGAACTGATGCACTGCTCTATCAAGGCGATGTAAATTCAAGTCAATCAAGCCGATGTAAATTTGTCTAAGGAGAATTTAAGTCTGCTGCCTGTTGCTGTCCTTTTTTAAATTCATTACACTTGGCTGCTTTTTCATCAATTTGGCTTATTTGCTTCATTTCTGTGTGCACCGGAGCAGAGTAATGTAGGGCCGGTCAGTGTCAGCGCCTCGGTTTGTCTACCTAATAACAGGATGTGTCAAATTATCAAACTCTGCAGCAGCCTTATCTCAAACTGTTTTCACTCACAGATACGACTCTCACCTGCTCTTGACCCGCTGTGTGCGGAAATAAACACATTTTTATGTGTTTTAGGGACATTTTGATCTGATTTTAATCAGTTTTTGCTGGATTTACTGCTGAAAAATGTCCTTTATGAATACTTCACAGTAATGACTCATGCATTCAGTGTTCTAACTTTGCAGCTTTCATCTTTGGAGTGCACCCAATGAGAAGACGAAAATGACTCAGCACTCATAAAGACAGAAGCAAATAATACTAGTTGTTAATGCTTTCAGAGTAACGTTTTTGTGATACCTCTATTTTTGATAAATGCGATGCAGTAAGGTTTGCAACAAACTTAATTTGACAAGCACTAAAACCTTTAACATTTAACATCCTTTAAAGCAGGGGTGTCCAGACTTTCTCAACTGAGGGCCACATACAGAAATATATGAGTATGAGTAATATCCACAAGGTGAGGTACAAGAGTTTGTAAAACAAATATAATGTAGATTATATTATTTTATTAAAATATTTCTATAATATCAGTTATTAATCATCACTTATTGCTATTACATATGTTTGGTGGTATGTACTGTATGACTGTTCTGGAATCCCCCTGCCCCCCAAGTATCAAGTGGGAACAACACACGGTCCTCCTCTTCCTATGCCGATAGAGACAGTCCGAGGCAGGGAGAGAAGTAGCAAGAACCCTGGAGCAGAGCAGGCATCAGTGACAACAGAATGACATTGATTTAGTCAGAAGCAGAATGAAGGAGGAGCTGGGGTGGAGGAGGGTTGCAAGAGCAGCTTGCAGAGAGAGCAGCAGAGCATGGTCAGGTAGGAGCATCAGGGTGATTAGCTAGTAGCGTGCTTAGAGCAAATCAGCTGAACTCAGCTCAACTCCATAACCAGCCGAAACAAAGACAGAACCAGAGTAGACTTCAATATTTAACAGAAACAAAAAAAGAAGTAAAGATCGAATTGATAGGTAGAATGAAACAATTTCATCAATGCTGTTACAAAATATAAAGACTTGTCATTCAACTACTCACACTGACTATGAAGGCAGTTCAAATGAAGAGATATTGAACCTTTCTGCTGTTCTAGATGTTCACAGCCACAGTGCCTCATCCTGAATAGGTATCAGGTTATAAAAACCTTGATGAGCTCATATTTATTAACAAAGTTTGCACATTTTGTGGTCCATTGACATTAAATTGTAGTTTTTACACAGTAGATCTGTCACATCTGTAACATCTGCCTAGGGAAAATACAGCCCAATTCCCTCATCAGAGTCTTCCACATACCTTGACTGTAATGAGTGGTTATTTACTCAAACCCATCTGGTCATCAACAAGGCATACAGGCCAAGAGAAGAGCCACTGACTGGATATTTCTCTCACCATTCTCTGTAAACCCTAGAGATTGTAGTGCATGAAAAGAGCAGTAGATTTGCAGTTTGTGAATTCAGGTTCAAAGTCACCTACTTGCCAAAATTTTTCAGCCTCCAACATAACGGTGCAAGAGACAGGGGATCTCTTCCTACTGCTGTGAAGAGCACACTCACAGATAGGTCTCTCCCAGCACTGACATAAGACCTACAAAAAGAGCCTGAAAAAAATGTGTTTTTATAGTGTTTTATTGTAAGAAAAATCAGATGCACACAAGTAACACAAGTAAGTTTCATCTGTCTTAATGAGCAGAGTTGTGTTAAGTTGTCTATGTGCATCTTTACAGTACAGCAGAGCCCTACATTTAGTAGATATGTCAACAATAATAGGTGCCATTAATGATTATTTGAATTATGTCTTTGTGTGAAGGCATTGAAGGCATCTTGCAAGCCACCAGGTGACCCAACCCTCACTTTGGGAACAACAGACTTAAATTATCTTTCTTCCTCATTTTGGTGATCAATTTGAACTTTAGCTCATCTTCCTGACCATGTCTACGTGCCGAAATGTTTTGATTGCTGCAATGTCATTGGCTGACTTGATATTTTTGCATTTTTGATCAAAATAGGAACACCTCATGATGTAACTAGTGAGTCCATGTTCAAGATAAAACAGTTTAAGCTTGACAAAATGTAATAATTCATTCAGTAACACATTTTTCAGACATTTTACTGTTTTAATGCAAAATGGATCTTTTTTTCTCTGCACCGAAGGCTCTGCTCAAAAGATGCTCCCTGGGTTAGTCAGGCAACATGCTTTGATTTTCTAGCACATAGCTAGAAACCCCCATATGGTTGGATACACTAATGAGTACTGAATACAGTGGAATTAGTTCAAAAGCAATTAGCATGAGTCTGAATATGAGGGAGCAACAAGCTTTGTGCTATAAAGGAGGAGGCTGGGGTGGAGGAGGTTCAGCTTTGCCAGCAGCAGCATCAATGCAAACAGGGATTAGTGAGAAGTATGCCATATTTAAATGGACTGCTATGTTGAGAGAAAGAGCTGTGATTGGCTGTGGGAACTGGGAAGCAGTAATTGGGATCAGCTGGCCATCAGCTGATGACTGCTGTGTACCACATGAACTAACGCTGAGCTTCATTAATGTTGCTGTTGAATTTAAACTGACTCTCCCCTTTCAGTATCAGGAACCAATCACGTTAATGTGCAGTTGAACAGGTAAACCTAGTGAGAGGTCGATGAGTGTAGATAGAAAGCTTTCTGCTGATGTTTCCAGTAAATATTACCTAGAATGTGCTGTGTAATTTAACAATCAGGACTCAGGGCAGGGGCAGATATTATTACAAAAGGACAGGAAAGCTTTCATTCTTTAGAAATCCCCATCAAGAGTCAATGTTTTTTTTTCTTAGATTGTGATTATGCCTATTCTTCTGTGATAAAACAGATGAAGAAGTATGGACTATTGAACCATTTATTTCTCAAAGATGCACAGGTGAGGATATCAGAGAAAGTAAATTATACAGAGGAGCTTAGTCAGGTCACTGGATTCAGAGAATTTTTCTTTGGCTGTGTTTGGAGTTATCTCTGATCTGACTGGGGTCAGCGGCACTGGATTGGAGAATCTGTTTTTCCTGCATCTGTTCCTGAGCTTGGTCTTGATCAGCTTTAGATGGAGAACAACCACTCTACTAAAGCAGCTGTCATTGTCACAATGAGGCATTTGGAGTATTTTGAGGAGTGTGGTCAGGGCAGGAAGGGGGCTCTTCATCACATTGGCTCTATGAGAGGACACCTTAGAGGACACTTTACCATAACGTTACCACTGGAGGGGCACCTTTGTGGGCATTTTATCATGTTTTGGGGGGCATCCTATTTCTGGAAAGCACTCTAGAGTGCACTGCTCTTTGGGATGCTTCTATGAATGAAAGGTGCTTTGCAAATAAAGTTGAGTTAAATAAAACAATGTTTTTCAGCTATGACCTAGAGTGAACTATATGTCCACTTTCACCAGACAGTTTCATCCCATTTTAAGATGCAAAAGTTAAAAATTATTGACATATTATGATTTTAGAATGATTGGGACACTTTTAGAACTATTAGATTTTAGATTTTGATGTCGCTCTGAAGCAGCAGTTTTTTAAATGGTCCACTGTCAGGACCAACCACCTCAAATCATGACCCAAGTTACTTAGAATTTCTCTACAATAACCAAATGTGTTGCCTGGATTGGTCTTGGTTATTCTGGGGTTTTAGTCTGTCTTATTTTTATACTGGATGTTTGTATACCTGGGTTTATATGATGTCTTCTAAGTTGACATGTTCTGGGTTTTTGAAATGTGTCTGCTGGGTTATTCTGGTGCTGGGGTTTTGTCTTTCTTGTTGTTATGATGCTTTGTCCTAACTGTGATTCTGTTTATTATCAAAGCACTTTGTAAACCTCTGTTTTTAAAGGTGCTTTACAAATAAAATTGTCATCATAATAAAGGCATTATAAAATGTTTTTGATGGAAAACGGGCATTTTAGACTTTAGATAAAAAAGAAAGTGACAAAAGAGAGAAATGGAGAAATGCCCTTCAAAATAAAAGCGCAGCATAAACCTTTTGCCCCGTAGTTTTTTCCAGGCACACATCTGCAACCCTCAGAAAATGGTTTAGTGTCACCCTTTAGGTCCCGACCCACCAGTTGAGAACCAAGGCCTTAAATCAGAGATCAACACTTGCTTTCCATCCGGCCCCTAAAATCTGATTAAATTCAGAAAACGTGCTTATGATACAAGATTTTGTGGGGTTTAGGATATCCTTTGTCTTTGAATGCCTAAAGATTTTAAATCAACCCCAAACCCTATCAATAATTGTAATAATTTTATCAAGAATGACTTAACAGCTGATTTGTTTTTACAGATTTATTTTTAGTAAATATGATGCATGATAAACACGTATTCATCAGCCCTATCTGTATTAAATCTGGAGTTTTTTGTGTGATCTTTCAGATTCAGGCTTTTAAAGGGTGCACTTTTTTCCTGCCTGAGAACTTAAACAACAGACCTGTGTCCTGCATGTCTTTTTGACCAATCACAACACAGAATATCAGTATCAGTCTTTGTAATGGACATTACAGCCTCAGAAATGTGTGGCTGAAATATTTAAATTGCACCATTAGACCAAAATGTTTATTTCATTCTAGTTCATATGAAGGATCATCTGTCAAGACCAAAGCCGGCCCTTGTACAAATGTACCTGGTGACCCCTGCTTTAAATGATGCTTATTTTGGTGGAACTGCATTATTTTGCCCAAAGCATGTTTGGTGGAATATTAAACCTAAATTTTATATTTGAATTGCTTTAGACTGACCATATAACTGCCTGATTGGGGATCAAATATCTGGGGAAGTGTGCCCCCAGAACCTCGAAGGTTTGGACTTAGCTAGTGATATTTAACACTTCTGTCTTTACTGTGCTCACATGGTGGGTCCTAATGCCCCACCACCACCTCCTGATTCTTAAAAAGAACAAAATATTATTTATCAAAGAGGCTGGAGAAAATAAACACATTCAAAAGACACATCATTACAGAAAAAAACATGCATGTGGGCAATATATGTTACTCCATTTTTTCCAAGAAAATTTAAAGCATGAAAAACTGCCAATCTCTCTTGGAATTTTTTAACTCATACTGGGAAAACCAGACTTCTGTATATCATGGTCTTTTGCCTCAATTTCTACCTGGCACACATTCAGGACCCCTGGGAAAAAAAGAAAAAAAAAAAAAAAAAAAAGAAAAAAAACTTCAGGTCACATTTTTGGGTCCCGATCCACCAGTTTAGAAACAGTGGTGTATACTTTTGGAACTTTGTGTTACGACTGAATGCAAACATACAACTACTTCCTGTGAGCATCAGGAACCAAATAAAAAGACAAAGAATGAACTCAAGATGTCAACGTTTATAATAAAAAGAGACCTAAATTAGGATTTCCCATACTACTTAAGGGTAATAGCCTATTGTACCATTTATTACTAATGAAAAAAAAATGCTTCATAGATAATAAATGCTCTTTTAAAGAGTCGACTAGACTACCATGTTTGAAGCCTGGCATCCCCAGAGTCAGCCAGAGATCCAATACTAGATAAAGAGAGTAATTTATTTTAAATAAAACATGAAAAAAGTATTCGATATAAAAAAACACGGCTAAAAAAATAATACAGCTAATAATAATTGATTAAATAGTGAACAACTGCAAGAAATAGCTAAAGACAGATAGTCTAACTAAATTTTTAATAATAATAGTAATAATAATAATAACAATAATAATAATAATAATAATATAATGTGTTATTTTGCCGTATAAATAGATAGCTTTAGTGTTAATGTCGTTAGCAGTGGTAGCGGTGCTCTGCTCTAAAGTGTCCGGGCTCGGAGCTGCAGCACGCCGCCTCTCAGCCTCTCCATCACCGCGCTCTCTGCTCTCTCTGCTCTCTCCGAGATGTAAAGTGGACTAAATAGCCAGTGTTGGATTTAAACCGCTGTCTTCTGCCTTTACATTCACCGCATCGCTTCTCTCTCTCTCTCTCTCTCTGTGCTTGTGTGTGCCTGGTGTGTATTCGTCTGTGTGTGTTTCTCCTCCGTGCAGCTCCTCTCTGCTGGGATCCTGGTCTACCAGGGGCTGCAGAGCCGTGCTAGTCGACTCGTTCAGAACCAAATGCGTGTGTGACAGACTGTCCACCTTCGCCATTTTAGCACGGCTAAATCCCGACATGGTAAGTCCGACAACCTCCCTTCACTTGGTAGACGTTAAAGCTGCAGCTGACGGTGTTTTAGAGGGATAAATTTGTGTGAATGCATCAGCTGTTTTTTTTTTTTCTCCAAAGGGCGTCATTGTCATTACATATCAACAGATCCTCCCTCTCTCCCTCCTCCTCCCCTCTCTTTTCGTCTCGACATGCCAACCATGCTGCAAAAATGTTGTCTTATTGCAAAGGGAACGGTTGTTTTAAGTGAGAAGGAGAAGGTTTGTTTAATGTCTGCTCACAGTGTGCTAACCTGAGCATTAAGATGGAGCTGCTCACTGCCACACTCACTCACATCCATACATGACACGCTGAATGGGATTTAACATCATGTTACAGCTCAACATCATACCTGCATGCACCCCCACACCTTCATTTTTCCCTTTCTACCAACAATAGATTCTCATATTAGCATATTTTAACATATTACACTGTCAATGGTGTCTCCATGGTAACCAGGCCCTGTGGAGAAGGTGCTGCATTGCAATCCAATAATGTGAAAGAAAGGCTCATTTAAATTAGCTACTGTAAGCTAGGGCTGGGAAATCTGTGGACTTTTGCAGATATACTGATGCATTTCCAAATGATACATGGGTAAGACTCCATCATTGGTATTAATCTAGTTTATACTGATTAAAATTTTAAAAAAGATGCAAGGCTGAATGCTCAGAGGAACAATGGCTGTATTCAAAGCCACCTACTATACTAGCAATATGCACCCATTTACAAGGAAATGCAAATTCTGCAGTATAACTGGAAGTCATTCTCTGATAAAAATCTAAACCATACAGTAAGCTGGCCTGTCAAACTTGCATACTTTCTCCCACAATGCAAAGTCCCAACAGTTAGAGATCAAAATGGCAGTAAGAGAGTCAAATAAGTACTATTTGCATGGTACTAGTTTTTACCTGTGGACCTCTGACAAATTGCGAATACCCCCCTGACGTCAGTGTTTGGTGAGGTGCATTCGCATGGGATAAGTCTGGAATGTACTAAATATTTGCAGATATTTCTGAAGTAAAACACAAGAGTACTGCATGGCTGCAGCAATGACAATGCACAGTAATTTTTTTAAAGTTCATACAAAAAATGCAATGTTGTGCACTTTGCGTTCTTCATGTGTCCAGTACATACTGATAACCAGAATTTCTAACAGACAAGATGCACCTAAGTAATGTTTTTTTTTATCTCTCTCTATATATTTTAACATCTTTTAGATTTATATTAAGCTGTCCATGACAAATAAACCAGTGAAATATTTCGCCTAACTCTCCCATTAGGCATCGAGGGTGCATAAGTCACCTGTGGGTGTCCGCAGCTAATCAGACAAAGAAAGAGAGCAAAAGCTTCCCTCACATTAATGTATGAGAAGGGGAGACTTCTGATGTTAAATATGAAACTCTCCTGTTACTTTACACATTCTTTATACAGGTGTTGCTGTGAATATTAATCTGCACTCTATAAATCTGGGATCATTCTGCATCCACAGCAACCATCCTCTCACAGATCAGTTGTTGCAGCCCAACCACTGATTGTTGAGTGACACATTTCAAATCATAACTTTTGTTATGCATGAAGTGTACAGCTAAATAATACTGATGTAAGATCAGGGACTTGCAAAGTAAACCTGTAGGAAGCAGATCGGCTGTGTGTATGAAGAGAGCAGAAGTGTGCACACGTACATTTGGACAGCAGAGTTTGACTAAATAAGTGAAATAAAGCATTTTACAAATGGACTAAGATAGAGAAGCACTAACCTTTATGTGTGTTATCTAGAAACTAGAAGAATTAAAGATGTCACGGAGACAGACTGGTTCAGAGATCTGTAGCCTTTACTGCACAGCTGGGTCTTTGACAGAAGAAAGACATAGTATACAGACAAGAACATCATTTTATACTCTTGACAGTTGGTCACTGGAAACCACCATGTACATGTGTCAATCCTTAAAAGGCCATCTCACTATTTCTGGCTGCCAACTTAGGCAAACACAATTTTAGCTGTGTTACTTGAGTCCATGCATACCATGGAAAACTCACACTAACAATGTGTCAAAACTTTGTTAACAATCTCCTAAGCAGCCTTGTATATTTTTGATCAAATAAAGGAGTAGAAGAAGCCATACAGATCCAAAAAAAAAAACAAAAAAAAAAACAAAAAAAAAAAAACATAGGCCCACTCCTAAATTACTGAGATGAAGATTCGTGTGAGATAAGTATCTCCTTTGGACCTCTGTGTGCTAAAATATGGTCTACTTTGCCGTGGAATTTTTACCCCGCAAATTACAGACATGGTCATTTTGCACAGGATTAAAAACACAGATGTCCTGTGCATTTATTACAAATTACTACAGCTCCCTAGGTTTTACTAATCCTGTGTAAATAGGGGAATAAGACTACATTTTCTATTAGGGAATGACTACCACATATTTCTTAAACGGCACATGCTACATACGTGTCAAATGTTGCTACGTTTTGAACTTTAAAAGATTAAGTTTCCAGGTCAGAACTTTACCCTCAAAAAGACCAGTCAGATCATTTACCTGACCTTGATTTTGATTGGTCAGTGAGTGAAAGTGGGAGTGATGAGCACAGGACTTTTCCTAAATTTGAAAAGCCAACCAAAACTGAGGGGTTTAATGCTTCCTCAACTACTCTGTGCAAGTCTGTGCAAGTTCTGTAGAGATGTTAATGCTACGGCCCCACTGAATCTATCCATCTGGCAAGCTTACAAAGCGTTCCGCTCTCCTCTATTGCTTCTATGTTTTTTGTAAACTGTGGAGTCTGTTGATTAAAAGCTGAGCTTCATCATTTGAAGGTACTTCACAGTAAACTAACTCATTTTCATGTGTAAATTTCACATACTGGGAGAAAAGCTGTTGTAAATGTGCCGGCTTGTGCTTCTGGAAGGCGTGAGCTACACAAAAAGCATTATGGGAACCTGATGCAGCTTTGCCACTTCAAAACACATTTTCTCCTTCAAAAGAAATGTTACTTTATTGTATATTACTTCCCCCTAATGGAGTTTAGTTTCTATTGAAAAGTCGCCTCATTAAGAAAAAAAAAACATAAGTGGGCGCAGCACAGTGTCCTGTCAGCTCACCAGTAACGGATTTGAAATGCTATCACCATCACAGATACATCAGTGTGACACCCAAAGCAGACACTCAGTAATTCAAGGCTATTTTTATGTGAGTGTATTCTTGCTATCAGCAGCACCTCTTCCTGGTACCTGTTGATGCTGTGGCCACTTATTGTAATGGTGCAGAGATTCTGCTATTTATGTTTGTTACAGATGAAACATGGGGCATTTTGGCTTCTTAGTGTAGTGAGTTTTTGTTCAATACTCACAGGGCTGATCAGATTGACTAAAAAAACTTTAAAGATGAAACATATTTCTTAATGGAGAGCAAAAAGTGCACATTTTCTTTCACCGCCTTTCCTCTTTCTGGTCCATGTGCGTGCCAGAGTCCCTGTCAGTGGACTAGGATGTATGATGGAAGTAGGAGAAACTTTAGGTTTGAACTCTGAAGATCACAAATTAATTAATTTATATTAAAATGCATGGTATTTATCAGGTATATATTTTTTTTTACTTAAAAAAGATATTGTGTCAGTTTTTCCAGCATCTTTCAGCCCTTAGATATATAATGCATTTCTAATAACTTCAAATTATAGAGCAACATATCCTTTATCAATATTTATTTTATAATGGTCTGTGTTGCCCAGCCCTACTGTAAACCACAGAACACACTTCCTTTACATCATGGCTGCAGCTGAGCTCAGTGAGCCAGCTGTGCATGTATGATGATGAAGTGTCTGCTGAAACCTCTGCACTGTCCCTGTGAGTCAAACCTGCCCCAGTTTCTTTGGGGAAAGGGCAGCGTCTTTGTTGGGGATTTTCATTCACTGCGATTAGTTATTATTAGACTGGAAATTGCCTCAGAAGCAGTTTGTTCACTAGTTGCCCTGGTAACAGCATGGGCAGCGAGGATGTCTTAAAGACATAGCAGGCGGCGTGCTGTTCATGCTGCTGCTGCTTCTGCTGCATGGCCTAGAAGCGAGGCTAGGCCGCTGAAACTGTGGATTTCACTCATCTAAAGGCTCAGGTTTACCAGCTCCATTTGTGTATGTTTGATTTGTGCGGTTTGTTGGAAAGAGCCGCGGTTTTCATTGAAGAAGAGAGCCAAGAGGGAGGTATGTGAGTATGTGGATTCATAAATGTATGCCTCTATACATGCTAACATGCTACGGTGTGATTCATTTGTGCTGTGAGATCCGAAATATGATTTTTGTACCATTCAGTAACTAGGAATACTACAGTCAGAGCTAAAGGAAGCTAAAGAAGCTTATATACGTGCAACCACCAAAGGGGAGCCTGGCAGGAAAAGTTTAGGAACCACTGTTCTAGTGCGCTCAGTCTTTGTGTCTGGTGTTTGACTGTCAACTCAGATTTAAATCCTTTACGTCCTGTTTTCTGCATGTTTAAATTTTGGATATTTGACATTGACTTCTGGGCTACAGTGAGTGAGGAGGGGCAGTGGGGCGCATGTGTCCCTCAGGCTGCCCATTGCCCAGCCTCATACTAAACCATGTTGGTGACTCATCCTCTGTTTGGGTTGAATCTAATTTTTGGTTTGACTCTTTCTAAGCTCTCAGCTCAGATTTTTTTTCTCATGCTTTCTTTGCAGCTATGTTTCATGTGTAATGTTGGCACCACAAATACATGTTATGTTTATGAGGATATGTCTGCCCCCCTATGGCTGGGCCCTAGGGCCCTGTGATTCCAGCGTTCACGGAATTGCGGACGGTATCACAGAATTGTAACCTTGCAAATTGGCTGGATTTGCCAGTCTGCCATCAGGGAAATCCATCATGAAAGCTTCAATCCACAACTTTGTGCCAAATCAAACGGTCTTCAGACCAGTCAGCATTTGAGGAGATCAAGGCAGTAGCTATGGGCGGGGTTAAGTTGTACTTAAAGCTGATAGCAATAGCTTGATGTAGCGGCAGTTTTATCAGAACTGCACCACATTTGTTCAATAAATGAAGAGCAACGAGCCACATCAAAGACTTTCATTGATGGAAAGATGATTTCACCTCTCCTGACTTGTTTCAGCATGGGTTAAGATCGTTAGGGTTGGGGTTAAGTTCTACTTTAAGCTGGTGTTTATGATAGCTACAACCCCTGAAGCTATTAGCAGTACAAAAGCGGTAGTGTTGTCAGAATTGTGCCACATTTCTTCATTAAACCAAGAGCAAAGATCCAAACCACAAAGATTTCTTGGCAGAGAAGACGTTTTTCACTCTTCTCCTGACTCGCCTCGGAACAAGTTTTATCCAATCACCATCTGAGGATCTTTTTATTTATTATTTATTTATTTATTTATTTTGTAAGTCCTGCCCTTCACAAATGCTTTGTATGGGTTTCCCAGATTAATGTGAAATACATGCTTGCAGTGGATATATGAAGCAGTCTATGTGGCATGTCAGGTTTGCAGTATTGGTCAATAAAAACAGAATCTACTATTCAATGTGGACTGAGATTCTGTTTTGGGGAAAAAACAGTAATGCATAGTATTTAAGGATCTGTAATAGGTGGCTCAACCCGTGCATCACGTCACAAACACTTATGCAACTTCCTCCCAAACAATATAAGCATGTTGAAGCAGCAGCCATCAGACAGAGTGTAACTCAACACAGGAGTGTACAGTTCAACATGTCACGCATGCAACAAGAAAACTGTTCTACAAGTTATTTTACCTCATCACACCAGAGAGTCGAAGGAGTGGGGTATGCCAGTCACACAGAACTGACCTCAAACTAACTTGTACTAACCACTGTTTCAGACTCGAGCAGGACTTGAATTATTTTTATTTTTGTCTTAACTAGTCAATACATTTCTGCATTTAATGTACAGGTCTGATATGAGACAGACAGACAAGATAGACTGCTTCATCTACTACATGGATATATTTCATATTCATCCAGGAAGGCTCCCATAGAAAGCGTTTGGGAAGGGCAGGGCTTTTCAAAATAATTCTCAGAAACTGATTGGAGGAAAATTCTGTCACAATCGTGACAGGCTTCTATTGAACTGACAGGCTACCGCTGCCGTAGTTGTGAATGGTGGAGCTCTTCGGTGAGTAAATTTATGCCAAGACCGGTCTAGAGATGTGAATAAACATCTTCTTGTCAATACAAGTGTTCGGTGTGACTTATAGTTCTTGTTTCAAAGGAAGATGCGGTCCAGTTCTGTTTAAGCTGCCGCTTTCCTACAGCTACATCCGAGCTAATAGCTATCTCTGCTGCAGGATACACAGGCAGTGTATCTCCCACTCGTATTCATTGCAAACCCATGCTGAAGCAGACTGGGAGAAGAGTGAAAACATCTTTTCTGTCCTAAAAAACTTTCAGTGTGGCTCTTTTCTCTGTTTTATTGAAGAAATGTGGTCAATTTCTAACAAACCGTTGCTGTGGCTAAGTCCAAGCTTATCCCTCCACTAGCAGCCATTGTATACAACCACTTACAGTACAACCTACCACCCTGTAACGATCACAAAATCATGCTGAAGCAAGTTGGCAAAAGAGGGAAAACATTTTTTCAACCATTAAAAACTTTAAGTGTTGTTTTACGCTTTATTTCTTACAGAAATGTGGTCCAGTTCTGATGAAACTGCTGTTATGTTGTAGCTATATCCAAGATAATCAATGCACTGGAGGCAACCATTACAATTGGCTAGTACAACTAAACCCCGCCCATATCAATCTCCTCAAATGATGCTGATTGGTCCGAGCAGGGTGCTGTTCAGCACAAATGTTGTAGATTGGAGCTTTTCAAGATGACAGACATGGAGTCTGGCAAATTCATTTGCTTTGCAAGGCTATTTGATCCATTTAACTTTAATGTGATCTCCTTATTAAGTTATAACCATCACTCTGTACTTGAAAGAATAGAAAGATTTGACCTTGATATCACATGATTGATATCAGGGGCCCCTGAAATGCCCAATGGGATGTTATTTATTAACATAAATGCTTGTGTGTTGGATCAGTGACATCCTAATGAAAAGTGTGTTCTCTTTCATTTATCACATCTTGTGTTATTGGCAATTTTACCACTCAAAATCAGTCTGGTTGATTAGTTTGGATGTTAGTAAAGATGAGCCTTATGTCACCTTGGTTTAACCACACAATGACCAAACTCTGGTTGCAACTTAACTAGCGCCAGTGTGGGATTGAATGTGGACTTTGTGTAGGTAGCATATACGATGCCACTACCTGGAGCTTTTATAGAGCCTGGGACTGTTGCAGGTGGCAATAATGTGGCAGCTAAGGGTCATATGTTTGATGTTATGATTTATCAGTTGCATATTTGAGATTAGGGGACTCTGTTTGAGTAGTGGCTGATAATGTTTGTTTGTTTATTTGGAGTCCATTAGCGTCAGCATTCACTGGAAGCTATTCATCCTGTGGTCACTGTTTACACTGTGACAATATAATCACACAACCACACTCATGTTTGTCACATATGATACACATATGATAGCACACATCTAAACCAAAATGACCAGAAATAATCAGTGAAATTAAAGAATAATTACAAGTGGCACAACATCAACAAAAACAGATATTAAATAAAAACTTAATATGAATATAGACATCCATGGATATGTTTGCATGAAAATCCCATGAAACCATCACACTGCATAGATTCAGTATCAATTACTTAAGCTTCTTTGTAATTAATACCATTTAAGATGTTTTAAAACTGTGTTTAGCATCTTTTTGTTTGACAGGATTTAGAAGTGATTTCCATCACTGCATCGCTCTGTATGTTACTGAGGCTGAGCTGATGCGTTTTTTGCTTCGGTGTTGTTTTTTTTTCTTTTTTTGGCAGAAATTATCCCGGTGATATTGTTTTTTTTTCGCCTACTATCAGTTGGAGTCTCGTAGGGTGGATGGTCATCAACTTGAATGAACCTCATTAAATTAGCGAGGGAGAATGTCCAGTGAAGGCCACTTTGTGTGAGCTCCTCTAACCCCATATCTGCAGTAATTTGTTGTCTATCACACGGCATTTGGGGATGTAGAGTCTGAGTGGTAGCGTGGTTGTGAGCTTTTTGTAGTGACTAAAGAATGAGATAATCGATACAGCTTGTTCACGACCTGCAGCTCGTCTTTTAACTTACATAATTATTAGCCTCTCTCTTTATCCCTGTGAGTTTTAGCTGTGTTTATTTAAAAATGTATTATTGACATACGTTTTTAAATGGGTCCTCCTTCCTATCTTTCTGACCTTTTAAAATGCCATATTTTATCACAGGCACTCAGATCCACTCATCAGTTGCTTCTGACTGTCCTGAGGTCAAATTATCCTGATATATCCTAAAATATCCTGAGAAGCTTAGGAACTATGAGTCACTGCACAGAAGCTCTGGATTGCTCTGCCTCTACATGTCTTTAAATCAAACTCAAAATCATACTTTTATTCTCCTGCTTTTGGCTTCACATGAGAATTGGTCTCCACTCTCCAATGGCCATTTTTAAAATCCTCTTTTATGATTGGCCTTGTTCTTTTGTTTCTTATAATTTTTATTGTACAGCACTTTGGTCAACTTTCTTATGGCTACCCCTCCTGGTTGCCTCTCTTTGGAGGTTTTTGGGAAGCCTCTAACTGGGAGGAGTCCATTGCTGGACCTAGAGCTTCTGTCCTGGGAACACCTCAGAATCTCCTGAGTGGAGCTTTAAAACACTGCTGTGGTATCAGATGTCTGGGTCAGCTTGCTCAGCCTGCTACCACTGGATACTGGAGAAGTAGATGTAGATAGATGGATGATTTTTTTTGTACTAAAATGTTTTTAGTACCCAAGAGATGTAGCATATTATTTTTAGTAGAATGTAGCATGATGTAGATTCTTGATTGTGTTGTATATTTAAGCATGCAAACAGACCAAAATAATCATAGTCTTGATATGAGTGATGTATAATAATATTATCTACATCAATCCATCCATTTTCTGTAACGCTTATTCCGTTGGGGGGGTCACAGGGGGCTGGAGACTATCCCAGCTGTCATTGGGCGAGAGGCGGGGAATACCCTGGTCACCAGTCAATTGCAGGGCTAACATATAGAGACAGACGATCAGGCACGCTGAAATTTACACCTACGGCCAATTTAGAGTCACCAGTTAACCTAATGTACAACCAAATTTCCCAAAAAGTTGGGGCGCTGTGTAAAATGTAAATAAAACAGAATGTAATGATTGTCAAATCTGATAGTTGAAACTGGGACATTTTACTATTTAATGAAAAACCTTAGATCATTTTGAAGCAGTACATCTCAAAAAAGTAGGAACAAGGCATCGACAGTGCCTTTCCAGATGTTTTCCACACCATAGGCACTAATCTAACTGCATACCATCAGAGATGCAGGCTGTTGAACTGTGCTTTAACAGCAAACTGGATGGTCCCTCTCCTTTTTACTCTTCAGGACACAGCATCCATGGTTTCCACACAGAATTTCAAATTTTGATTCATCTGGCCACAGAACAGTTTTCCATTTTGCCTCAGTCCATTTTAAATAAGCTTTGGTCCAGTGATGACGCCAAGCATTTCTTGATCCTGTGCATTGTTGATGGCACAGCCAACTGTGTTGAAGAATTCCTGAGCCCATGCGATGATTTCCAGTAGAGAAATATGCCTGGTTTTTAACGCAATGGCACTTACTTTTCTAGCCTTTTGTTGCACTGTCCATACTTTTTTTAGGTGTTTCTGCCATCTAATTCAAAATGAACTAATTTTTTTCACGGAATGGAAGACATATGGGATTATGAGATTTTTTTAGTAAATGCATTCTGTTCTTATTTACATTTTACACAGCGCCCCTTCTTCTTTTGATAGAGAATGTATTTAGATTTGCCATTGTGAGATGTAACCATGCTAACATTATCAGTCTAAAGGACTGCTGTGCACAGAGCTGTTAGCGTAGCAGCAGCTCTAAGTATATCTCACACAGGTAAATCAGGTAGATGTATGATTATCAGCTGATAATTATCACTGAACCACTCGTGGGGCGTCCTCAGTGTGTTGTCCTCCCTGCAGCCTGCCTCCACCTGTGCTGTTGACAACCCGTTCACCACTCTGCTGCGGCCTGGAAGCTCCACACACCAAGGAAGCTAAACAGTGGCGGCTCTTTCTGCCTCATATGAAGGAAAGGCAACCCCTCTCCTTCCTCATTCTGCCATCTTTCCCCCACGTTCCATTATTTTGTGTGACAGCCATGGCTGCCATGCTAATTATTCCCAATGCAACACATAGTAGCTTCTAAACGGCCCAGCCTCTCTTTCTGTAGCTAGCCTGCTACAGCCCCAGCATGATAAACACCCCAGCCTCTCTTTTTTTTTTTTTCTCTGTCTCCCCCCTCGCTCCTCTCTTCCTCTCATCCCTCCTGTCTCTGCCCCTTAGTCATTTCATCACACCATTTTTCATGCTCTGATGCTGCATTATATTTTAGCTCTCCCCCTCTCCCTCCACTTGCCACATCATTTACTCTCTCGCTGCCACCTCTTGTGTCCATTTTGCTCAGTCCAACACCGCTGCAGGCTTGTAGAAGGAAAAACAGAGAAAATAATGTGGAGCATTCAAAAGACCCAAAACCTGAGCCCAGTTTACTGGCACTCTGAAACCAGTGAGTTTGTTGGGGGTGAGGATGAATGAACACCACTTTGGATGTTTTAGATCTCTGTCTCCTTTTTCCTCACTTTAAATCAACTGTCAGGAGTGTGCAGATGTAGTGACACGCCACTTTGTCCAATTAGACCACAATCTAACAACAAACAATCACGTTAACACCGCTTCCCGGAGTCTGCAGACTTCAGGCCACTGCAGTGTCTGCATGTTTGTATTCAAGGATGCAGCCATGCACATGCACTTTATCTCCTGAGGCACCAAAACATCCATGGCACACATTTTTTGATATGTAAATGTTTCCTCTTCAGAGTCAAACACAGGAAAAAAATCTACATTTATTGTTTCTATAACATCAAGTTCTGCAGTCAAACAAGAGCAGGTTGCCTTTTCGTTGCATTCATCAGACATCTTTGCTGCTTAGTAGCTGCTATAATCTACATATGTATACTCCATTTCCTGGTATGGCTCTTCAAAATAAAAGTCTAACAAAATTAAAGGTTTAGTCTATTATTGAGGCAAACTTGGTGTGAAGTAAATGTGCCTATAATCGAATTCTTTGCTGAACTTTAGCCTCTTGATGCTAGCAGAGAGCATGGAGTACCATCGCTGCACTGAGAGACAGCCCCAGCATAATCATCAGGTGGAAAGATGTCTGTTCCTGCTGCTTCTGATTCAAGCAACACTAAAACAACCATTCCAGCTCATAGCCATGCCAGTGAACTGTGTGTCAGAGCAGTAGAGGCAGAAATCTGGGATTACATTTACTGTTTCTGTCACTAATCACTTTTATGTTACTTTAAATAAGCTGTAGCTGGTGGCTAATTCCGAATGAAGGAACAGTTAGCCAGCTAAATAACAGACTGTGTTAAGATAAGGTAACCCTGCACAGCAGATGGATACGCCCGTTTCCGTGTTTCTCAGTGGGGAATACATCTTACTAAGCTCCCGTCTGAACCATTTGGGCCCAGTTAGAAAGTGACAGGACCAATCAGTGTCGAGGGGCAGTGCTTTGGGGTGCGGCAGAGTCGTGACATAAGCGAGCGGTTACAAGAAGCCGGTACAGTTATGGTGGAAGACATTAGCGTGGATGCTGCTGTAGCGTCAGTTTTTTCAGAAGTTGACGACATTTCCTCATCTGAAGAACAGCAGTAAGTTGTTTTCTTTTTAAAAATGACAGAAGTCTTGTACTGACATGTCTACAGTCACCATGGTTATGCAGTTCTCTATGAAGTTTTGGTCAGTAACGGCTACGTCACGCGTTTTGTTGCTCTGATTGGCCCTTAAAGATGTGACAGGCAGAGCGTTCATCCAATCACCCTCTGAGTTTAAAGCCTCTGCCCTTTCCCAAATGCTGTCTGTGAGTGGTTTACCAGATGGATGTGTGAAACAAATCCATCTGGCGTGTCAGGTTAAATATAAGGTGCTCAGTGCTTTTATCGTTGTTGTGATGAATAATTGCAGAATAATTCATGTGGGGCCCACATTAATGCTGCACAATCAATCTAATTGCAATCAATTACATAATCGCAGGAAAGTCCGCAAATATTTTTGTATTAATTAGGGCTGAGCAATTTGGGAAAACAATCTTATCTTGATTCTTTTTTTTATTTTTCAAATACTGCCATTGTGATTTAATATATAATTATTTCTCAAGTTTCTTATGTTACGTATTTTTCAACAAACACCAGCAATAAATCATTCTATATTTTAACAAACACAGTAGGGATCGACTGATTATCAGCCTGGCTGATTATAGAGGCATTTTATTTTACTGATAATCAATAAAGAGCACGACTCTGGTTTCACTGCAAAGTGTGTCTTCCCCTCTGGCTTTGCTTACACTCTCTACAGTCTCACCAAATTTCCTGTATTAAATACATTATGGTTTGATGTCCCATAAGTACCAGCCAATCAACATGTAATCTGAGTGCCAGTGGCACACTAAACCTGTGATATCACTTCCTGTTTTTCTGCTGTTACTATGTTGCTTGGAGCCATTTATCATGCAGATAAATTTTAAGCTAAATCGTTTACTTTGCTTAATTTTTTGATCATGCAATTTTTTTTGCCACATTAGTTTTTTACATCATGATAAATGTATATCAGTTTGAGGTTTCACTTATCGGTCTCATGTGCTACTTGTAACTTGTATCCATATTGGCCCTTAAAATCAATATCAGTCGAACCCTATTGGAAAGATCAAACTGTAGCTGAATGATTTTGGAAAAAAAATATCTGATTGCGATTATTTTGAGATTATTTTGAGATATATTGAAAATTGGATTTGAACTGTTGTACTAAAGGGAATGATCATTTTTATGTCATTCTCATTTTAGTTCAGAAAATCATTTTTTTTCAATTTAAAAATTAAAAAGGACTTATTATGATTTAAATTTTGATTAATTTCCCAGCTTTATTAAGTAGTACATGGAAGGTTTACAAAAGGCCTTTGAGTTTACCGTAGTGTCACTGTTGCACTTTGTAGAGCAACATTAATCGTCAAAAAAGGAAAAACTTTTTTCTTGGAAGGACGATTTGATTATTTTGAAAGCAGTACCATAAAAATTACAGTTTTTGTATGTTTTGATTTGAATAATACAACTATCATTTTTCATCATTTATAGAACTGCCGTTATTCTTTGCATTTTCCTTGATAACCAAGCCAGTAGACTCATGATACCATTTATGGATTATGTCATAATTTCAGTCGCAATTGCACATAACCAGTATATTTGCACATTATTAGGTCCATATAGGTCCGTATCACTCAGCCTTTTTTATTATCTCAATAAGCAGGAAAATATCTGATTAACAACGATACATGACAATCAATAAGAAAGAATGCCCATATTCAACAATCAAGCTTCTAATGTGTAATGACGTATAGACTTCATTTATTTCAGTTTTGTCAGAAAAGAGTAAATCTATTCAGGAATTATCAGTCACAGGATCAATGTCCTATAATCTCATGTATAATTTCTGATCTCCCGTCACCTGCAGTGTGCCTTTTCTTAATGATTGTTTGCGTCAGTGGTTTCATCATTCAGTGAGTGTAGCTGATAACTCTACATCTTGTTTAAGCATTCATATTTGTTTACCGGTGATATGGGCAGCAGCTTCCTCTGATAGATTTCTAGAGGAAATGACTTCCAGTGGACCTCCTAAGTGGAGAGAGCTGGAGCGTATCTGTCTCTGCTCATGTGGAATAATGCAATCTGGTCACTTTATTTTGGATGGGAGCGCTCTCGTTTGGACGCAGCATGAGACATCCAGCCGGGCGCTGTCATTGGCTGAGGAGGAAGTAAAAGTTTGCCCGTCTCAGCAGACACCTTTCCATTCCAGTGCACTCGTAATCCTTTTCCCCTCCTTTTGCTTTTAGAGAAGGGACTCACTGCAGTGCAGATTAATCAGAGGGATTTAATTAACTTGGCCCCGGCGCACGCATCAAACCTGGACACAAGGCAGGCTATAAACTCAGCCAATTATCTCCTGCACTGAGGAAGGGGGAGACTCCCTCATGTTAGGGTGCTCTCATGTCCACCCTCTGACCACTGCAAAGCTTTATTTATTTATTTATCCCTTCACTTTTACTTGGCATCAGTGTTAGGACTCATATTGGTGATTATTATTATTATAATTATTATTGTATTATAAAACCATGGGCATAAGTATCAAACTGGTATTTTGACACATTGCAAGTTGAAGAAGTATTGCAACTTCTCTAACCCCAATGTTTATCCATCTCTGTATGTGAGCCTTTAAATTGACTCATGACCAACCCAGGACCAGTAGGTAAGACAAGGGACTCATGTATGCTGATGCTGGACTGATGAAAGAAGAGAGGAAGAGATACACCCTGCTTTTGTCTTCATTTTTTTACTCAGCTCTATTGTTTTACTCCCGCTTGCTTTATTCTTGCATTCTACTTGTTGTGATTCAAAGTTTAAAAGTTATCTCTGAGTAAATATCTACTCTCTTCTCTGCAAATGTTTTCAAGGCTTTGCTGGTTTGGATTTCTTGAAAAAGAAGAAAAATCAAATGAATGTCAAGAGCGTCATTTTTAATTAATGGCCTATTTTTAGAGATCAATATTGGCAAATCCCAAGCTGCAAAAGCATAAACAAACAGCTTTAGACAAACAACAATAGTCCCACTGCTGCTGCCATGTTGCAGCGTAGCCATGGAAACCGAGACAGTGTGTGCTGTAGTGTGGGGAGTGGCGTGGAGCCGTCAGGTTCAAAGACAAGGAAAGGTTTTATTCATATTTGTATTGTGTGTGTTTCTGCCATCACCAGGCCTGTGAGCTCATCTGTGTTAGTGTGTATGTGGGTACTGTGTGTGTGTGTGTGTGTGTGTGTTTCTGCTGATTTGCAGCATCGTGGTTTATTCATGAAGCACCTTGAAGTCACCTTGGTCTGCAGCCGAGGCCCTGGAAGCTGCCAGCCTGCTGACTTGTCTCCAGCTGTAGATACCAGATACCCACATGTCTGCACACTGGATTCCTCCCATAATTGTCTTCTTGTCAGGGCAGAAAAGCCTCTTGCTGAAAGCTGTACCACTGAAATTCTTTTAGTGGAGTTCACGGCTCCCTGAGGCTGTAGTGCTGGGCTTCCTCTGCTGTGTCTCTGTGTGTATTTGTTTGTTTGTGAACTCCAGTTACCACCATAAACTCTCCTCTGTACAGTCTACGTGCTCACAGTCTCTCTGCAGCCACTGTCTCAGGCTGCTGTTTGTTCTTCAACCCCATGGATTAAGGTTGGATCAAAAGAAGGGCTGCAAGACAATATATTATTCAAAAACATGCATTTTACCTGCATATTTTCAATGTGAACCATTTCCTCGTAGTGGTTTGATGAGATGCAGTGCTGTGAAAAAATTGTTGTCCCTTTTTTTTTTGCATATTTGTCAAACTTAAATGTTGCAGCTCATCAAATAAATTTTAATGTTAGACATAGATAACCTGAGTAAATACAAGGTGCTGTTTTTAAATTATGATTTTATTCAATAAGGGAAAAAAATCCATCCAACCCTACCTGGCCCAATGTGAAAAAGTCATCGCCACCAAAATCTAATACTTGGTTTTCATAACAACTACAATGAAGCCTTTGTTAAAAATGGTGATAAGTCTTTCACATTGCTAAGGAGGAATTTTGTCGCACTCTTCTTTGCAGAAATATTTTAGTGGTTTTCCAGTATGAAAGGCCTGTTTAAGGTCGTGCCAAATCATCCCAATCAGATTTAAGTCCAGACTTTGACTAGGCCTCTCCAAAACTGTCATTGTGGTTTTTTTAACCATTCAGAGGGGGACTAGCTGGTATGTTTCAGATCATTGTCCTGCTTCACATCCCGAGTGTGTTCAAGCTTGAGGTCATGAACAGATGGTCAGACATTCTCCTTCAGGATTTTCTGGTAGGGAGGAGAATCCATGGTTCCATCACTTTCTGCAGGTGGTTCAGGTCCTGAAGCAGAAAAGTAACACCAAACCATCACCCTACCACCACCATGTTTGACTGCTGGGATGATGTTCTTTTGATGAAGTGCTGTGCTAGTTGTACTCCAGATGTAATGGGATGCTCACCTTCCAAAAAATTCATCTTTTGTCTCGTCAGTCCACAGAATATTTTCCCAGAAGTCTTGGGTATCATCAGGATGTTTTTAGTTCTTTTTGGTCAGCATTGGTTTCCGCTTCGGCCCAGTCTCTTTCTTAAAAGGAGCTCTGCACGATCAGACCAGTTCATCTTGTTGGATGTATATTTGCATCTCTCATATACATATTGAACTAAAAACTCCCTAGATATCTGCATTTTGAGTAATTTGAGTTTATAAATTCACCAGGAGACCGCCATGCGCTGTGACGTCACAGTTCCGCAGAGCTGGCCGTTCCTATGCAGTAACCGCTGTTGCAGACTGGCAGCCAGAGTTAAGGCTGCATCTCAGAGATGCAGCATGTCTCACACACAGAGAATTCTAAAATTTGAGGTCTCTTCTTTTTTTTATTTGCACCACGAGCAGTTATCTGTACATCTAGACAGGAAAATGATAAATAGAGTGCCATATTTACCTTGTTGTAGCAAATATTTCCATCCACATCTGCAGAATCTTTTATAAATCAGTTTCTTGATGAACCAGATGAAGGCCACAAGCTAAGTGCGTCTGTTTAATAAAGTTGTTCCCCAAACTTCTACTCTTTATGAAGCTTTCTGTTTCCACATGGTTCAGGTAAAGATAAACACAGAACCAAAGCACTTCCGGTTTATTCTTTTCATAGTAAAAATCCACTTTAGTATTTCTTCGGAGAAACTCCGTTTGTATGTACATACTGCTTTAATTTTGAAAAGCTCGCTTCCACTATACACTGTATCTCACTTGTAGGGAGCTTTATTGAGGTAAAACGTAGGAGGAATGACCAAGAGGGTCACAGAGCTTTGACAGCAGGGAGGCCAAACCAACACGCAGTAAACTCGTGTCTGGTATGAAAGCTGTCATGGCAGCTACAGCTACAAGCAGAAAACTATCTGAAAAATGGTTAATAACAATGGCGAAGATCGCTGCGCACTGTGACGTCACACGGACCAAAACATGGCGGCCTCCTGGTGAGTTTATGAGCTCAAATTTACTCAAACTGCAGATATCTGAGATATTTAGTGAGTTATTTAGTTCAGTATACATTTGAGAGATGTAAATATCTATCCAACAAGATCAACTTGTCTGATCATGCAGGGTTCCTTTTAATGTTGAATCTTTAACACCAACCTCAACTGAGTCAAATGAGGCCTGCAGGTCTTTAGATGTTGTTCAGGGTTCTTTTGTGACCTCCTGGATGAGTTGTCGATGCGCTCTTGGAGTAAACTTGGTATGTTGGCCATCCTGGGAAGGTTCGCCACTGTTCCAAGTTTTCCCCATTTGTGGATACTAGCTCTCAGCATAGTTGGCTGGAGTCCCAGTGCCTTAATGTCCTTGTAGCCATTTCTGGCCTGATGGATGTCACTGACTTTTGTTCTCATCTGTTCTTAAATTTCTTTAGATGGAAGCATGATGTGTTGCTTTTTGAGATCTTTTAGCCTACTTCACTTTGTCAGACAGGTGTATTTAAGGGATTTACAGGTCAGGCAGAAATCAGGCCTGGGTGTGGCTGGTCAAACTGAAATCAGCTTTCCAACAAATATGGTCAATCATGGTTAAATCATAGTTTAACAAGAAGGGTGGGGACTTTTTCACATGGGGCCAGGAAGGTCTGGATGGCTTTTTCCTTGAAACATTTAAGGGTGACGCATATGCAACATAAAAGAAAAATCCAGTTTACGTTGTTTGTCATTTATTTGTGGCTGTGATTGGATTAAGATGCTACAAACCACATCCAAATAGCACTGGGCTGGCCTGGTTAAATTTGACTGATGGTCGGTAGATTTATTGGAGATTCTCTGTAGAAGACTGAAGATTCCATGTCACTTCTGCTGTATCCTTTTAGTTAGATTTCATAATCCTGGATCTTCATTCCCTGTTCTGCAACATTAAAAAGCCTTACATTTCCTAGTAATGTGTGTATCTGAGACCATGCATCTTTTTTAGAGCAACAACCCCCCATTACTCCCATAGTCAGTGCCTGCTGTCAGGCTCTTTCTGTAGCTGTATATGATTTGTAAGATCTTCAAATATGAATGAGTACAGTGATTTAGTTGACACAGTTATATTTCTAGTATTAATGACACAGCAGAAACATAAAAATATGAGAGCTTGGAGGATTCAGAGCTGTCTCCTCTCACTGTAGAACAGATCACTGGTGCAGATTTGAGCTTTTGGACTTGTGATGGTTCAGTTCAGCTGGCAGGAGCTGCCTGCTGACTCCACTGTAAGAAAATTTGGCTGGTGCAACAGGAAACATGTTATCAAACCAAGCACTGCCCAGAATTAAAAAGGATGTCTTTATGTGTTGGCTCTCTTTAAAGGCACCTATAAACTAGTGTCATTGTTGAGTATCTTTAAAGATTGTCCATGATAGTAACAATGTTGAGAAAACACCACTGAATGTTCCAGTGTTGTAGTTTCAAATTCCCACAGTTTGGATTCCCTCAGACATTTCTGAGGTTAAGAGACTCTGTGTTTTTCCAGTTTGATAGAAGACTTCATTCTCAGCGTGTTTAAAGCGTTAGTGATGGTGTCTGTGCTCTGTGGCCTCTTAAAAAGCCTGACAGAGACTGAAGTGATGCTAAAGAAAATGTAGTCCACTGCATCTGAACCATGAGTGACCCAGTTAGGAGGTGAGCTCCCAACAAATGGAGCCAGCAGGGAATTTTTCTGCTTTTGTATTCATGGTCTGACAGCTCCTGTCAAAGTCTGCACACACCACGGATCTGGAAGTTTCTCTCCGACTTTGTTTTGGAGCTTTTTCACTACATTTCGATTCATCACACTGCTGATGTGAACTCTCAGACACTCGTGTAGAATAAGATGACATTTTGAGCTCAGGTAAACAAATACAACTGCTGAATCATGATGGTGTCATAAGAAGACGAGGAGACGTGACCGCAACACTCCTTCACTTCCTGTTTGCTCTGTCTTTTGTTTTTCAGAACATGGATAAGACACAGCTGCCGTCTGTGACGCTGATCGTCGGCTGTGGAGTCTCCTCGCTCACTTTGTTACTACTCATCATCATCTACGTATCTGTCTGGAGGTGAGACAAAGTGCCATGGTTGGTCTGGTTCTGCTGAGCATTTAAGACTTTATGACTGTACTACATTAGAAACACTCGGGTTTATTTGCAGTCAGCACATAGAAAAAACAAACATTCTAATGTTTCCTGGTGTAAAACATTCAGGTCACTACAAGTAATAGGTGCTGGTGGTAAGAGCTGCTGTGATGCTGAATGCCTGTTTCTCCTTG
The DNA here is from genome assembly GCF_018320785.1 of Cheilinus undulatus. Taxonomy (NCBI): domain Eukaryota; kingdom Metazoa; phylum Chordata; class Actinopteri; order Labriformes; family Labridae; genus Cheilinus; species Cheilinus undulatus. Next base: position 7,375,636 of record NC_054872.1, read on the forward strand.
AATGTTTCACCTCTTAGCTCTTAAATAGCTCTTGAATTATTAGACATTTATCCTTTTTTTCTTTAAATATGCAACAGCAGCATCAGTGACAAGTGTCTTGAGATAACTTCAGTTGTGAACTGGCACTACACAAACAAAGACTGATTGCTTGATTGATTGATTAACATCATCTATACAGTCTCTTCATTCATTTTTAATAAAAAGTACCAAAACCGTTTAGGTCCAGGAACTTCTCTTCATGGACCTAAAGAGTCCCTTTGGCCCACTGAGGTCTGCTTTTTCTACCAAGGCCTAAAGTCCTGGGAAGACTACTCAGATAGGCATCCTGGCACTGCCTGGTTTCAATAAGTAAGGGTTAACGCCCAACAAGGTGTCCAATTATCAGGGATTAATTGATGACGTTGAGGCCTGAACTGTCTGACACCCAGTGCCTCCACGAAGCCCATTAATCCTGATGATTGGACACCCCGTTGGGCATGAACCCGCTTATGTTCACTTGCACAAAAAAAAAAAAAAAATCACTTATTTATCATTTCATATGTTTGCCGATCAAAATAGACAGTTTAACTGAAGCATTGTAAATTTTGGCTGCTATTTTTAGTTTTAGTCTCAGTCTTAGTCTTTAGATGAAATGTCTTTGTTCTAGTCACATTTTATTTATTTCTACTCTTTTTAGTTTTAGTCGACGAAAACTCAAGAATATTTTAGTGTAGTTTTAGTCAATAGAAAGTCTTAACATTTAAGCTTTCTTTTAGTCCAAGCATTTTTTTTTTCTTGCCTACATCTGGTTCCAAACCACAGTAGTGTGTTTTATGCACTCTGCTTAACCTGGGGTCCCCGCTTTCTACAACTGAGAGGCAGAATAGATTTAGATGCATTGTTTTTTTGACAGTTTTACCCACAAAGGAAAAATATCATGGATGTTGAATGTCCTACAAAAACTAAACTACATTTTAGTCTTTTTTAAGTCATCTTGACAAAAACTAAACTTAGTTTTTGTCAGTTTTAGTCATCACAGATCTATTTTTGTAAGTCTTAGTCTAGTTTTTGTCATGGAAAAAAAGGCTGTCGATGAACATTTTTAGTCAGAGTTTTAGTCAGCAAAATTAACACTGAACTAAGCAACAATTCCACTTTCCTAGCAACGCCTGAGGGCTTGACTAATAACTGGAGTACTCATTCCAATCCCATAACGTTCTTAGGGAATGTAAATGTAGTTCAGTACTCCAATAAATAGGCCGGGCCGTAGATGTGGAGGCATAACAGAACAAAAAACTAGTCCGCTCAGCTCACTTTCTTAATGTATTTATCAATGAAAAGGCATGAAGATGAGGGAGACAAAGAGTCGTCTGTGATCAGACTATAAACCTGTAAGTTAACGTGGACGGTCATCTGATAGAAAAGTTCAGTTTAGCAAACCAGCTCTGTTTAAATGAACAGAATAATACACCCTTCAGCACCTCCATATCAAAGAGGCTAAACGGAGCTGTCCACACCCTGCAGGTGCTGATTCCACATTAGAGACACGTCAGTATTTATCAGATATTATCATGCTGGTTTATCAGAAGTGTTTTCTTTGGCTCTACAAAAATAATGGTTTCTTTTCTTTTCTCTTGTGTTATTTAAATCTTCTGACAATAGTTGAAAGAAGTTAGAGCAGGATCAGTGTTAAGGAGAGCCTGGAAATAGGTTGTGTGCTTTTTGTAGCATGTGTGTTATGATGCCATCATGTGATGTTCAGGGGATACTCATCTCACTCCTCACAGCATCCCAGTCGATAAAGCTGGCGTATTCACCAAATTAATGAAAATATGATGTTGCTTAATTTTGGCAGTCTGTATTTGTAGTTGTAATTTTATGTAGTTTTATAAAGGATCTACACAGTCTTTATACACTACTTTGTTTTAGTCATACAACTCAAGTTTGCATGTTTTAAGTATTTATTTCAGCAGCAAAACAATATGATTCTGGTAGCGGGGCTCAAACCTTATAACTCGGAGCTTATTTATTGTATGTACACAAAATTAGTAGTGATGGCCTATTTAAAACCCTGTCAGAGCTAGGGATGTAGATCAAAACCTGAGTACGTAAAGTCCCGGTTTGTTTATTACAAAAACCTGAACTCATTAACTCTTGCTTATTAATACTGCTATCCAGTCTCAGAGGATCTGTGATCAGCGTTTGGGTATTTCGAAAAGAGAATTACACATTATTAGTTCCTTTCTAAAAAGTAACTTTACTTAGTCACTCACAGCTGAAAGTAACTAGCTACATTACTTTTGCATTACTCCTTGTCACCTGAGATCTTCTGTAACTTTTATTGCCAATGAAAAATACAATGTTAAACCTTGTTTATACCCACATTAGTGAAATGTAATGTAATGGCACTATTTTGTGTAGTTAGAGGCGTAAGGATACATGAGTGATGTCAACACATGAAGTGATGTTACCAGACAGGATTTAGAGTATATGTGCTCCACGAGTCAAGTCCATCTTTCATGTGTTAGGATAAGCCAAGTCGGGTTATTAAAGCCGAATAAAGACAGTCACTACATCCTGATAATTTCACACCCTTATTCTAATAAGGAGGACATTAAAAATATCTTTTGTTTCTGTTCTGATTATAAAAAATGTGACAGCAAGGTAGTGAAAATCAGGCTAAAACAGCACCTCACAGAAATATGTGTCTAGAACAATGCTACAGACGGTAGTTTTTCTCCCACCATAGCTGTATGCTGCCAGCCTGCTTCAGGCCTATTCATCTCAGCTTTTGTCGTTGCCTGTTATTGTCGTTGAGAATCATGCGTTGGCTGCTTGGTAGGTGTCGGCCTCATGCAGTTATCTTGAGCCTCACCTGGGCCCTGGGGGTCTTCAGGTAAGAGCTTTGTGTCGCTGCCTTTGCAGGTGTCTGGACAGTATCAATGCAGAGTTCACACAGACCAGACAGAGAGAGATTTCTGGTCTGGGCACAGTTTTAACTTCATTGTCACATTATTGTCCTTTTGTGCATCACTCCAAAATAGTGTTCATATCTCCACACATCTAAATACTTCCTTATTTGGACTGCTTTACTGTTTCCCCCTTCCTCCTCTAAGGACTTGCGCTGATGTGTCAGTCACCTGGATTCTTTACCTCAATGCACAAAAGTGGGCGCTTGATTTTTGTTCTCTGTGCTGCCATTTTACTTGAAGTTGGAGCATTTGCAAGTATCAAGAGTATTATTTTATAGTAAATGTTATGTCATAATTTTTCTCTGAAGTATTTCAGAGTCTCTTTGTCGCTTAAACTCCACAAGAACACCGGGTGATAGAAGGGTGTCTTCTCTAAATGGCAACAAGATCCAGACTCTGGTGGTGGTGGTGTTGCCTGCTAATGTCATCTGAGGCTGATTAGATCAACAGTGAACACCAGGGTTGAGTAAACAATGACTTAAGATGTAATCTAAAGGTGCTGATTTGGCTCAGTTGTTAGAGCAGATGCCCATATTGCTGTGGGATCAGTTCCTGGTGTTAGTACAGATTTGGTGGACGTCTTCCCCCATATCTTGTGTCTCTTTTCAGCTGTCCTATCAAAAAAAAAAAAAAAAAGAAATTTAAACAAAACACAGATGTTGTCTGAGACTGACAGGGTAACGAGGCTGACCAAACTGTGACGACCAGGGCTGATGGCTCATGGTGTTGTCTTGTAGACAAGGCGGTGAGAGGTGGAGGGTCGCTTGCAACCATGTTGTGAATGAATTGGTGGAGGAGGAAGCCACATTTTAATAAGGGCAGCAGCACTATGATAGCCTAACAGTGAAGAGTGGGGCAGCATTGAGCATCAAATTAAACCTGTGGTTCCCCTTAAATGTTGGCAGAAAAAAAAAAAAAAAAAGATTCTGGCTTGTCTGAAGGTAGCATGAACCTAAACACTGACTTCAGACAATTGTCTTCCTAACCTGCTCAGATCAGCACTGAAAAGTGCTCCCAAACTTTGCAGCAACTCCTGTTCTTTAAAGATCATAATCCAGTGTAGAAATCTGTGGTGGAATCAGCAAAGAAGAAGGCAAGTAGCTGAATCAACAAGCAGACAAATTATGATGATTTTAATGTCAGCTCAGTAAATTAAGCAATTGTAAATAAAATGTCATGATTTCTTCAGGAAAACAGAAATGTAGTTTCTGCTGAGAAACCTCAATAACAGCTCTGAAGATGAGGAATGTGTTTGTTTTTCAGGAGTATAAAACAGACTGAATCATAACTGTTAAACGTTTTAACCCCGGCTCTACTCTGTACTTCTGCTATAAATGAGCAACACAGTGGCATGCAGCACTGCAGGCTACACCTGAAAAGTTCCAAGCATGCCAAAAATCAGAGACTTTCTGAGGGTTAGATCATTTACGGCAGAACTTAAGCTTGATCCCAGTTCCTGCAGTGAAACCTCTTAGAGTACCTCATAAGGTTACTAGTTCCTGGTAAAGTTCCTGCTGTTGCAAACCTCCTAATCTTGTTTAAATGCAAAACCCCATTTGGAACTTCAATGCAGTTTGTAATTGTCCTTTTTTTATCCATCTTACCTGCAGGTACATCCGATCAGAGCGCTCAGTCATCCTCATTAACTTCTGCCTCTCCATCATCTCTTCCAACGCCCTTATTCTCATAGGACAGACTCAGACACGGAACAAGGTAAGGGTCAGTCTTAAAACTAAAGAACCATCTTTGTTTAATCAGTATGAACCTGATGGGATCTGATCTTTTATTTCCCTTTATTCCAGATCTTATGCACGCTGATCGCTGCGTTCCTGCATTTTTTCTTCCTGTCGTCGTTCTGTTGGGTGCTAACAGAGGCATGGCAGTCATACATGGCGGTGACAGGCCGCCTCAGGAATCGTATCATACGCAAGCGTTTCTTGTGTCTGGGCTGGGGTAGGACCACATTTCTGCTTCATGTCTTTGCATCCATGCGGTCTTTATCTTGTGTTAATGAACATTTTTGTTGTGTGAACCAGGTCTCCCTGCTCTGGTTGTGGCGATCTCAGTGGGATTCACTAAAGCAAAAGGATATGGAACACCAAGCTAGTAAGCATGCTCTCCTTTAGCTCTTCTGTATTTAGTGCACACATTTTCATAAACATTGTTATTGTGGTCAAAATCAAGACTGAAATCATTTGTTGTTTCAGTCATGAGCTCAGAAGTCATTTAAGCCAGGACTGAAGTCAGATTCAGTTTCTTTAGAATTCTTCTATTGTTTTTGCATAAATGTAATTCATTCTTTAGGGTTTAAATCTGCAGTGAAATTAACCTTTTCCCTTTCTGCCTCATCCATCTTTTACCATCCTCATCCATGTCGTGCAAACGCTCCTCTGCTTTCACCTCATTCTGTCCCTCCTCTTTACAACCCCACACTTCTCCCCCTCCTCATCTCTCCTGCCACCTCCATCATCTCCAAATCCTCCAATCACATCCCTCCATTTCTCTGTCTTCCTGCTCCTGTCCCTCCTAGCTGCTGGCTCTCTCTGGAAGGAGGTCTCCTCTATGCATTTGTTGGACCTGCTGCAGCTGTTGTCTTGGTATTTCCTCTTTTCCTTTTTAGTGTTTCAGTGTCTTTTTTTCACCTCAGATAAACTGCACAGAAGGGAGATTTTTACTAAAATCCCATAAAGTCATGCCATTATTCTTAAAAATACAAACTTAGTCTGCATATATCCATGCAGGGATCTTTAAATGTTAGGAGGTTTGCAAATGAGCCAATTCAACACACTTAAAACATAGGTTTAAATAAAACAAATGCATTAAAGTGAATTAAAAGAATCTGGCTGTTATTTTAATCATTTAACATTAAACAATGTTTGTAGAACCTTAGATTATACCTCTTTTAGATTTATAGGTGTAACACTTACATTCTCTTCCTTTTTCTAATTTACTTTATCTGTTTTGCCCCAAATAATCTTAAATTCCTGTTCAGGATCCTTCCTTTCCTTGATCTTCTTTCCCAACTTAATCATTCCTTATCAACGTTTTACTTTCTTCCTTGCTTCTTGTTGTCCCCTCAGCATCCTCCTTTCCTCATTAACTTATTCATTTTATATCCTGATGCTTTCTTCCTTGTTTATTTTCTCCTTTTCTTCCCTTCTACCTTCCTTTCCTTGTCAGTTTCCCTTCTTTGCTTTACTGCCTCCTTACTTCCTTCACTGAGATGTAACCTAACCCTTTTTCCTTCTCCTTTCTGCTCCTTATGTCTTTCTTTTCTTGCCTTGATTCTCATTTTGTTTTCCAAGTTTTCTGTCCTCTTATATGCAACTTTTCTTTTTTGCAACATTTGTTTGCTCTCTTGTCTCTTTCTTGATGTCGTGCATCCCTTCCTTGCCTTTCCCTTTCTTATTTCCTTCCTAAATCCAATGTAAAACCAGTCATATTTTATCGTGAAACCTCTATAGCATTTTCATAAATTTAAGAAATCTTGCAAGATGTAAAACAAGTGGTTGCAGCTAATTTAGTTGCTGCGCACTAAAGGTGGTTGTCTATAGCCTATTTTACCACAAGCCTCACACGTCTCTCGACCAAAACAGACAAGAAAAATATCAACAAAGAGCCATATAGTTTACTAGCATTTAGCAGAGAGTTAGGTATAATAGCACCACCTGGAGTGGGGTGTGGATACCGTGTAGAAGCCTTTTTTTCCCACTTTCCCAGACAAAAGGTTGCAGACAATATTTCAGTGTTAATTTTAGCAGCTTTTTAAATTTAGTCCTAATCGTAGCCTTTGGATTAAAATGCCTTTTAGTCATTTTTTACCTCAGTAGTTTTAGTCTAATTTTATTCTGGGTATTGTGAGGCCATGTGTTTAATGCTGAGTGCTCAGGAGAGCGGGGATGGGAAGGATCACTAGGCCTGGATGTTGGCCATCAGGATGCCTGAGCTGTGCAGGACCAGGGTTAAAGAGCCGATCGAGCATCTGCTCCCATACATGACCTCTAGTTTTATCAATAACAGCACTTGTATTTTTGTCTTTACTTTAGCTAACTTAGTCAGCTAAATCATTAGGTTAATTTAACAGTTAAACACTTTAATTACTGTCCGCTCAGTTCTCCTTCCTCTGACTTTAAAGGAAAATAAAGACCTGATATTTCACCAGATCAATCATACAGTAGAATGATAGGTTTTATAGCTGTGGTCCTGTGATGTCTGATTATCATGGCTGTTTTTTATAGAGAAAGACCAAACCGTAGTAAAGTCAATCAGTATTTATCACAGATTAAATAAGAGAGCCTTCGTAAATGACTGATTTCTATTTGGTTGAATACTGAAGTCATTTCCGTGAATGCTTCATGTACGTATCCAATGCTTTAACATATATGACATAATACAGGAGTTGAGAATTGTACAGTGTGAATTTGTCACATCAAAGATGGAGAATGAGTTTTTTTACTGGTGATGAACTGAACTAAATTAGGAAATATGGCCGATGATACGTTTATCTGGTTTTAAAATACACTCAGAAACTCCCAAACAGATTTAACAATCACAGATCGATATTTATACAGATAAGCTAAAGTAAAAAGAAGTAAAGGAGTCTCTGAAAAACTAATCTAAAACTTATTCAGTCTCACATGATGGATGACTGATGAACCGGGCTGATTTTTGTCTTCAGGCTATTCTTTATTTACCTGATATCAGACCATTATAATGTCAGGAAACTCGATTTATGACCACATGTAACTGTCCACAGTCCATCGTATCTTTAGGAAAGTTATGGATCTCTGTCTAGTCCAAATATCTCCAATTTGAGCAGATATGAGTCTGCTTTCCTCTTTTTCATCTGTTTCCCATACTGTTTTGCTATTCAGCCCGACTGCCCGGGCCTTGAGTTTGACACTCCTGCTCTATAGCATTACACCCCTACAGACTACCAATTCAGATGCAAGCAACTGAGGATGCCATCTTTGATCATTTAGCAGCTAATCACGCACATCCCTACTTTTTATTAAAGTGCAAATGTATTAACTTAAGACTTGAATTTGTATCAAGAATGTACAAAGTGTTCCTTTTAAGATTGTAACCACATAATCTTTTATATTATAACAACATTTTAATAATAATAATAATAATGGAGAACATTCTGGTTATCTGTTTGGGAAATAAACATAGGACAAAATTCAGTTTTGAACAAATGTTAACCAAATTAGTGACTTTATACCTGAGTTTTAGTCTGGAATCCTCTGTCTTCATGCTGCTGTTAAGGAGGAACATGTCAGTCACATTGATAGTTTACTAAAAACTGATATAGTGCCTATCGAATCCCCCTTCCCCTCAGTGTAACCTACATCTGAGGTAAATCCCAGCCATAAAGTCCGGAGGACCACAGTGTCCTTATTCCACTTATTAAATCCATTAGTTACACTTTAAGTGAATCACCTCGCAGTGCTTCTCTCCTACCTTTACTCAGAGAAGAGCTAGGCTTGTTTAGTGCCTCTGCTCCTCTTATAAAGAGCTCGTGCTCCAGTTGGCAGCGGCCCACTCAGAACAACTTCAGAGCGACTTGTACTACAGATTTTTTACACACTGGGAATCCTCAAAGCAGTCAAATAGTAGGAATTACTACAGGCCCAGACATCCCCTCCCCCTCTTTGATTCCACATGGCTCATATTTTATGTATGTTTTTTTTTTCCTTCAGCATGCAGTCTCTTTTAAAAAGTGTAATATATTAGCAATCCATCGTTTCATCTATTTTTAAGCTCCATCGAGTGCCTGAGAGTTTTTCCGTCACTAACACTTCAGATGGTCGTTTTTTCTCTGCAGATCAGAGCTTACAGTAAGTACAGATGCTGTGTGTGAGAGAAGCATGGAGGAGTTCATCTTCATCATCTTCATCAGAATAGATCTGCATGCTCTGAAGTGATCAAACTGTCTTTGCTCTGCTTTAATCCTGTGCCTCTTCTCTTCGACAGGTTAACATGGTTATTGGGATTCTCGTTTTTAACAAACTGGTGTCCAAAGACGGCATTACTGATATGAAACTAAAGGAGAGGGCGGGGTATGCCTTATACCACACATCCATTTTACACAGCGACCTATAACCAGCCTGGCAGCTCAGCAAAGGAAGAAATATTTGAGCCTTTTCAGACTTTGGTTAGAAGTGAATGACAATTCAACAATCGGATTGTGATGAATGCAAAAAAAAAAAAAAAATGAAGCAAAAGTTAAGAAACTTGTCTGAATCAACCAAGCATGAGATTGAAACATGTCTTCTAATCCAGCTGAGATGGGATCGGTCATCCGAATCATAAAGTTAAAGAAAGTTGAAAGGATGAGAGAAATATAAGGAAGGCTGTCTGGTTATTGGTCCTGCACAGACTGAGCAATATGATGACTCATCTCATTGCTTTCTTTTAAGTTTTCAACATGTTGCATTTTCCTCCAGCTGCTCTTTGTTTTGCAGGTGTTGCTATTAATGTAAAGTTCTGTAAATCCATCCATGTCTTTTTCTCTTCTTTTGTTGTTTCTGGTAAAGGGAAGCAGGGCATCACAGCAGCACAGTCCTCTGAAAAGAGCCTTAAAATGATGAAAGAAAACTTCTCTATCTCTGACCACAGGTTCTGTAGGTGATACTTTACCAGAGTAAGATGCTGATGTTACTAAAACCAGAGGCCAGAGCAGAAAAGGAACAAACCAGAATGTAATTTTAGAATCAGCTTTGTCTTCCTGCTGTTAGGCTGTGGTTTGGTAAGGCATTGTTATGACCGGATATATAGAGTTGCAATAAACCAGCAATGGTCTGCAACTATAACTCATAAAAAATATTCCTAGCTGTATTAAAGGAACACTCCAATATACTGGAAGAGTGACTGCCTAGAGTCTTAACATCCCTGGTCTTTTGTTTTGATAGCAAGCTGTGCAAAAGTGATGATTTATTTCCAGTTGAGTCTGCAGACACAGGCTTGTTTTAGAGGGAGAATCATCTCATATCACCAGGGTATCCATTTAAATTAGGGCTGTCAGCATTAATGCACTGATCTCTATTAATTAAAGGGAAATTTCAGTATTTTTTTGCAGTGGGGTTGTATGAGGTATTTAGCAGTAGTAGTTACATAAGCCCCCAGTGATTTCAGTGAGCATTGCTCCTTTAAAAAGGACTCGCTGGTTGTAGAGGCCAGGAAGCTAGGCTGTACAGTGTGATAGATGGGTATAGTTTGTCTGTGGAATTTAATGACTTTTTGGAAAAAATGGGCCATGAAACAATGCTGGCTCAAACATACACAGTGTCAAAAAATTTTGAAGCATTTTATTTTATACCCAGAGAGCCTCTGTGTTTTCATCACTAATTTGTAATGCAAGAGCACATAACCGGTCGCCAAAGCCTGCATTGTAAAATAGTAACTAAAGCACAAAGGCATTCTGAGTAGAAAAAAAAAAAAACTAGTAGTAGTATGTATGTTTGAGCCTACATTTTTTTGTGGTCCATTTTTACCAAAAACTTGCTTAATTCCACAGACAAACTGCACCCGTCTACTAACCGTATAGCCTAGCTTCCTAGCCGGTACAACGAGTTAGCCTTTTTAAAGGAGCAATGCTCGCTGAAATCCCTTGAGGTTAATGCCACTTCTGCTGCTAGGTACCTCATACAATGCAACTTCAAAAATACTGAAATCTCCCTTTAAGGTCCACAATCAATGTGTACATTTTTTATCACAATTAACTGCATGACTTATTGACCCATTCAGCAGATTTGACCCCAGAATGAATAGCTTCCAGTGAATGCTGAAGCTAATGGGGATCCAAAAAAAAACAAACAAATTTTGGTTAAGCCCCATCAGCGCCTCCTTGCAGCCACAGTGATGAAAAAGAGTCAATCACTGCTCCTTAACGTCTCAGTTCATTGAAAAAACCCCTCAAAGACAGCTCAATGGACAAGTCAAAGGTCCTTTTAAATCCATAACAAATTCCTTTTACCAAGGTGAAGTTTATGCCATAATTTTCAGTCTACCTAGAGCTAATTATGTTTAAAAATAAAAATAGGTTCACATCCAAACAGGAAGTCAGGTATCCCCAAGGACGCAGACATCAGACATTCGTACACGTGCGTAGTTCACATGTCTGTAAGCTCATGTGCATTTGGGTCAATCAATCAATCTTTCTTTGTATAGCACTAATTTATAACCAAAGTTATCTCAAGACACTTCACAAAGAGGGCAACTTTATCTAAAAGGTAGTGTTACCGCCTCTAACCATCTTTATCATTCAGAGACCACTCCCATCCTCTCCTGCGCCTGCACTGCCTCGCCTCCGAAAGCTTTAGTAACACCGTATTTTAATGCTTGTTATCTTCTAAGCTTTGGGTTATTTGGTTAAGCAAGGCCTCCTTGCTGCCTCCGTTTGCGTCAGGCCCTTTGTTTTTAAAAAAATGTTACTATTTCTTGCTATCGTTCCTCTTCCAAAAGCTATAACTGAAAGAAGTGGACGGCATCAAACAATTTTGCTAGTGCATGCGCCAGTGGCAGTCAGCTGCCCATGAACTTAAAGATATGTCAACGTCACATGCATTCATGGGGTCTGATGGGGTCTTGAAGACAAATTGAAGTATAAAATCAACAAGTCATGTTCTCGAAATGTTTAAATATGTTCCTGAGTTTTGTAGCGAACTTACGACACTGGCAACGTTAGCTTGTATAATCCAAAAGTAGCACAATGCTTTCTGAATTGGGAAGACACAATGTTGGTTTGTTTTCCTGCTACCAATGAAACACACCAGTGTCTGACAAAGCAGAGACTCACATTTTTGAGCAGGCTAGGTACAGGTGTTTAGTCCACATATAGGTTTGATTGACAGCACAAACAAACCTGAAGTTCACATCAGTCAAACCTAACAGATTAGATGTAAAAGCACCCTTAAATGAAGTTCACTAGTCTGCATCTTCACCGTGAACAGTGAAGATATGGCAGCTACATCGATATCACCTTTGAACAGGTAATTTTTGCCTTGTGTTTTAGATTGGTGTCTTATATTAAATTGTTGGAGTGTTCCTTTAAATGCCGGATCTGTATGCAAGAAAAGATAGAGTTCACATTTGTGTCTGTAAGTGCTGGTGTCTTGAATCCAGTCCCAGAGCTCAGCTGTACCCTGCTGCCCTTTACCCTGCAGGCTGTTCTGTCTCCATCAGCATCGTTGGTGCATTCAAATGTTATTTTCTTTCTCTCTCTGAAATGTTTTCTTTCTCCAATGATCACGTTGTTCTACTGTACTTGTTTTATTTTGATTTGCTGTCTGAATTGTCTTGCGTTTGCACAGAATCCCCTCTCTCTCACTCAGGGCTCTCCAATCAGGAACACATCAGAGTCAGAAGCCCCCTCCCATGTCATCAGTGATTGGGTAATAAAAGACCTGGCCGTCCCACTCTCCTCTTAATGTAGAGCTAGCAGCCCCGCCCATCACCAAACCTGCTGAATCCTCTAAAAGCCCCTCTGATTGGCTTCCTAGCTGCCCCTGCCTATTACCCCCCTATTCTAATATTGACCTTTAATTTAAGCTAGCTGCTGTGAGCTGATAGACAATAACACATCATTGCCTCAGGCTCTCTTCTGCTTTTAGACAAACTGAGGCTGGTCTTTCACAGTAACACGTGCTAGTTAAAGAGCAGCAGTAGCAATGTTTGCCTTTGACTTGACTGGTGTGGGAATATGTGTGTGTGTATGTGTGGGTAGTATGGTTATTCTATGACTGCAGGGTATGCTCTGTTTTCTACATCTGATGGAGTAACATGTGCAAACTTGGTCTGACTGACAGAGAGGCTCAGAAAGAGTTTGATCTTCTATGCTACTGTCTGAATGTCACCACTGACTCCCCTCCTTTTCTGATATTTTTCCCAGGTTCTGAAAGCATTATTTAAGTAACTTTGATTCATTCGTCATGGGTTAGGCAGGACTCACTCTTCAAAATAATCGTGCCAATTTTGGATCAGATTCAAAGTCAGCAAAGGCCTGATTATCTGATGGTTTTGAAGATTATCTTAACAGATTTTGCGACAGTGTGAAGTGTTTTAAGAGTGATAGTACCCTCCCCGATCTGCTCCATAGATGCTCAGGGCCACTCTGATTTGAAACTGTAATTAATAGACATGCTTAATATTTGCAATCAGAAATGGTAATCCTAAATGTGAAGCATAGAGATAGGTGGATGTCAGAAATGGAGGATAAAGGACCTGTTTACATAGCTGGCTTTTTTAGAGTTAAGTTTACTTTTTTAGCTGTTTTACTTCTCGCCAGCACTTATTCTTGCTACATTACAAAAAGGAAATCACACTGTCCTTGGTTAATCTGTGATGTTTTAAAATAGTTCCATGTGCTTCATATTTCCATATTTCAAGGAAATATCAAACAGTAGACATGCAGATGATGTAAAGGAATCTTGTCCTGACACAGGCAGCAGCTGCTAACCTGAAAACTACCCTTGAGAAAAGATGAAGAAAGCAGAGTCAGATCTGTGTCTGTTTTCCTTTTATTGTCAGAAGTCCCGCCCCTTCTGTCTCTTGATCGGCAAGTCAGGGATTGGTGACATTGACAAGTGCAGCGCTGTTCCAAAAGTTGAACAGTTTCCAACTGAGGGCACTTTGAGCACAGTGACAAAAAAAGCTGAAGCTGAGGGCGCTTTATCCACCCAGACTGCTGAGCGCCAACCTGACACACCAGATGGATTTGTTTTTACACATCCGTCTAGAAAAACTTCCATAGACAGCATTTGGGAAAGAGCAGAGCCTTTGAAAAGTAACTCAAAAATACCACCATAAATAGAAATCACTATGGCTGTATTAAGTAGTGTACAGCTAGTCAGAATGAGCTTGTTTTTTACATATCAATGAACTTGGATGTCTACATCATAGAGTTTTAAGAATAGTGGACAAAGCTTCTGTGACATCAGCAGGTTGATTACAATAGGTGGACTCAAATAGCTTTTGAAACCAATCCATGGCAGCCTTCATATTGAAATCGCTGTCTCAACCGAACTTTGGATCATCTTAACGACAGACAAGAGCCCGCCCACTGAGGTGGACTTCCTGTCAGCTAAGCTATCGCTAAAGCTAGCCTTCTGGTGGTAGCGCCTGCCTGGCAAGCGTGATTTCTGGTGTTTCTGCAGCCAGCCTCAAGTGGACACTTCCATATTGGCTTCATTGACCGGAGGTTGTTGCTTGGTCTACATGTACATACCGCTTCAGCCGCTGCTGTTCACTAGAGAGATGCTGCATATGGGTGCCATGTTGAAGAGATGCAGTCCTGGTTGAATGTGTGTATGATGGCAGAGATAAAAATGCCTGCAACTCACTGAAAAAAGGATGCAATTTTCAAATCCTTTGTTTTTCCACAAAGTTCAGACATTCATTTATGATATGGGTTACTTGAACTAAAGAGAAACACAAGTTTTCAGGATAAAATTATATGCAATTATGGGCAAGGGTGTCGTGGTGCCTGCAGACGTGGTTATACTTGATTTAGTTTATCCAAAAATAGGCTGTTTTTCTGTACTTTTTTCCCATGACTTCCACTGCTTTACTTCAGGTAGTAATAATATTATAAGATTATTATAAAGGAAGCAAGGGGATACAAATCACTGCTGCCAGCTCTTTTTAGATCACATATACCCCAGAGAACCTCTAAGTATGACCTGCCCTACTCCGCTTCTGAAGGTTTACCCAGTCTTAGCCAACTAATGATAGCAAAAGTCAGTAAGAGGCAGAATAAGATGGGTCATAGTGTTCATGGCAGGTTGTGGAGACCCATGCAAGAAAATAAAGATGGGGTTGAGAAGTTTGTGAACTCTATGAAGACTATAGTCAGCATTGGAAATATTATATGTTGGCATAACCTTTCTTGTAGCCTTTAATACAAATGTTACTGCCTGTTCTTTCGTGATTCTCCCTTATTTGATTTAAGAGAAAGAATTTAGGACTGTAAACCTTCATTTTTCATTAGTTCAAGTATCCTGGATTATAAATGCATGTTCAAAGTTTGTGTATAGCAAACAACTTGAAAACAGATTATTTTTTAGTGAGCTACTAGCAGTTTAAAGGTAGAGTGTTTGATTTTCTGAATATAGAAGATACTTTTACTTTAAATAAGCCTTTTATTCAAATATTGCATCTTGCATGTTTCTACTGTACCAAAGAAGGAACTAAATAACAGCTATACATTTTTAAAACTTCAGCTGGTTTCCACTGTTACCACCTGAAGTGAGTCATCTAGAATCCAACTGTTCGATGTCATGAATATTCACAGTTTTATCCACTGTACCTTTAATTGTTGACCATATCTGTAGTCATCAGCCATGACTGCACCTCTTCAACATGGCTCCCACATGATTCATCTTTGTGTAGATAGTTTATAGATGGATGTGGCAGGAAGCTAACAGCTAGCTATATTCAGCTAAAGTTGCATTTTACAGTGTGAGATTTTTCGTGTTGAGACTGTAGACTCCGCTTGTTGGTGTGCTTTGTTGGTCAGCTCGTTGCACATCACGTACTTAAAAACAGACTAGTTAAATCTTACATTTCTGTCGCCACTCCATCTAACTGATGTGCTTTGTGTTTCTCCAGACCCTTTAGTCGTTACGTTCTCTGTACTTGTCTCGATAGTGTGAAAAACAGGAGAGATGAAGGACTTTAACTCTGTTTGGTGACCAGCCTCCACCCACTCACCTCTCCTGCATGTGTTTTTCAAGGTTCAAATTCAAAACATGTTAAATGAAGCTAATTAATTTGTGCAGCATCTAATTAAGAGCACAGCAGCATCTGCAGCAGGCCAGTCGGCTCACACCTTAGAGACGGACCTCGCCGCCGAGTCTCCTTCCCCCACAAATTAGAGGCTAATTCTCAGTGAAAATGAAAACAGACAGCGGGGGCAGCACTCCAACCCACGCCGGAGTTAGTTTGGTCTCAAACAAAGGCTTAAATAGCTGCATTTAAAGGTATCAGTATGTAAATCTGATTTAAAGCTTTTAGACAAAACGTGTTTGAGTGAGCGTGTACAAGTCTTATAGCGTTTCTTTATTCAGAAGCTGCTAGAACATCTTGTACAGAAGTTATGTTCCACTCAAGGACCAGATCAATTTGATGTTTATTTGTATTTGATCTTAATTTTTTCAGCCTAATGCATCTCAACCTGCCCACCCAGCCACCCACCTTTGGCCCCTGGATCCTTAAGTCCATGGAAACAGTGGTGTTTTTCCAAAAGACCTGATTGCTTTTTAATATCACTGCCTGAGGCCTACATTTAGAGGCTGTATTGCCCTTTTACTTGAAATTGAATTTCTTCCATTATGTGATTTTTAATCCAGACGTCCAGAGGCTACAAAAATCGATTCTCTGGGCTCTTCAGCTTTAATTGTTGTTTAGCAGGAGGCCGTATGGTGACAAATTACTTTGTTATAAATTGTCAATATTTGTGCTGTAGTCTGTTTTTGTCCTGCAAAAACGTTTGAGATGTTCGTTTACTGAGGCATAAATGGAGAAATGGAAATTTTTGGAGCTTTGGGTGGAAAATGAAGCGATGTTGTTAAAGTGATGATGTCTGGAGATTAGACTGGTGCTGTTAGGAATACACATAGAGAGGGAATATGTATGTATTTTATTCTTCAGCCAACTTAAGGACCCTAGAAGTTCCAAAATAGAAGTAGTACCTTCACCTACAGAGTCAATTTGGCCTTTTTTTGTTGCAGTGGCATACTTTATTTAAAGATTTTTATCCTAAAACTTGCAAAATTAAAGGTTGATGTACCATTTTTTTTAGATTTGATGTACTGTAGCTTCAGACAGAGGCATCACGTTTCAGGTTGTCCATCCATCTGTCCGACTATTCGTGTGAATCCAGTGTCTCTAGAAGGATTTTCTTCAAACCTTCATCCTGACCCAAGGAAGAACTTTGATTCTTTGAAGTCAAAGGTCAAGGTCATTGGGCTCCACATTCAGCCCTAGTTTAAACAGCCCATTCTTCTCGACTTTCACTGTCCTACAAATAGGAACTTGGGTGTACAATTTCCAGATGATAGCTCCAGTTTGTTTTTAAGAACTATTTTTAGACTTTTTTTTTTTTTTTTTTTTTTTTTTTTTTTCTTAGATAGTACAGTGGATAAAATCTGCCACATAAATGCCTGATTCGTCCACATTTAAAACGAAACCTAATGCCTAGATTTTGATAATGAGTGAAATATTTTGCTTTCCATCTCAGCTGTTTGATTTTGAATGACTCTATAACATCTCACCTTAAAGTATGGTGTATTTATCTCCTTTTTGTTGCTTTGTCACTTTTTTTGCCCATAGAGTTTATTGTATTATTCTGACAAAGTTTTTAATGCTGTTGTCTTCTCATATTTTAAACATTGAAGTCATTTTCTCTGGTGTAACCCGTTTAGACCAGATGCAACATTTGCATATTCGTTTAAGACTGCAACATATGCTCATTTTGGAAGTTGCCATTGTTTTTGAAGAAGTGTGGCTCAGGAACCAAAATTGTATTTAAATCAGATGGGATGACAAAAGGATGTCTGGCCTCTTTAGTCTTCATACAGAACAGTAATTGGATTGAAAAAATGTCAAAATTGAGCATTAATACAAATTATG
Source organism: Cheilinus undulatus (assembly GCF_018320785.1). NCBI lineage: Eukaryota > Metazoa > Chordata > Actinopteri > Labriformes > Labridae > Cheilinus > Cheilinus undulatus. Next base: position 7,393,218 of record NC_054872.1, read on the forward strand.
GCCGACAACATAAGCTGAGAAGCCGACTCAGGCAGTCATTAAACAAGGATTTAAAATATAGCCAAAAAGTACATAGACAATTACGCAGATTATGATGTGACCACAGACCTGCTAGTCAAAGCTCATAACATAAGGGACATGTTTGAAAAGCAGGAAGAAGGTGCATTTGTTTATGAACTTAGGGTTAAAAGTCATTTTTGCCAGTCATTGTGCTTTTTCATATCTCAGTCTGTTTCTAAAGCTGAAGAGAAAAGGTTTCAGCAAATGTTGAAATTCTGTGCATTATCAAATCTGCAGCAAGGTGGCTCTCTTCTGGCAAGAGCAAAGCAGAGTTAACTTCATACAACGTAATACAAACTATTGAAGAGTATGCGCTATGCATCCTTAAGGAGCGCCCAAAGTCACAGGTATAATGCTAACTCGATGGATAACTTCAATTATGGTGCAAATGTGTCTTACATCAAAAACAACAACAAACCACCATTAAACAAGCAAAAGGACCCCAGCAGGGATTATTGTACAACATGAAGTGCAACTTAACACTGCCCAAGGGCATGATGGGGAAACTCTGCCCATACATCCCCCAAATTTGAAATTGCAGCTCTGATCACTTGACTCTTTCATAGTTAAACTAAAACTGATGAATCAACACTGTGGAAGACCATTTTACTCAGAATACTATTAAAATTACACTTTGGGATTAAAAATCAACTCTGTATTGTTTGACAATGCTAACATAACTCTCCAGTTTTTGCTGTTTTGGAGTGAGATATGGAATCATTCTCTCTCTATGTGCTACCGTGTAGTTAACAATGGTTGTAAAAGTACAAGGGAACTGTTGCCAAGCAAAATAACAGTTACTCTGGTTAAACTTTATCCAGTAATGAGTGAAAGTACAGATTTCAAAAGTACAAGTGCTCAAAACCAAAAAAAAAGGAAAAAAAAAAACTACTCAATTACAGTTACGTAGGTGAATGCAATTAGTTATTTTCTATGCCTGACTAATTGGCAGGCACCACTTCATTATTTATGACTTTTTTATGAGCTCCAAATCACATTTAAAAAGTATGACCACTTTGAAGCCTTTGGTTAGCTTTTAGTCTATTACAATCTATGACTGCTGACACCTGGACTAGTTACTGGCTTAAATGTAGTCTGCTGACTAAAGACATTTTTCTTCATTTTAATTTTTATTTTAATTAAATGTATTCATATCTCTTTGTTTTATTTTCTTTAAAACTTTCAGTGAATCCTTTTTAAACTGAGTTTAGTAAAAGGTTGCAGGTCAAAAGGACGTTGCTGATTCCTTAATAAGGAGCTGCATATTTTCTCCAGTAGCTCATGTCTTCTACCGGCTCCCATTCCGTCATTCAACAGTGTTAATAACGTCTATAGACAAAGAACAGCCTCCTCTTTGCAACTTTCTGTGAGAGTGAGCAGCTGTTGACAGTTAACTGTGACTAAATTATTTTTTCATAATTTAACACCTGTAAACAGTGAAAGTTTTTATCACGACTGACTGAAGATGTCTGCTTTGTGAGTGTTGACTGAATAGACTGAAGAAGTCTGTAGCTTGACTGTGTTTGCAGAGGTCTGGGATTTGTTTGAATCAGGGCTGGGCAATAGATAGCGTATTTTATGCTTACTGATACGTCTCCAAGGAATACACAAGGCCTTGCACTGAAATGTAACTATAAACAAGGTGCTTTGTTTTGCATGTACATTTTGTTGATATCAACCATGGTATATAATAGATAAGGGCCAAAATCTGTACTTACAGCACTGTGCTGAAGAGATCAGTTGGAAAAGTTGCACTCTCCTCTACTTGGCACAGCCCCATGACACATGAGCTTGAGCAAATAATCTCAAAATATGAAGGGCTCTGTAGGATGGGTGGACCAGTGATTTTTTCTTTTTAAAGAAGGTAGAGTCACAGTGTCATCTTTATGGATTGTGTTGTCTTTCCAGGGTAGGGCTGTTTCGCTTCATACTGCAAATTTTTGCAAACTTAAATAGAAGAACTAATGCATTAGACTCAAAGTGAGAGGTTCAATTGTGTGACATATGTTGTCAGAACACAAACCAGAAAATGCATGTAGGACACTGATGTGGCTAAGTGGGTGCAGGGGTGTCCATGTGCAGGGGCTATGGTTCTACTGGCCGATACTGGTCGTGGAATTGATTCCCGGTCTCATCATTTTTTGGTGCATGTCTCGCCCCAATCTCTCTCCCCATATTTCTTGCCTCATTTCAGCTGCCCTATCAAAAGAAAGGCAAAGATGCCCAATAAACATAATCTAAAAATGCATCTAAAAGTAACAGACTTAGGGCCTTTACAGGAGTGACATCTCTTGTGGTCTTCAAGGTTCGACATGTTGTGCATTTGAGAACTCTTCTAAATTCCCTGGTTGAGCTATTGCTGCCTTTCTATCTGCTGGAGCTAGCTTGGTCTTTCACCTCTGACCTCTTCCATCATCAGGGCATTTTGGCCCAGAGAACTACCGCTCTCTAGATGTCTTGTCTTATTCTAAACCATTCTCCATAAACCAGATGGTTGTGAGGATGTGAAAATCCCAGTTGATCAGCAGTTTTATGAAATACTATTTTCTTCCTCTGATGCTCAAACACATCGTCTTGTCTACAAACTAAATGCAATGGTGGCCAGCATGCTATTGGCTGATTAGATTTGGTGAAGTAGGAGTTGAGTCTGTATTGTGATTGGCATCCCTTGAAAATCTTAAGATGGGAGTTTTGGTCCACATTGCCCAGCCCTGGTTTGTCAGGGGTTAGCGCTGTTGCCTCACAGTAAGAAGGTCCCTGGTTCTCTTCCTGGTCAGGGCCTTTCTGTGCGGAGTTTGCATGTTCTGCCCGTGCATGCGTGGGTTCTCTCCGGGTACAAAAACATGCTCATTAGGTTAATTGGTGACTCTAAATTGGCTGTAGGTGTGAGTGTGAGAGTGCCTGGTTGTCTGTCTCTGCATGTCAGCCCTGCATTTGACTGGCAACCAGTCCAGGGTGTACCCCGCCTCTTGCACAATGACAGCTTGGATAGGCTCCAGCCCCCAACAGGATAAGCGGTGTAGAAAATGGATGGATGAATGGATGGATTGCCCAGCCCTGGTTTGCATGGTTGTGGCGGAGCTTGTCATTTCCCATAATAATCAGTTTGTATTGAATCATGATGGAGATGAAGAGAGGTGAGCTCCATTCAACATAATAATCAGAGCAGCAGAGGTGTTAATCTAAAAAAAAGGAGAGATGCAGAAAATCAGACTTTTGGATGAAGACAAATAAGTGTCTGAGTGAGCGAGGAGTTCTTTCATTTGTGAAGCGAATCAGACATCCTGTGTTTCTTTATTTATCCACCAATGGCTCTGTCTCTGCCCCCGCCTCCCCAGGTAAACCCTAAAACACTCTCACACCAACACTCACACCAACCTTTGAGCTGGACTGTAGCCCTGAGAGAGAGACTGAGCGAGAACACTGTGACTCACTGTTTGCGTGACTGTTTGTGCGTGCGCACACGCACCAGTGCGAGTCTGTGTGTAGGTGCATTTGTATCTGTTTGTGTATGTTACAGCGTGTTAATTTGACTTTGCAGTCAGATGACAGTGCCACTGTACAATATGACGCTCAAATGTGCCAAGTGCGGAGTTATCTCTTCGGCTGACGTTTCCACCACAGCTACCAGTAACGCCATGTTAGTCCCGCTAATTATTTTTCCTTAACTCTTCTTCCCTCTGTTCTCTCCTCCCTTCTCCTCCCTCTCCTGATTGGTTCTCTCTTCCTGATCGCTCTGTCATTTTTTCTTGCCCTGGCAGGGAGGAGTTCACTCATTAAGAAAGGCTCCTGAAATATATATGTGAAAACTGTATACATGTGAATAATTCTACATACATGAATGAAGAATGAATGGATGTGATTGTGTGGATGCTTCTGTATGTTCCCAAAGTGATTACCGAGTCAAAAAAGCTGATATGTTGAGGAGGCCGTCGCTGCACGCAGAGGCCGTTAATATACCTTTACTGTCAAAGTGTGCGTGTGCTGTGGTCACCATGCACCTATAGATCTCCAATCCAATCAGTCTGGACCTTAATTTTGCTATTTAATGATTCAATCAGGAGTTTCCGGTCTCTATTTTGCAGAAAGTCTTTCTCTCTGCTGCAATCCCAAAATACAGCCCTTTAAATAGTCACTCTCTGCTTTAAATAGCCATGACTGAACTGTTACTCATCAGTTTATTTTATATAAATAGTCTGTATTTGAGACACTTCACACATCAGACACATGTTTGATAGTCTGGCTTTTTGCAGCTGCTACTTGGGAGAGTCAAATGTGTTAAGACAAAAATGTGTAGATCTAAATGGATCTTACTCCCCGAGTCACAACCCATTTAAAGCCTGGTTATCAATCAGGAATTATTTTTTATCAGTCCTGAAATAGCACCTTGCCTTACCACAAGGTTTTACACTAGGCATGCCCTGATCACAGTTTTTTTTTTTTGCTGTGTATTATAAACAAGAATGGCCAAGATTGATAATCCATGCATGAGCAAACTTTCATAAATTCTAGATTCATCACATGTAAAGTTGAATATTTTTAAATTTTTTCTTTTGTAATCATGATGATTATGGCTCACAGATTATGAAAATTAAAAATCCACCATCTCAAAATATTAGAACTACATAAAAAAATCTGTGCAAAAAAGAGATTTATTACACAGAAATGTTGACCTTCTGGAGAATAATACTCATTTGCACTCACTGATTGGTTGGAGCTCTTTTTGCACAAATCACTGCATCTTTGCAACCTGTCATGGAGCCAATCAGTCTTTGGTCCTGCTGGGATGTTTTGAAGCTCAGACTACTCGTCTGGATTGTTGAGGCTGGCGTCTCTCATGTTCCCTTTGACATTTCTCCCGTTTCTTGATTGGGATCAGGTCAGAATCAAACACAGTAACACCATGGTCAGCAAACCAGCCTTCCGTAGTTTTGGCAGGTGCCAAGTCCAGCTGGAAAAGGAAATCAGTATCACCATAAAGCTTCTCAGCAGATGGAGGCATAATGGGCTCTAAAATCTCTAAGTAGACGCTGACAGCATTGACTCTGGACTTGATATAGACCAGTGGACCAACACCAGCAGATGACATGGCACCCCACACCATCACTGACTGTGGAAACTGACTTCAAGCACCTTGGATTCTGGGCCTCGCCAATCTTCCTCCAGACTCTTGGACCTTGATTAAATGAAAACAGGATTTGGTGCACTGAGACCACATCGGTCTTGTTCTTTTCCCCTTAGCCCAGGGTAGACACGTCAGCAGTCCAGGAATGGCTCAACACTAAGAACATGACACTTGTAGCCCATTTTCTAAACCCGTCTGTGTGGTGACTCCAGTCCTTATGAAGCTCCCTTAAGTCCTTGGGTCTTCTTTGTTTTGCAGTCCTCTGAAAGCTGAGCTCATCCCTGTTGCTTGTGCTCCACATTTTTCCCTTCAGTCAACTTTCTATGAAAATGCTTTGATTCAGCCTCTGAGAACAGCCTGCCCTTTCAGCAGTGACCTCCTGTGGCTTACCCTCCTTATGGAGGGTTTCAATAATTGTATTCTAGAAAGGAGTCAAGTCAGCAGTCTTCCCAATGATCATGGTTGTGTGAGCTGAACCAGAGTGAGAGAATAAAGGCTCGGGAAACCTTTGCAGGTGCTTGGATTTAATTTTCTGATTAAATCTTTTTTTTTTTTTTTTTTTTCAGAACTGAAACAATTGAAAGGAACTGGACTTTTACACAATATTCTAATATTATGAGAAGGTGGATTTGTGAGTTTGTGAGCTGGACTGATCAACTTCACAACAACAAAAAAAAAATAAAACCCTTTTAAATATTTCACTTTATGTGTGATTAAATCGCCAGAAACAAACTTTGTCATGACATTCTAATTTATTGAGATGCAACAGTATACGCCAGCATTAGCAATACCAATCCTCTATGATTGAGAATATCTAATACCAGTCATCTTTTAGGAAGCCTGGGAGACAGAAGTTAGGTATGAGCAAGACTGGCAGATATCGACCTTCTCTGAGTGAAAATGATTGGGCTCTACCAGTACAGATCAACTATAACCCATGGGGTAACAACAGTACTGATCTTTGAGAAAAATGGAAGATACTAATACTGATTTTCTATAAGCAAGATTAGCTGATACGATAGTTTATTAGCTAGACTGGTTGATACTGATAACCTATGAGTGAAACTGGCTGACATCAATATGATACGATTTGCCAGCAGACAATGATCCATTACTGACTAATCAGGACGTTTCTAGAAAAAAAAGTTAAAATAGAAATCCGTAAGTATGAAATGGTGTTTTGCCCAAGTTCACACACTATGATTCACAAACCACTTAAAACCTGTATATGTTGTTGCCAGTCTGCTGGCTGGAACAAAACATGGCTAATGATGGAGTTTGATGGTCAGATGTTTGATATGCAACAGAGAGAAACATCATGGATTGTGCAGCATCAGAGATTGATAAGCAAATGGAGTAATAATTAGACTTTTACACTGAAATTTTCAACAAAATTTAGAATTGAAAATAAGGTCCAGACTGAAAACAGCTTAAAGCTAGGGATGCACGACACTGTATTATTGCAGATATCAGATATGCTGATATCTCCAATACGGATATATACAAACATATCTTATATTGTTTAAAATACAAGGTCTCATACCTTTCAGTCATATTGTGATAGTATTTATTTGGAAAACAGACATAAACAAGACCAACAACATTTAACTCTGCTTTAGTAATAAATGAATTTGTTGCAAATAAATGATATTCAATAACAACAGAGAAAAGACAATCCGAATTGAAAAACGAAAGAATAAATTTTTGAAAATACATGGACTCAATGTAGCAAAAAAATTTTAACCATTTGAGTAAAACCAAGCTTTGGAGGCTCTTTTGAGAGCTTAAAACATCTCTGTACAGGCATTGAGCTCTTGAGCTTTTGTAAAGCTTTTCTGTCCAAATTCAAATTAATCCTATGAGTCAAACATCAGGTTTAAGAGCAGAGAAAATCCTAATGGCAAATTACAAGACAAAACATTTCTTCTGAAGTGGAAAAATTGAATTTGCTGCAGTTCAGACCAAAACCGTTGGTCCTCAGAAGACACCTGAAATTTTCAGTTATGAGGATTGAAAAGGTTAAAAAAAACTTTGGCTGTGGTACTATAGGTCTGTTGATTCTGCTTTTAACTGCACAAACCTTCTCCTACATTCTGCTAATATGTATGTCGCCAAAATATGGGCTGTAAATATCATCAGAAATTTTGATATGTGCCAGTGCATATCAACTTTTTTAGACATTATCTCATACCAATATGATATCATGCCAATAGTATTGTGCATCCCTACTTAAATTGTCCTCAAACTAGGATTCAGACATTTAAAGACAGCTTTAACAGGTTTTAGGGATTTTAAGTCCAACCTTACAAAGATGTTTCTGTTTGTGGGGAGGAAGAAAAGCCCCTGAAAGGATTAACATCCATACACATGTTATTGATAGTAGAAGCACTAAAATAATCCTATACTGTTGTCCTTTGTAACACCAGAGGTGGAAATACTCTATTTGTAATTGTATATTTCAGCAAATACAACATGAAGAGAGTAACAATTTTAATTTCATTTGCATTTTGATAAAAAAAAGAAAAGAAAAAACATACAAATAAAGGAATGCAGATTTTTTGGAAACTATTCTAAAAGCAATGACACTTGGATGCTTGAATGATGTGTGCAGCATAAATCTCAGCTGTTTTAAACTTGTATTTTTATAACTCATGTCAAGTTACAGAAGTATTTTACATTGTACTATTCAGACCCCTTTCACTTTGCGAAATTTTGTTATGTTGCAGCCAGATGCTCAAGTCAATTAAATTTATTTTTATTCTCATTAATCTACACTCAATACCCCATCATGACAATCGGTAAACAGAATTTTAGAAATCTGTGCAAATTCATTAAAAATAAAAAAACCGAAATATCACATTTAGACCATTTGCAACAACACTCTAAATTAATCTCAGGTGCCTCACATTTATCCTGACTCTTGCTGAGATGTTTCTTCACCTTGACTGAAGTCCACCCGTGGTAAATCAAATTGATTGGACATGATTTGGAAAGGTACACACCCCTCTATAGAAGGTTTCACAGCTGACAATGCATATTAGAAAAATCCAAGCCATGAGGTCAAAGAACTGCCAGCAGAGCTCAGAGACAGGATTGTTGACAGGCAAAGATCTGGGGAAGGCTACAAATAATTGTGCAGCACTGCAGGTTCCCAAGAGCACAGTGGCCTCCACAATTCTAAGTTTGGCACAACCAGGACTCTTGCAAGAGCTGGTCACCAAACTGAGCAATCGAGGGAGAAGGGCCTTAGTAAGAGAGGAGACCAAGAACCTGATGGTCACTCTGACTGAGCTCCAGAGATCCTGTGTAGAGAAGTTCAAGAAGGACAAACATCACTGCAGTCATCCACTGATCTGGGTTTATGGCTGAGTGGCTAGATGGGACACACCTCTATGCAAAACACATGAAGTACAACCGGGAGTTTGCAAGAAGAATCCTCATGAAAGCTAAGTGTTTCTGCAAAGTATCTTAATACTTATGGAAAAGTAATATTTCAGTTTCTTTTATGTGAATTTGTCATGATGGGGTACTGAGAGTAGATTTTTTTTTTTTTTTACTGTAGTATCAGGCTGCAATTTAACTAAATTGAGAAAAGTGAAGAGTTCTGAGTACTGTCTGAATGCACTGTAGCTCTAAGATGTTGGGTTTGTGCAGCCTTTTCCATAAACTGCAGCTGTGGACACAGGTCGAATATGATGCAACATATTGGACATAATATATCTTTTATTATAACCCTTTATTTAATGGTACCTTCTCAGAGCTTTATGTACTGTGTAATTTTACCTGACCTGACTTTACTAAAGATCTTAAGAAGATTTCCACCTCTGGAATAGTCTTTAAGTGATCAGAAATGCTCTCAACATTGAAAAGAAGAGAAAAACATCACTCACATAGATGAATGTATTCTCTCTTTACTCCCTAAAACATGAAACTAGAGCATTAAGAGAAAAAGAGGAGTAAAATAGGAGCGAAACTATGAACAGCGGGAATGTTGCTTCTTCAGACACTCTCTACCTCTAAATCTCTCTCTCTCTCTCTCTCCTCTGCTCTTCCTCTCTCTCTCGTTTGTCTTTGCATTCTGTTTCAGCCTCATTACACTCGTTTCTCCCCCTCGCTCACCCTCGCTCCTCCCTCTCTCTCCTGTGGCACTAGACCCTCTATGGTTTGACTGAGCCATCTTAAACATACATGCATGTAATATATGTGAATTCTGAACATATATATCTGCAGATAATGGATGTATGTTTCTGTGTGTGATAGTTACATAATTACTTGTTGTGATGTTATGTATTTATGCATGGATAGAGATGAAGGCTGCTAACATTATGCTAACTGTTATTGAGGGCAGAGGGAGACTGGTTGTAAGATTGTGTTAAGCATTGCTGCCTTAATGGATGGAAGACAAATACAGTTTGAATTGTTTGTATGACAGCCTGCCTTTGTGTCAAATATTTAAATGATCTCAGCTAATGTGAAATGTCTTGCAGCATAATTATCAGAGAACGTTTTAGTTTGCTGTCTAAGTCATGTTAACTCGTGCCGTTGTTGACTGCGGTACCTGTACCGTCCTGCAGGGCATCACTGTGGAGCTCCTGCGTGGTTCTGCCCCTCCTCGCCCTCACATGGATGTCGGCCGTCCTCGCCATCACAGACCGGCGCTCTGCTCTCTTCCAGATCCTCTTTGCCGTCTTTGACTCGCTGGAAGGCTTCGTCATCGTCATGGTGCACTGCATCCTACGCAGAGAGGTAAATCACATGACCGCTGACTTTAAATGAGCCTCTGCCTGATTCCTTATCTTTGAGGATGTAAACCCTGGAGGGTGGAGTGATATGCTGCTTTGGTGGATGTGGTGCTGTAAAACTCAGAGTGAGATTTTCATGCAGGGAGAATCCGTTCTGCAGAATGTTTTTAACCTGCTGTTTATTCAGGGAGGAAAAATAATTGGGGCTACAATGCCACGGCGTCTTGTAAAAAGGAGCCATGTTATTCCATTCTTCCTGAGGGATTCAGATACTTCAACACCCAGAATGCACTAGGCCAGTTGTTTTCTATGTTTTTCCTTTAAACCCCTTACTTGAACCTAAGAAAACTTGAAGACCGACACAAAAAACTGTGATATTCTAAGGTCAAAATTAACATCAATTTTAATTATTTTTGTTAAAATCCAAACAAAATAGCGGTAAACACAAATACTTCTACCCAAAAACCATTGTATGAATTATTTATAAGTATTATGTCATGATTTCTGTTCATATGTGCAAAACTAATTCTAACAGCCTGAAAGCAGACTGAGTCTCACGCTCCTCTTAAATCTTAGGCACACCCTAAGGGGGTGCCAAACCCCCAGATCGGGAGCCAACGCACTAGGCTAACTTCCAAGGCCTTTACCTTTTTCATCAATTTGACCAGAGCTTGTTCAGCTAATAATACCATGCAAGCCAAAGGTGCACCCGTTCAAACATTTTTGTTATGTTTTCTTGTTACGTGTATGTATGTTCACTTCATCACCAAAAATAAAACAAAAAAAAATGTATAAGCCAGGGCACCTTACCACAGACTATCCAACACCATGGCCATAGTATTGTCTGTTTTTATTTTTCATTTATGTGTTTTTGTTTGTCTGTTTTGCTTTTAGTTACATTTTCTTGTTAATGTTCCATGTCTGTATGTTCACTTCATCACCAATGAAAAAAAAATCCATCTATGAGGGGTGTAAAGGTTTATCGAGGATGGAGATTAGTTTTCACTTCAGTTTTGGAGTAACAGTTTGGTCCAGATTTGGTCCCAAACAGCAGCAGTACATATGACGTTACGTTAACATTGTGATGAGGCTTGAGCACTTTTAATACACAACTGAGGCTCAGCTCCTCCACTACTGTAGTCTTTGAAATGTATAAGCTTCTGTAATGTCTTTTACTCTCTCTGCTTTCACATCCAGAAGCTTTTTACAAACAGGGCAGAGAGGTTGAGGATAGTGTCTTTTAGCTCTGCTGTGCCTTCTTGCTCATCGCTGTTGAATTCACATTTTCTTCTTCATGTGTTTCCTTGTGCCTGCTTTTTCTTTGTTTATTGTTTACTGATGGGTAGTTGAAAGTTACAAGTATTTCCATTACCCGAATTGTGGATGTGGATACCATGTGACTTTGCCCTTTGTCTCCATTCAGACATATTTGTCATGTGATTGCGTGCACCGGACAGTGATGTCTAAGCCATGATGTTTCAGGGTCACATAAAAATTCCATTAAACCCTTTACATACTGCCTTGATAAAGCTCAGCTGTCCTTTTGTTAGATACCACTTAGTTGACATAGAATTCAACTTGACTGTTTGTTAGAGGCATAAAACCACAAACCAGGACATTTTGTGTATTTTGTGTGTTGTAATGAGCGCTTCAGCCTCTGGGTGCAGCTTCAAGGACTTTAGACTTCTTCCTTTTACATTAAAGACCACTTACCGACCACACACCTGTCTACCTTCATTAAGATCAGGATCTGTCCTCACAGGTTCAGGAGGCAGTGAAGTGCCGAGTGGTGGACCGTCAGGAGGACGCTAATGGAGATTCAGGAGGATCTTTCCAGAACGGCCACGCTCAGCTGATGGTATGAATATGCATGTTTGTTATTTTCCACCTTTCAGGACTGATTGTTCCCAGTTGGCAGGCTGTGAACACTTAATACAATATTTATTGTTTCCGTCCTCAGACTGACTTTGAGAAAGACGTGGATATGGCTTGCAGATCAGGTAAGTTCCAGGTTGTTTGATGTTGTTTGTGTGTGATTTGACTTCGGGGAATGCTGTTGAAAAGCTGCAGATGTCTCTTTGTGCCGCCTCTCAGTACTCTGACTGATTCAACATTCTCAGTGTTGTCAGAGCAGATGTGAGGCATGTTCCCCCTCAGTTCTGCTCTTGTGTCTTACAATCAACATCACAGCCGCCTCCCTCCACAGAGGAGCTGTTTTGACAAGAGTTACAGCACATTACAGCTGCATAAGGCAGTTTAGCCCCGGATGATAGGAGTGGGATGAGTGTGTGCTGAGCAGTTCTTTGCAGATAAATGGGGCTGTGTGAGTCTCTCCTACACTGCTGCTGTATAATTAAGTCCCTCCCGATGGTGCGGCATCAGATACTGGCTGTGCTCTGATATCCGCTGGGAGTGAAAATCTGATTATCTCTTGAGACAGGATATCAAGAAAAGCATCTGGAGCATAAAAGGTATTGAGTCACAGTCAAGTCCAATAAAAAAGAGAGAAAAGAGCAAAGTGAGATGATTGTCTTTCTTCTTTTCTTATGTCAAATAGAAGGAGGAAAAACAGAGCCAGTGTGTTCAGGCTTCCTGATTTAGAGTAGAAATATATTTTTGTCCTGACTCATGTGTTATTGAATTTACTGAGCCAAATAACAAAATTTCTATTAAAATTTTACGGGCTGTGGTAGGGAAGGAAGAGTATGGTATGATAAGCAGGAATTTGTAGGTCAGGAAGAGTGGATGTTTTACACTTTTATTGATTTCATAAATCTGTCATGGTCAATATAGTTTGGCTTTTTTGGCAAAAAAATACAAACATGAAAATGTCTTTACTTTGAAGTGACTGACCTCATTCACCAGAGGTCCAGCCAATTGGTGCTAGTAGTCTCACTATTAATGAAATGGGGATCACCTGAGTGCAGTGAATGTGTCTCAGGTAAGTGTAGTGTAAAGACACCTGTGTCTAGAAAGTCCAGTCACTGGTTAATCAGTATTCCTGGCTAACATTACACCATGAAGACAAAGGAACACTTCAAGCATCTCAGAGAAAATGTTACTGAAAAGTATAAGTCAGGGGATGGACACAAAAATCATTTCTAAGGCAGTGTACGTCCCCCAGAGTTCAGTTAAATCAATCATCAAGAAATGGAAGGGGTATTGCACGTGTGTGAATCTGCCTAGATCAGGCCGTCTTCACAAACTGAGTGATTGAGCAAGATGGAGGCTAGTGAGAGACGGCACCAAGACACCTGTGACTATTCTGAAGGAGTTACAAGTTAAGCAGCTGAGATGGGAGAGACTCTGAATACAAGACCTGTTAGCTGGGTTCTTCACCAGGCAAAGCTGTATGGGAGCGTGACAAAGAGAAAGACACTGTTGAACAAAACTCAGATAGGTTCTGGACTAGAGTTCACCAAAAGGCATGAGACCAACATGGTGCTTTTTGACCATCAGACAAGACACTACAGTGCATCCAGAAAGTATTCACAGCGCTTCACTTTTTCCACATTTTATGTTACAGCCTCATTCCAAAATGGAATAAATTCATTTGTTTGCTTAAATTCTACACACAACACCCCATAATGACAATGTGAAAAAGTTTTTTTGAATTTTTTGTAAATTTATCAAAAATAAAAAACTAAGACATCACATGTGCATAAGTATTCACAGCCTTTGCCACAAAGCTCAAAATTGAGCTCACGTGCATCCTCTTTCCACTGATCATCCTTGAGACGTTCCTTCAGCTTAATTGGAGTCCACCTGTGGTAGATTCAGTTGAATGGACATGATTTGGAAAGGCACACACCTGTCTATATAAGGTCCCACAGGTGACGGTGCATGTCAGAGCACAAACCAAGCATGAAGTCAAAGGAATTGTCTGTAAACCTCCAAGACAGGATTGTCCCAAGGCACAAATCTGGAGAAGGGTACAGAAAAATTTCTGCTGCTTTGAAGGTCTCAATGAACAAGAACCCGACGGTCACTCTGTCAGAGCTCCAGCGGTCCTCTGTGGAGAGAGGAGAACCTTCCAGAAGGACAACCATCTCTGCAGCAATCCACCAATCAGGCCTGTATGGTAGAGTGGCCAGATGGAAGCCACTCTTTAGTAAAAGGCACCTGAAGGACTCTCAGACCATGACAAACAAAATTCTCTGGTCTGATGAGACAAAGATTGAACTCTTTGGCATGAATGCCAGGCGTCATGTTTGGAGGAAACCAGGCACTGCTCATCACCTGGCCAATACCATCCCTACAGTGAAGCATGGTGGTGGCAGCATCATGCTGTGGGGGTCTTTTTCAGCAGCAGGAACTGGGAGACTGGTCAGGATTGAGGGAAAGATGAATGCAGCAATATACAGAGACATCCTGGATGAAAACCTGCTCCAGAGCACTTTTGACCTCAGATTGGGGTGATGGTTCATCTTTCAGCAGGACAACGACCCTAAGCACATAGCCAAGATATAAAAGGAGTGTGTTCGGGACAACTCTGTGAATACCCTTGAATGGCCCAGCCAGAGCCCAGACTTGAATCCGATCGATTCAGTCCGCTCCTCATCCAACCTGATGGAGCTAGAGAGGTGCTGCAAAGAGGAATGGGCGAAACTGCCCAAAGATAGGTGTGCCAAGCTTGTGGTATCATACTCAAAAAGACTTGAGGCTGTAATTGCTGCCAAAGGTGCAGCAACAATGTATTGAGCAAAGGCTGTAAATACTTATGTACATGTGATGTCTTAGTTTTTTATTTGTAATACATTTGCAAAAATTTCAAAAAAACTTTTTCACATTGTCATTATGGGGTGCTGTGCGTGGAATTTTGAGGAAAAAATGAATTTATTCCATTTCGTAATGAGGCTGTAAAATAACAAAATGTGGAAAAAGTGAAGCACTGTGAATACTTTCCGGATACATTGTATGTTTGGTGGACACCAAACACTGCACATTACCACAAGCACACCATCTCCACTGTAAAGCCAGTGGTGACAGCATCATGCTCAGGGGATGCTTCTTGGCAGCCAGCCCTGGAAGGCTTGTAAACATAGAGGGTAAAATAAGTGTGGTTTTATTTTTTAAGACAACAACCTGAAGCATACAGTGAAAGCTACACAGAAATGGTTTTAAATCGAGTCAAAAGCCCAGACTGCAGTCCAATAGAGAATTTGTAGTTGAACTTGAAAAGGGCTGTTCATGCCGTATCCCTGTGCAGGCTGACAGAGCTTGAGCAGTTAAGCAAAGAAGAATGGAGTAAAACTGCAGTGTCCAGATGTGTAAGCCTGATTGAGACCTATCTACACAGTCTCAGTGCTGTGATTGCAGCTAAAGGTGACTCTACTAAATACTGACTTGATAGAGGGGGATATTTACAGAGTCTGATCTCCAAGGGGAGTGATTTCTACGTTGATAAAAACTCAATGGTTACCTCAAATACCTCAAATATTTCTTGATTGACATTACTTTGTAGAAATCTGTTTTCATTTTGGCATTAAAAAGTTTTTTTGTTTTTTTTTGTCTTGGATTTTATATTTTTATTAAAAAGCCAAATTATATTGACCATGATTGATTTATAAAGTCAATAAAAGGGTTAAACATCTAAGGGGGTGAATACTTTTTATAAGCTCTGTATGTAGGGTAAATAATGGAAGTATATGGAAGGGTAGCGTAAGGTAGGGTATTAAAGTTTTGTGGTGTGGTATGTATGGTAGAGTAGGGAAGTATAGGTAGGGCAGAGTAGCAGCATAGCATTCATAGCATCACATTATGACTGATTGTTAGCTTCACTCATATTTAGATGTCTGCTAATGAAAATAAACAAATCAAAAGTAGAGGACTGTTGGTGTTAGTATGTCATAAGAGCAGATCACTTTCTGCCTTTGCTATACTCAGGGACTGTTTCTACTTAATACCCCAAAGCCCACTTATACAAGCTTGTTCAGTATATCTCATACTATGAATGTACTTCAAACTGAAACCAGAGCTCTACCCGTACTGGCAATACAGACCCATGTACAGAATAGGTTTCTGGAGCCAGACATGACCATATTTTGGCAGAACAGTAAATCTATTTTACATTGTAAAACTTCTATCTTGGATGCTTTTTCCGATGAAAAGTGACTTACCATCCAAATGTAGCAAAGCTCTCAAACATCATCTATTCTACCCTAAACTCGACTGTAATTTACAAAACTTACATCACCTTACTTTGAGGAAGAGCTGACACAAGACCGCAGCTTGTGCAGTGGTATCACACTTGACTAGGGAAACAGTTTCTGGTTCTTTAAGTTGAAATCATTTCAGAAAGAATATGTCGACATACAGGGGCACACTCATCTTTTCAGTCTCTTTCCCCAGATCCTTCTATAAGAATGTATCCTGTCTTTCTGCTCCCTCTAGGCACCGTGAAGCGCTCATCTCTCCAGGGGGAAGAGAAGGCCTCATCTGGGACCCACACCCTTCAAAAGGGTTCCAACTTCAACACAATGCCGGCCAGCATGGCCAAGGTTCACCTCCAGAACGTGGCCGACTACACCAGTCACACCCTGACGCTGCGCAGGGAGAAAGGCGCCACAAAAGGAATCAGCACCGAGCTCCCTGGGGCCAAATCCATCTACATTTGTGATGGCGAGCTCTTCAAGCAGCTTGATGGGGAGCTACCACGGGGTAACGGTGAGGGCAGCAGCTCAGAGGGTGCTGGTAAAGGCCCGGGTTACGTCATTCTACCGGGCAACAACACAGGTACAATCAAACCAGCCAAGGGGAAGGAAGAACAGTCAGCCAAGTACAACATCAGCATCGAGCAGCTGCCACAGACCAGACTAATCCACCTGGCCAACCCCGTCAGTGGAGAACCAGTGCCAGGATTCGGGCTGAAGACCCTTCCTGCTGATCAGATCAGTGTGTCATGCTCTGACAGAGACTCACCTGCACACAACCTGCAGAACATGCCCAGAGACGCCCAGGTGGCCAACAGCGTGAATGATGGAGGAGATTCTGGTAACTCCGGTGTGATGTCCAAGAGTGAGACTGTCTCCACACTGTCCATGAGCTCACTGGAGGTAAGAACACTAAACCGATCAGCTGATTCGTGTCATGGTTATACATCATCAGTTTCATGGTTCATTCCTTCAGCCAGGCATGCTTATGATTGTGTTTTATACTTTTGGATACCTTACATGAACTCTCAAGAACCAAACATTTATTTGCACACAAGCCTCGTTTTTCTATCTGTGTATTATTTTCATGCAAGTTCAGCACCCCAGTCTTGTTTATGTGTATCTGGTAAATTCAGAAAAACAACAGTCACGCTAAAGTTACAATTCTGCAAAACCTCATTTCTTTTAAAAAGTTCAAAACTTTTATTTCTCACTGAGATATTTGGAAATAAATCCTTGTGTCTGATCATGTCTGAATTGCAGTTGTAGTCCTCTTAAGCTTTCATCAGTTAAAGGCAAAACTGAATGCACCAGGGGCCGTGATGATATTTGTATTAGCCCAAGACAGTCACAGTTTGGATGCCATGGTTCAATGCATGCAGTCATGTAATAAATACACCCTAGCAGAGAAATAGGCAATCACACAGCAGTATTAAAACCAGGTATAGAGATTGCTAATATACCAACTGTGTTTCTGCACAGTATCAAATCAGCTCAATCTACCAGCCGCAGTAGAGGGTAAAAGTAGCATAATGGAGTGATTTCTGACGAAAACAATGCAGATTAAATCCTGGTCTTCTGCCTGTTCTGCTAGGACTTTATGAGCCAGGTGAACGCAAGGCTCTCTGACCAAACAAGCTCAACCTCCTCCTTGTGTCAGAGCTGGCATCAATGTTTATAATGAGAGGCTATAAGTTGGATTGATCAGACTTGTTTTGATGGAAGCCCAGAGCAGCAGGGTCTTTGTAACAAGTGGTCCTCCTGCCTCCAGAAGACGATGGTATTCATGTAGTCATTGAATTAAAAAAGGAAAAACTACAAGGCCATGGTCATGTAGATCCCAGAAAACATGCATATCAGCCTTGATTGGGGAGTCAAATATTCAGATGTTAGAAAGGAGATAGCCCTTTTAAAGCAGTATTTCACCAACATGAATAGGAAAGAGTGCTGACAGCAGTGTTCATTTTGACAGCTATTTTTAATTTTTCTTAGTCTTTTGAGTACATCTTTTAGTTTTAATCACAATTTAGTCATCTCGTTGTAGTTTTAGTTGACGAAAACTCAAAAAAATGTTGGTGTAGTTTTAGTTCATAAAAAGTCCTCACATTTTAGTCTTTACTTTAAGTCCAAGCATTTGTTCTCTCTCTTCTAAATCTGGTACCAAGTCATGGTAGTGTGTTCTATGCACTGTGCTAAAACTATGGTCCCTGCTTTCTACAGCTGAGAGGCAGAATAGCTACAGATGCATTGTGTTTTGACAGATTTACCCACAAAGGAGATATATCATGGATTTTTAATGTCTGACAAAAACTAAATTACATTTTAGTCTAGTTTTAGTTAGTTTGACGAAAACTAAACTTACTTTCTGTCATTTTTAGTCATCACAGATCCATCTTTGGCTAGTCTTAGTCTAGTTTTGTCATGGAAAAAAGGCTATTGACGAACATTTTTAGTCATAGTTTTAGTCAACGAAATTTACGCTGTGATACAGGACAATGGAAGTACAATTACTCATCTACAAAACCAAATATAGTCATATTGTCTTGTTTATTTTAAGTCCAAGATGAGTAAAAGAGCTAGCTGCTGTTAATACTGAAACTTCCAAAAATCAAAATCACTGCTCCTTCTAGGGATGATGAAAACATTTCATTCCTGACAAGTCCTTTACAATAAACGGACCCAATAATTGTGTTATAGGCATGCATTTATTTTGAAACAGCCAGATGAGGAAATAGAGTGTTAACAGAAGTAGCAACTCGACACAACTTAGGCAGATTGAGTCTGATATGCAGATAATTCCAAACCTATTTTAGAAGATACTAGAGGTGTAACAGTATTTGTATTCATTGCTTCTGGTCACTGTTTGGTAAATAGTCAACTCCTCAAACATCAAAAACAGCAAACGATTGTGACAAGTATTGACTCGCCAATTCAGGGGGCAGTAATGCTCATTCAGTACAAATTTGGTTCAATTGGAAAAAATAAGGCTACAATCTAGTTGTCTTTGATTTATTTTGAACAGACTGTAGAGCAAGGAAGTGTTTATTCATCTGCTGTCATTCAGAACTACCTGTGATACTTCAAGTGGCTTAAGTGTGCGGTCACTGTGAGATAGCGCTGTGTCACAAGAGGTCTGTCTGTTGTCAGTGAACAGTAGGTTTAGCTAACAGCTCATAACTCTTGACTGGGGTTAAAAACCATGGACCAGCAGGATGGTACATAGCTTTAACACCTTAATAAACACTTAGCTGGAGCCATTTAGTACTCAGAATGCGTAGCCTTTAAATGAAGCCTATTATAGGTTGTTTTCACCGAATGGTCTAGTTCAGTTTGGTACAGCTTGGCACATATTTGTTTGTGTTTCCATAGAACAGAAGTTGGCAAGGGTCCCAAAAACCAACCTGTACCATCCCACTTTTTGGCACCCTTCTGTATGGGTACCGATCTTGCCTGTCAGCCCCAAAAAAGTGGAGCTACACACACAACAATGGGGGTTTGCTCTGACAGCGGGAGACACAACTGCTCAGATCCAGGCTGCAAAACATGGAAGTCTGCTCTGTGAGTAGCAGTGGAAAACCAGAGAAAAATCAGCCTCATATCTGCTTAAATTGAGTATATTTGAACTCCACAGAGATCCAAACTCTTTCCTAGTGTGTGGATATTGATATCTGGCCACAAATCAAGTTTCCTGACATGTATCTAGACCTGATTTTAAGTACCCATAGCAGAAGCTGAAGGCTCATATCAGCACGGTTTATCCGCAGTGGATGTGAAACTAAATTAATGCTGAAGTTTTGTGAATATGAAGCTTTAGATCAGTTGATTCTCTGTGATGTAACTAGTTTTTCATCTACTTCTCAATTCAGATAACCTTTGAAAACATTGCTCTTTGGTTGTTGAACGCTCTTGTAAAACTTCAGGCTGCAGCCTATCTTAAAACGAGATCAACGCACCCAGCATATTTACTTAATCTAGTTTGATTTTAACACCAGTTAAAACTTTTGTTTATTAATGTGACAAATTCTCATGGTATAGCTCTAAAATTTTATATTATGTCATATAAACTGCCATAGACTAGATACATTCACATATTAACGTACTGTTAAGGCTATAAACGTTTCTATGCACGTATTCCATCAGTTGAGGATCTGTACTGACAGCGCTTAACATAATTAAGATGTAGTTATCTTTTTAAAGCACTTTCAGCTGAAATAAAGCTGTTTACAGCTGATTTCCTTCTAATTTCTGTCACTCATCCTTTCTACAACTCAGTGGCTGGACCAGCAGACTCCAACTGCTTGTGACTTTACTTGAATGCCTTTACAGCCCGCCCACCAATATATAATAATAATAATAATAATAATAATAATAATAATAATAACTTTATCTATATAGCACTTTTTTAAAACACACAGTTACAAAGTGCTTCACAAAACCCAAAAGGGGCAGACAGATAAGCAAACAAACATAATAATAACACAACCAACATACTATATGTTCAATTACAACACATGCACATACACACAAAAGTAAAAGAGAAGGGGGTAGAGATCATAAAAAAGCTAATCTATAAAAATGAGTTTTTAGCAGTTTTTTAAAAGAAACTACAGATTCAGCACACCTGATGTTGCCAGGAAGATTGTTCCAAAGTTTAAGAGCTGCCACTGCAAAAGCCCATTAACCTCTGGATTTAAAATTTGAACAAGGGACTGTTAGAAGACCCTGATCAGACAGACCCTGATCGAAGATGGCGACTGCTAGAATAGAGGCTCAGTAGTTCATTCATATATGTAGGAGCTAGCCCATGCAGGGCCTTGAATGTAATAAATAAAATTTTGAAACTGATCCTAAAAGTACTGAAACACAAACTGTTTTGGTGTTTAGCATGCCAAACGATACCATACCGCACTCAATCAAGCCGGACCACCTGGTGGAAAAAGTGGCTTTAGATTCGCTAATGTCCATGACCCTCTGTCTGTCTAGGAAAAACTAAACGCTGTGAACCAAAGTTGCCAAAACTTCCTCAAGATGCTGATGGATCTACCAGCTCTGCCATGTTCTTCTTCTTTGAGTTGTGTCTTCTTCCTCTTTATCCGTGTAATGGCAGTTAGTAAGCAGTTACAAGGCTTGCTGCCACCAGGATCGGGGTGTGAATACTTCCATGTGTGATTGCCTTCACTCTCTTAGATGTATTCATCACATGACAGCATGCAAAGTCTCATGACATTGGTTGATATGAATACAAATAGCATCAATATTTTAAGATATTGTAATTGTGTGCAGGAAGTGCTTAGACAGCATTGAAAAAACTTGAAGAAAAGAGTTGATTGGCTTAAATTTGATGATAAATACTGAAATCATTCATAAAGTATGCCTCATTGAGGCAGAAAAGTGTGACAAGACTTTTGATTAAATCATGGGATTAAAGCTGACATGTTACTGAATTTACCTTAAAGAGTTATTTAAGTTGTCTTCCCATCCCTTCATGTGTAACTGTTTATTGATGTGTTTTTCTGTGTACATGCTGTAAGTTTGACTCATATTCCACTCATGTATCTGTGTTTTTTATATGTCATATCATGACAGTTCACTGTTTTGTTGCTCATCAGTTGTTTTCATTCACTCCAGCCATCAAGAAAGTATAGATCTCCCCCAAAACTCATCTATTTGGAATGTACTGTGCTGCAAGCTGTGTTTGACCAATGCAGCATTGGCACAAGCTCTGATGACCAACTAGGGAGCCATGCATCAATAAACTAAATATTTACAGATAAAAATTAATTAAGAGATCATTAACTAGTTCCCTACTGGGCAGCATATTCTTAATGTCTTAGTTCCTTTCCCTCTAATTTTAAACAAAACAGCAATAAGCCCCTTAGCTCCCTCATAACTAGTAGCTAATCTGGCTCCATGTGAGGACAGCCTCTTTATAAGGTTAGTTTTCACTCAGCTCCCAGTGCAGACAGCAGTGACAGGATGAGATGACACAGTGTTGAGCTCACAGCCGCCTGGACATCTGCCTGCTGGTGTCGTTTCACTCCAGGGCAAAACACACTTCCATAATGCCGTGTGAGGCTGCAGCTGCCACCGCAGCCGAGCAGCCTGAAGGTCAGCTTTCCCTTCACCGCTCCGTCATGGAGGACTTAAAGGTCATTCGGTCACAATCTGTTAACAGCAAACTTGCGCCAACAGGGTCAGAGAGACCAGCAGCGAA
Source organism: Cheilinus undulatus (assembly GCF_018320785.1). Classification (NCBI taxonomy): domain Eukaryota; kingdom Metazoa; phylum Chordata; class Actinopteri; order Labriformes; family Labridae; genus Cheilinus; species Cheilinus undulatus. Next base: position 7,415,511 of record NC_054872.1, read on the forward strand.
CCTTATTTCCTCCCTCATGACTCACCACTTTCCTGTCTTGACTGGCTGATGTGGAGATTCACGTTCAAACAGTTAAACACTGGAGCGTTTGTCTGCTCACATGACACAGGGTGTCAAAACACATCTTTAATCTCTCTGTCTCATCTCCCCCCAGAGACGAAAATCACGCTATGCAGAGCTTGACTTTGAGGTAATTTTAGTCTCTTTGATTCCTGCAGACTTTTGTAGACTTAGACCAAACAGCTGATGTCTCTTGGTCAGATCTCAGCACCCTCTTGCACCGGCTATGCCTAAATTCAAACCTAAATCAGTTTCGAGTTAAGTTCTAACATAAGTCAGACTTTATGCACTTCTAAGCTTCAGGGTAATCTTACACCTAGCTCCTCGAGGGTGTAAATCAAATACAAACACTGTCATGGTGATTCAGCGGCTGTTTTGTGTCAACAGGACAGTCTCTGTGATAGATTACAAACTTTAAAAATGTAGGATGACTTTGTTTTTACTACAGTTGAATTCCCTCACACTGTTGTTAAATGATTCATGCTGGATATCACTGTTATTTTTTGCACTGGTTGTAGATTAAGGATCTTCTTTAGTCACCTAGTTGTAATACTTAATCATATTTTTATACACACTCTTGCTTTCTAAGGATTAACAGCTTGTGTCCAAATATTGCCCTTATTTGCTGGCAGTGCTCAGTTTTAATACTACAAATACTATCAAAACAGTTGTTTTTTTCACTCCACCAGATGGAGGTTGGTCCTCTCAGAAAAGGACCAGAACGTCGAAAAGATATTCAATGGACTTCTAACAAAAAAATCAAGGTTTCTTCCATGAATTTGCCTGTGACAAGGAGTCCATTGAATCATTATTTGTTTAAACAAATGTCCAACATTTCTAACGTTCAGCATTCTAAGCAAACAAAACACCTTCTCAGTTGGGTTCAAGTTCAAGAGTTAGATCATTGTTTTGCTACTGAATAGTTGGGTTTCCATCCAAATGTTTCCCAGGAATGCAATTATATTTTTGATAAGGCAAAAGGAAAACGCAAATTTGTGCATGTTTTATCCACTATTGTTTTGTAGTATTGGTAGTCAGAAGGTTGAACAGCAGTTAGCTACGCATGGAAAGAAAAAATCTAAAAAAATTCAACACTGTATTCCATTAAAATCAATGATCTGTCTCCATCTACTTCATACTACTGTTGAATAACATACGCAGCACTGGACTGGACTGGACTGGACACTGCATCGTACTGTAGTGCTAAGTATAACTGCTGTTCAGTCATTATTTTATTGTATATCCAAGCTGGCGTAGCTCATTTCTGGTCATAGAATGGAGTTAAACAATACTCAAGCTAACAGCTAACCTCCAATTTCCACATACACCTGCGCCATGACTCCCTCTCAAAGTGCACTACAGAGCAGATCCCTTTCTAGTCAATCTTTGCGATTCCACTGCAAACTCTCTGGTGCATCCCAGAAGAGATAGGATGCTCCTTTCAAAGTGAATCATATCTATATCAGCATTACGTCTCATCCTGTGGCACAAGCTACAGGTTACAGGTCGGTCATTGGGTCACAGAGCCCTATTGATGAAGAAAAGTAAACTTTTTAGGTGGAAAACTGCAGAATTTTACATAAAGGCACACATCCTTTAGCAAACATAACAATTTTAACCTCCTTATGTACTCACCCATGATGGAAGCAAAAAAATCCTGAAATAATGTAATGAATGGAACATCAACCCAAAAGGCAAAATAATCTGTTTGTTTATGTAATTTTCCTGTGTTAACTCATAGTTCTTGCTTGCCATTGGTTAGAAAAAAGCTCTGGGTACCTCGTAAGAATGTTCCCAGGAGTATATATCCCTAATCGACTGAATGCCCATTTAAATTGCATTTTTAACCAGATAGGCTAAAGAGGATCAAATGCTAAGAAAACAGTCAAATACATCATAAGGTTGTTGTTTCAACAGGTACAATGTGAGCCTGATATACTGTGTAGAGCATACCTAGCATTAGCAACTAGCTCCACCAGTCTTCGTTCCTCTTTTCAGATTAATATCGTGCTTTGATATGTTGCCTCTTTTCACTTGAGTTGAGTAGTAATACATGGGTGTATCCCTCAACAGTCTACATCCCACCTAAATTCAGTTTTCAAGTCATATCATGCTGTTCTTACGAAATGCTAACAGCTGAACTCTTCATGTTTATGTCTGGCAAAGTACCAGAAAGCTCTAATAGGATGGCCATTACCTGAAGCTAGCGTGATACAGAAATTCTACCGTTTAGCTGGCTAACCTGTATCCCTACTACCTAGTGTACAGCACAGGTGGAGTATGTGGATTTTGGGGGTAATGCTGCCACAGTGTAGCACCCAAATAAGTCAAGAGACAAAAAAAGAGGGTGGGTTTTTTCGGTCTTTTTCTAAACCAGTTTTTTCAAGGAGGAGTCAGAATAAAAGGGTTTGGCTTTAACCCAGTAAAGCTTATCCAAACGCGTCAGTGTTTATTTACTATGTATTTACTAATGTGTTTCCACTGCAAAAAGATTCTTCCTCCTCAAAGCATTAAAAACCATTAGCAGTATTTCCGTTTTTTTCATACCTGCAGAATTTCCAGCTAGGTCTTTGATGTATAAAGTAAAAATTTGCCAGAAAACAGTGGATGGAAACCTTGCTAATGTCACCTCTCTCTGACCAATCATAATCAAAGGGGCTTTATCAACAATGGCGGAGGAGAAAATGATTGTATTTGTCTTTCTGAGGGACATATTTTAGGTCTAAAGCTGCCGTTAAAGCCGGGATGGTAGCCCCTCACAATATTTTAAGAATTTCTTTGCCATATTTATCTGAAAAAAGAAAAACAGTAAAGCACAGGGGCAGACAGAACATCTAAAAGTTACAACAAAGGGATGCAGAAGTCAGCTTTCGAAACCTTGCAACAATGAAAGCTTTACTAAACTGATGTTATGAGCACTGCCGAAGCAGAAATCTGTCTATGGACACAGAAACTAACTGCTGTTAATGGAAATTACTTTCTGTTATTCTCTTTAGGGACAATCAGACACAAGAGGCAGACACTGAATTTACAAAAATGATTTTTATTCATTGGTAAAACTAAGGGAAAACATATTAGTGACAGTGTTTTGGTTAGTTTTGACTCTGCTAGTTTGGATGAGCCTTTTGGTAACCAGGCAATGGCACAAGCTACAACTAGTTCAGCGTGAGATTTAGTGATATCTGTACTATATAGAACTTAGGCATAGTTGGTGCAACAGGCCACTGACCTCTACATGTTTGCAAACATTCATAAGGATTGATTCAAAGTTTGGGTGTGACTTTCATATGGTCAAATTCAGGGACTTATTGATGGAAGCCTGTGCTTTTTGCCTCATACATAACAATGCAATATCCCTGTGTAGAAGATAATGCACACCCGGAAACGCCACCAGGACATGTTTCAGGACCTGAACAGGAAGATTCACAGTGCAGACAAGGATAGAGAGTCTCCACCTGTTGACGCCAAAGCTGCCAAACGATGGAGCGTGTCCTCTGCCAGCAGCGACAAGACCAACATGAGTGTAAAGACTTTATTCTGTTCTGCCCCCCTCCCTCCCCTATATCTAATGTTGTTCTCCTTTTCTCTTATCATTAACACAAATCACCACGCTGTAGTGGAGTTGACTGTTTAATTATAAGTGCAGCCATTTCAAAGATTGCATTTTTAATCTTATTGCTATGTCAGTGCCAAAAGAAATTAGCCGTGGGGGCATCAAGGGGCATAACTGTGGGTGGGCACTCCGACCAATCTTTGGAGGTTCTCTCGAATTATACAACTTGTAACAGTTTGTTATTAGAGGAAGCTACAAAAAGACAGTCACAATATTAAGACGAGAGCTGCAGCCAGGATGACAGCTCAGCACAGCGTACAGTCATGATTACCAAAGTGAAAGCTGTGTTTTAATAAAGTTATTAATTAGTGAAGAAATAACCTCTCCTTTTGGCCTTGCCAGTTCTTCCAAGCATGATATTAAAGTAGAAGCTGTCCAAGTTAATATCAAGTTTCCTGCATGAAAAGTACAACATGTAAAATTATAATACATCCAAACTACTTAAAAAAAAAAAAAAAAAAGAGACTCCATTGTTGTAGATATTTTAAGTCAACATTACTGTTGATCTTCTTCACGTTGAGCTGGCTGTGTGCTCTGCCACACAGGTTAATCTCATTAATTTGAGACACTTTACTGTGTGTATATGAGCTGTAGGAAACAGGATAAAATACACTTTATTGTCTATCCTATTAGGATACCTTGTTTCAGTGTTGCTTCTACCCCATAGACATTTTAATTATTTTCTGTGGAGGTCTACGAGACAGATTACTGAATGCATTGTTCAGTTCCAACAAATGTGATTGGCTTGTTGCATTGGAGGCTTAGCGATAGTTCAATTTATATAGTATTTATTTAGATTAGGTAAACTGGTAGCCAGAGACATAGGTACTAGTGCTGTCATTTAGAAAAAAATCAAAGTAATTATAGGCTCCGTAATTTATTGGAAGTAATCGCATATTTTGATAGAATCAAGCCTTCATCAGTAGCTAAGCATGCTATTGGCTAATCACGCTCATGCTGCCATAATTAAACTACTCTAGCCTGGCTAAGTTTGCTGCTCCCTATACAAGCAGCTTCTTATAGCAATAGGGCTCAACAGCGTGGCTCCGGAACAGTGTTAATTTTGGCAGCTATTTTTAACTTTAGTCTTAGTTTTAGTCTTTAGAAAAAATGTCTCTTAGATTTAATCCCATTTTAGTCATTTCTACCTTTTTAGTTTTAGTCTAGTTTTAGTCGATGAAAACTCAAAAACAGGCATTTATTTTCCTGCCTAAATCTAGTACCAAGACATGGTAGTCTGCTCTATCCTTGAAACTTGGAGTCCCTGCTTTTTACAGCTGAGAGGCAGAATAGCTACAGATGCATTGGTTTTTGACAGGTTTATCTACAGTGGAGAAATAAAATGGATTTTAAATGTCTAACAAAAACTAAATTTCATTTTAGTCTAGTTTTAGTCATCTTGACGAAAACTAACTTTTTGTCAGTTTTAGTCATCACATATCTATTTTTGTTAGTCTAAGTCTGGTGTTTGTCATGGAAAAGACGCTGTCAACGACCATTTTTAGTCATAGCTTTAGCCGTGCTGGTCCAGAAGCACAAATCCCATTCAGTTTTTCCATAGCAGATTTGAATATTAGCCATATTATCAGAAGTAACAAGAGATGGACTTAACAGGAGCTACCTCAATGGAAAATGATGGTATAAGCTCCTGTAGAGGGCAAAAGTTTGCAAGATGTCAACCTTGTTTAAGGAAAACATAGTTTATTTGTAATCCCTGCCAAAAATATACTACAATACCCACAATCCTTCAGTGTCTCTGATTGGTGGTGTCTCCGGTTGCCATGGAAATTTCCACCATGCCTGCAATCAAAGGCTGTCAAAACTTGATGATATGCGGCCACAGTACAAAATGATAAATGCTTACAACACAACATATTACAACATAATTTCAAATATAATTACTACAATAAACACAAGTGTAGAAAGAGGTAATTATATGGTTTGAAATCATGAAATCTATCAAAAACAACAGAAATAAATTGCAATGGATTGTGGGATGTGTAGTCTCTCCCTCCTTGTAAAAAGTATGTACACACTCTTGTAGCTCTGTGTCATGTGTGTTTCTCGACTAAATAGTCCTGACTGAACTGAGAAAGACTGTACCACTGGTAGACTGAAAGATAATAGTAACAAAACAGTCAGAAAGGAAACTGCAAAACTTTCTACACTGTAAGACAAAATTAGTTGAGCTTACTTAAAGAAAATATGGAAACTCGTTGCCTCAAAAATAACAAGTGAACTACACTTGACTTTTGTGAGTTAAAATATGTTTGTTTTTAGTGTGCAGTACTTGTTCTACATGAACTGTTTAAGTATTCACTACTAGTTTAAAATGAATTATTTAAAGTTCTCAAAACTGAGATTCAAATGTTAATTTAAGTTTGCAGGACTTAGGCTAAATCATTTACTTTTAGTGTGCAATACTTCATATTTTTAGTGCCATGTAAAAACTGATGAGTTCATAGGACTCAAAATATCTCAGATGACTGATTACCTTAGAACATCAGATAAAACTCTCTATAAAAGTTTTTAAAACTATCATTTCACCTAAGGAGGACTAATTAATGCCACCATTTGCAACAGTGGCTGTTGGTGACTCACTTCATTAATGTCAGTGAGCCATCCAACATACACTGATGCTTATTACTACTTCATAGTCCCCTATAGGCAGGACCTCTTTAATTGAGACAGCAACTTCACTTATGGTGCATTTTGTTTATTTATCTTATTTCACCTTTTCTTAACCAGGAGAAAATCTCTTTCAGATTAAAAATCTCTTTTTCAAAAGTGTCCTGGCCAGGACAGCTGCAGCAAACAGAGTGCACAAAGGTTTAGTGTTCAAAGGCATTCTTGGAAAACTGCAGATTTGCCATAACTCAAATAATATGAGTTATTACAAAAAAAACTTGAATTGTTTGAGTACTGTTCACTTAAAACTGAAATGAGTTCTGTCAGCTCATAAAAATAGAGTTAAAATAGCTGTTTTGGATTTTTAAGTTAACACAACTTAATTTTACCCCCTTTTTACTTAATTTGGTTAAATCAAGTAAACTAAAGTAAATTGAACCCTTTACCTTTTATGGCCAAGAAGTACAAGAAACTTGTTTATAATAAGTATTTAGAACAGGTTACAAAGAACTGAGTAATTTCAACTCAGTGTTTATGAGCTAGTATACTAGCTTTTGAAACAGAAGAAGACACTGGTCAGTCTAGGATGGTGTTAATCTGTCAAATACAAATTTCATCCATAAAATTATCGAAAGTGAGCAAAGAGAATTTACAATGCTACTTAAGCCTGTGATGTGATGGAATCATAGAGCAATTAATCAGCATGCATTTTCTGGTCACATTTTTCACTCCTGTCATTAATTAATCAAAATCAATCCAAAATGTTGACACCACTAAGAGTTACTGTTCAAGCTTGTATTTGCATACACATCTGGCTATGACATGAGCGTAATTGTTCATATTTAAGTTCAAATGTGATATTCGAGGATCCCTCTGAAGAGCCCAGTGTTAATTTTGATAAATAAAACTATGACTAAAACTATTAATCGACAGCCTTTTTTCCATTAGAAACACTAGACTAAGACTAGCCAAAAATAGACCTTTGATGACTAAAACTGGCTAAAAGTAAGTTTAGTATTCATCAAGATGACTAAAACTAGACTAAAATGTAATTTAGTTTTTGTCAGACATTTAAAAGTCATGATATTTCTCCACTGTGGGTAAAACTGTCAAAATACAATGCATCTGCAGCTATTCTGCCTCTCAGCTGTAGAAAGCAGGGGCCCCAGGTTTGGCAGGTTGCATAGACACACTACCATGACTTGGTACCAGATTTAGGCAAGAGAATAAATGCTTGGACTAAAAGTAAAGACTAAAATGTGAGGACTTTTCATAGACTAAAACAAGGCTGGCTGAAATGTTTTTGAGTTTCCGTTGACTAGAACTAGACTAAAACTGTAAAGGGTAGAAATGACTAAAATGGGACTAAAACTAAAAGGTATTTAACCTAAAGACCAAGACTGAGACTAAAACTTTGGTCAAAATTAACACTGGAAGGGCACACCACAGAGCTCTGGGTGTCTTCAACTATCCATGCAGGAAGTAAACAATAGACATGGCAACAACTAGGAAGTTACTGTTATGTACATTTTGAGATCAGAACTAACATCATGATAGCATCAGTAATCAATAATATTATCAGCGGACCAGCTCAGAATTATAATGGACAGAGCTAACAGTCAGCACCATGCATGAATGCAAGTGTCCTGGTGTTTCAGTTTGATGAGTGACCATGTTAACTGGTGACTTTCAGCTGAACGTGTCCATAGATGTGGTAGTTACCATATCTTTTGAAAACAGAGAAGATACCCAAAAATTTGTTTAGTTTTTTCATCAAAACACAAAATAGAATAATTAAGAATTTTAGCAGCATTCTCACAGAATTGTCTGCACCTTGCTTCCGCATTGCATTAATATTCTACCATGAGTACAGCTGATGTACTTGATAAATGTAAAGTACCTCAGGCAGCCATCAAGCTCACACAAATGCACAGTTAAAAAAAAAAAAATCTCTGCTCTTGAGAGGCATGCAGAAAGAGTGCAGAGTGAGCTGCTTACCACTGTCAAACCCATTTGTTGTCTGTGTTGGGCAGTGATGGAGTGTAGATAACCCCTAAACATGACGTCCATGCACAACATTTGGAAGTTTTAACAAGTTGGGCATAACTTAAGCGCATCACTCTGTTGATGACAACTTAGCGCACCCAATTTAAGATCAGAATGATCAAATTGCACCCTGGTCAGCCTGGAGTTGACCTGGCAGCAGTTGTTTTAGAGTCAGAGCTCCTAAACGAACCTGAACTCTATAAGTACCAGTCTTGCCCTAAAGGGTATTGCAACCCTCCTCTTCCTCAGCAGAAGAAATGACAGGACTGTCCACTGATAGGTGGATGGATACATTTTGTATCCCAATTACTTAATGAAAAAATGTCTACTTTTACTATCACTAGATAATATACAACTGTCATTTCTTTGTCTAGCGACTTGAACATGTGAGCGCGACTGATAAATCCTGTTGAGACCTGCTCAACAGAAATGGATGGAAAAGCACTCCTTGAAATTCAGCGTTGTCGTTTTCTGCAGATAAGATTTATTTAACATTTCACATTTCATCCCTTTAAATAAGAAAAAAAAGTAACAGAATGCAACAATATATTTTTTTTTTATGATTGTACCTCTGCAGTTTCCCATTGCAGTTCCCTTTTCTTCCCAGGACTTTAGGCCAGTCTTCTTTTTACTCACACTTCTTGTGTGACCTTGACCTTGATAACTCCTCCTATCATTTAAAACCTTCTTTGCAGCAGATGTCTTTATTTCCCTCTGCTGTAGAGTCTCAACTTGTTGTACAGCTTTGGAATCAGATTGTCTCTCACGTTGAGCCCCACAGATCAGGGTTAGAGTCATTTGACACTGATCCAGAAGCAGAAATGTCAGATGTTTGTTATCGCCCTGCAGGATCACACAGCTTTAGTACAAGCTCAAGAAGCAGAAATATCAACTTCTCCACTCCGGGTACAAGATGTGTTTCTGAGGATGTGTCCCAGCCACAATCATATCTGCATCTAAACCCTTGTTACTAAGATTTACTAGCTTTAGTGCATTAAGACTGCACTGGATCAGATCAACAAAAACACATTTGTGTTGACAAGGCCTTGTCTTTTATTATGGTTTCATAGTGAGGAAAACTTGGCATTGCATTTAGTTTAAAATAGTGTCATGTAAAGGTACAAATAGAAGGGTTTTAGCTAAACAAAGTATAAGTCAGATCATATTTATTTGTGCACATTTCAAGAATCATGTTTATGTTATGTGCGGAGGATGCAGACAGGTTTGAATTTTTCTAAGTTTGGGAACTGCAATTTGCAAGAATCACTGGGTGAAATAACAATACAGTAATCACAGTACTAATGAAATGCCGTAATTATTCCTTTAGCTTTGGCCAGCTGTTTTAATGCTTATCTAAAATAACTGAGGCTGCAGCTACAAATGCAACATGCATATTATTGTGGATTGACCTTTAAATAATTCTCTTTTAATTTTGTATGTTTCACATTATATCACAGCACCCTGCACATCATTTCATCATTTCAAGCCAGTTGAAATGATTGAACTTTAGTTTCCATTAAAATGACGCAGTCAGAGTTACATTGTCATGGTATCAGCCTTCATATCCTCGACAAAGGTCAAAAACATAAACCATATCTATCAGATTTCCTGGAGACCTTCTGGCTATAGGTTCTTTGCAGATGGGGGGGTTTAATGATTTCTGCATAGAGAAACTCTACCAAGAATACCCTGTTTTGATGGTTTAAGACTATGCCAAGTTTTCAAAGTGAAAGTATGAACATTCTTTATTCTTAAGCTACTTTGGGTACTGAAAGTAGTGAAATATTCAGGCAAAAAAAAAGATTAAATAAAAAAACTCACAGAGGAACTACGGGAGGCAGGACTATAAAGCCTCCGTCTAAAGCCTGGACAAGTGGCATCACACAACGTTTATGTACGGTTCGTTTCCACAAAGCAGTCCGGCTTGGTTCTGTCATGGTTTTAGCACATGAAACTTTGATCTTACCCGTGTTTCCTCAGCTGAAGTTTGTCTCCCCAACCTCCAGTCTTGCGTGTTTTAGCAGCAAATCTGTCCATTTTAAGAGATCCAGATCAATTGGCTCAGCTCAGTAGAGTAGGTTGTGTGGTGCAGGCTCGTTCGTGAACGGCACATCATCACAAGATTTATTTGGTTGATAGTACATCGCTGGTAATTCAATTCAATTAAAAGCATATTTGAGACAAAACGAGGAATTTCTTATATGTTAGAAGGACTCAGCTAGCCTCTTAGCTCAGTACAAGAGTCCTCTAGACTTCTGCCTCTTTTCATTTGGATTGACAACTAGGAGGTCTGCAAGACTGAGTAGACGTGATATTAATCATCTCCACGCCAGGTAAATCTCTTAAACTGTGGTACACTTTTTCAGCAAAGTGTAGGGATATACTAAACGTGTGTAGAATTTTTCTGATAATTGCAGCATACAGGTTCATTTAAAGCTTTAACCCTGTAAAGCCTGCTACCCCAGTAATATCCAGAAAACTCTCATTTTCAACTGAGATGCTCCCCAAAAAATGCCATTCAATAAAACTTCACACATATTTTTTTTTTTTTAATCATTTTTTATGCAGCAGGTATTTCTGGCAATTGATAAACCACTGGGAGGTATTTTTTACAATTTACCAGATTGTATACAAAAGGTTTTTAAGGAAATTCTTGATCATGTTGATTAGAAAGATGTCTCACAAAATCATGTGCTATATATGATACAATAAGCTTTAAAGGGTTAAAGTAATAGCTTTCCCATTCATTGTCCCCCACTTCCTGGCCCCCAACAGACATTCATGCATAATCAGAATCACATCATTGCAAAGTGATGCTTTTCACAGTTATTTTAATTTGGACATAACCAATATCTTGCTGCTTCTCCTCTCACTCCTGCGTGCCTTCTGTGTTTGCACACTATCCTGCAGTCTCATGCCCTTATATGGACAGAAATGGGGTGTTTCTCTGTGCTAATTAGGAGAAATGTGCAGCTTTGGAGTGCCTGGGGTTCATCAGCTTAGGTGCAAACAAAACAGCAGTTTAAGAAAATATCATGAATTCCATGTAAGTTTCTCTGATAAATTTCTTAATCCTCTGTGACCAGCGTTGTCATATATAACTAGAAGAGACACAGGTTAGCCTCTTACCTTTTTTCCCTCAGTCATTGTGTCATTCCAATGACCCCTTCCATGCCCTCAAAGCCTATGCAAGCTTTTCTTGCCAGCCTGGAACTTGGGTGACTTGCAGGAGTCTTTTAAGATTAAATCCACAGCAGTAACTCTAATATTGAATATCCTTTTTATCAATTTTTGATCATTTCTGCCACTGGCAGCTAATGCTAAATGCCATATTGTATACCATTATGCTTTAATGGCAGGCTGTAACAAGGGATGAGTATGGTAACGACATGTTAGCGGTACCCTGATTCTAAATAAAACACAAGATACTTGTGCCCTAAGCACAAGTAAGCTAAAACATCCAATATCTACTGGACCAAATGACAACATAGATATCGATACTTCATTTCGATACCTGCCACCCAAAGAAAGGCAAGAATTACACTGTGTAAATTGTGGTAATTATTTGTAAAGTTACACCGGTTTCCTTTTCTTATCCCATGTTTCACTAGCATCTCAATAACATATTTCTGCAAAGAATTCAGTGTACCCAGACAGCTTTCATTCTCCCACTGAATTTCAACACATATTTTTTACCCTCAAAAATATCGGTTCTGGCACCATGTAGGCACAGGCACCGTATTAAAAGGTATCAATATAGCATCAGTATTAGGAAACACCCAAACGATACCCAACCCTACCTGTGACAACCAATGGCCAGCTGTTTCCGTCATTCCGTCATGCAATTGTGCACATAGATCATGCAGGAGATGACCTGAATAGCTCATAATGGAGAGACAGATCTTGTGATGTGGTTGTCTGCTTTGAATAGAGGCACAAATTCAACCACTATAAAGAAGCTCAAGGACTTTTTGTAACTATTTGATTAATTTGAAGTCTTTTTGTCACAGAATGATTTTGTACTTTTTGGTTCCTAGAAGATGGGAGAACAGTTTTGTGCAATTTTTTATTTTTATTTTTGTTTTTTTTTCTTTATAGTCCCATAACTTTATTAACAATTAGGTGACAATACTGCCGTACACTTATTCTTAAAGCCCAGGTTGTCCTGAAAAAAGGATGGGTGGAGCTTGGCTGTGCACCCCAGGGTTGATGTAAAAGCTTTTAAGACAAGAAGTCCAGGAGAGACAAAATGGTTAAAACATAGCCTAGGGTTTGAAGGATTAAGAATCAATTTAAGAAAAATGTTAGGATATTGATGGAAAAGGCCTCTCTGATCATCCTGTGTATTTGTTTTTCTTTACGTTTGATCACTCAAGTTTCTGAGATCTCATGGCTTAGGAATCTCTACTAGGAACTATTAAACAGCCAGAGTGAGATCTCGAGTTCTGGCTATAACGTTAGAGTATTGATCTACTAGGAACTGGTTGAAACAGCCCCAATGTCTCCATCTATAAATTTTAAAATCATCCAGTCCGCACCAGCCCTTATGTTACTTTGACTAGTGATGACGGCAAAAAAAAAAAACAAAACAAAAAAAAAACATCAGGATTGAATGACAACAGAGTATAAATTCTAATTATTCATCTTCTTTAAAATGTTGAGTTATTCCTTAAAGAGAGGCTCTTAAAGCAGGCAGAAAGGTAGGATGAGGTAGAGTAGGTCCACCTGAACATTACTGTCTCAGAAAACAAGCTCTTTGTTCTTCTTCCCTTTAGGACAAGCAGGCGACCCCAAGTAAGAGGGCGTGGGAGGGCATCAGGAAGACCCACTCCCCCCCATCCTGGGTTAGGAAGGACCTGGAGACGGTGGCGGCGTCCCCTCTGGAGCTGCAGACAGTGGAGTGGGAGAAGAACAGTGCCACCATCCCTCTGGTGGGACAGGAGATCATGGACCTGCAGACAGAGGTGTGACCTGAAATCTCCCAGATTCACACCCACAACCTCCTGTTTCATTTTATTTTCTCTGGACAAACAAGCAGACACACCACGCACACTGCCCTGCTCTGTACTTCAACCCAACAGCTGGATGAAGCCCACAGCTACGAGGACGTGAGGAGGGGAAGATAGTCAAAATATCCGAAAAGGAGAGCGGGATCATGGCGTCGCTTTCTGTGTTCTTTCTTTTCATGTTTGGACAATGTTTTTTGTCGGCTGGTCATCTTTATTGTGTCTGATCTCGGATACCTTATGGCCCACACAGGAGATTCAGCTACTATATGTGCATCATATAGTTAAAAACAGCGGTAATCATTCCCTGAATTCAATGAGTAAAATGTGATAATCATGATCATGTCTTTTTTTTTTCTTTTTTTTTCTTTTTTTTTTTTTTTTTACTGTTAAGAGTATCGTTGCCTCACTGTTCTGCTCTATCTTTTCCTGATGAACGCTGATGTTTTACAAGATGACTCTGGACGTATATTTTCTCCAATATCAATCTCAAAAGGGAAAACAACAAGCGTTTCAGGAGGCAGACTGCCAAAACGTACACCCATGTGCCCCCAGAATGCCGTCCCCTCCCCTTAAAACCCGACCCAATCCTGCTGGCTCTTTCCCTCGTGATCCTGATGGGGCAAAATCAGCCCCGCGGTGACAAGTAAGGTGTCACCATGAGCCAAAGTGGCACCGACAGACACCTCAGAGACGCCAGGGACGTCAAACCTCAACTCCGCAAACATGGACGTCGGCGTCAGTGCGTCCAGAAGGAGCCACGTTCAGCAAACACGCTGTTTGGATGTACAAGCAGGCAAATGCAAAATACGCTCAAAGATGCTGAGGAAAAGGCTACTTGTGTTTGTATGTCTGTGTCATGGAAGATGAATAAATGACTAGATCTATAGATATTTATGGTACGAAGCAGAGTTCATCAGAGGGTTGCACACAGAGAAAGCACAAGGCTCACTTGGAGTCCTGATGTACAGCATTGTAATTATTTCAACAGAGTTCTACAGAATGGATTTTAGCCTATAAATATCTTTCTTACTGTGCTTGGGGATAGTTGTTCTCATTATTATTAATATGAACATGATTATTCTGATACTGATCCTCCCAGGCCCCGCCCCCTGTCCTGTCAGGGTACTGGACTATACGAGTGTTCTGTATCGCAATGTAACAGTGTGTGTTTTGATATCACCGCCAGTCACTCCCTCAGATCTGTATTTGTCAAAACCCTCGGACCCCTCTGCTCCTCGCCCACCCCGCCACACACGCCCTCCCCACCCCTCCTCACTCCCCTTTTTCTTTTACTGGGGTCACCTCTTTGTTAATGTACAGTTTTCAGAGCACAAAATGAATGTGTCTTATTTCTAATAAAAGCATATAAGCATATAATAAAACCAACATCTTGTTTTCTCATATTTGACAGATTACAAAGGGATTCATCCTATGTGGCACCTGATTGGTCAGTGTGAATGCAAGCATACTGCACTCAGGAAGTCATTTTCACAAAGAATATGATGGTTGATGATATACAGTTGAAACCAGAATTTACATACACTACAAAACAACGTAACCTTTTTTTCTCACTCTCTGACATTAAATCAAACCAACTTTTTCTGTTTTAGATCAGTTACGATGCCAGAATAAGAGAAAGAATCTATTACTTTCTTTAAAGTGCCCAGTATTTGTTAGCATTGCCTTTAAACTGTATGACATGGGTCAAACATTCTGGGTATCCCTCCAGAAGCTTCTCACAACAGATTGCTATAGGATTGAGATCAGGGCTTTGTGATGGCCACTCCAAAACACTGATGTTGTTTTCCTTCAGCAACTTCGTACTTAATTTGGCGATATGCTTCGGGTCATTGTCTAATTGAAAGACCCATTAGTGCCCAAGCTTTAACTTTCTGGCTGATGTCTTGAGATGTTGCTTCAGTATTTCCACATAATGTTCCTTCCTCGTGATGTAATCTATTTTGTTAAGTGCACCAGTGCCTCCTGCAGCAAAACACCCCTGCAACATGATGCTGCCACCCCTGTACTTCACAGTTGGGATAGTGTTCTCAGGCCCCGTCCGCATGGCCTCAGGAGTCTACTTATACGTTTTTTGTCGTATCAGCGTTTCATCCATATGAAAACAGCGTTTTGGGAGGCCATACATGCTACTTTATGAAACTGCGTCCTAGAATAAACAAATCTGTAAACGCTTACTGTTTTGTCTCCGTGTGGACAGGCAACTGCATCTTTCTTGAAACTATTACGTCATACATAGCATAGCCCACTTATGCCACATGCACGGGTCATCCAAAACACCAATAGCATATTACAGGGTTGTGTTCGTGCTGCAGAAGCTACTGACCATATTATGGCTTTTACAGCAAAATCTGAAGTCCTTTACCACCACCGAGAACAGCATACACCAGATGTTCTTAAATCCATCACGGAGAACAACTGGAAGGGCAGCCAGGAGAATGTTTTGGGCAGTTTTACGTAATCTTCTCTCTTTTGGTGTGTTTCTGCAGCATTACAGCACCACTTGCACCAGATAGCACCACTATATATATATATATAGCACCACTTGGCATATAAACTACAGTGTTTTCAGTAGTTTTCAGTGGTCCCATATTTACGCCGACATTTCCTGAAACAATCCTGTTTTCACAGAAAAGTTCTTCAGAACGAAACGTAAATACATCATTATTGTCTCCATGTGGACAAGGCCTCACGCTCAAGCTTCCTTCTTTTTCAATGATGGTCATTATGGCCAAACAGTTCAGTTTTAGCTTCTTTAGAGCACAGGACATGTCTCCAGAAATGAATGTCTTTGTCCCTGTTTACATTTGCAAACTGTAATCTGGCTTTTTTATGTTGCTTTTGGAGTAATGGCTTCTTCCTCACAGGGTGGCCCTTCAGCCCATGTCGGTACAGGACTGGTTTCACTGTGAATGATGACTCTCTTACTAGCTTCAGCAGCATCTTCACAAGGTCTTTTGCTGTTGTTCTAGGGTTGATAAGCACATTTAACACCAAAGCACATTCAGCTTTGGGACACAAAACCTGCAGTATAATGGCTGGACATTCCCATGGTGTTTATAATTGTGTGTGATTGTTTAAACAGGTGAAGGGGGCACCTTCAGGCATCTGTAAATTGTACCCAAGGATGAACCAGACTTGTGGAGGTCCACAATTCTCTTCCTGATATCTTCGGGATTTTTTTTCCCCCATTATGTCATACAAGGAAGCAGTCCACAGGTGTGCCTCCAATTAACTCAGGTGATGTCAGTTATTCTATCAGAAGCTTTCAAAGCCATGGCATCCGCATATGGGCTTTCCCAAATTGTTTTAAGGAATAGTAATCTTAGAATATGTGAACTTCTGATCTCAAAGAAAGTAATAAACAATTCTCTGAAAAATTCTCTCTCTTATTATTCTGGCATTTAGCAAATAGAAATAATTTTGGTAATCCTAACTGACCTAAAACAGGAAAAGTTTAGTCTGATTCAAAGTCAGTTAGTGACAAAAAAAGGTTATATCTTCTTGTACAGTGTCTTTAAACTTCCAGTTTTAACTGTATGATATACTGTATATGATAAGATGGTTGCTCCAACACTCACATACAGCTGAGCACATCTCCTGAGGGCTCAACACACCACTGAGTAGCTGAGTAGATAACATCACGACTCCGCCACGCCCAAAAGTACTGCCCCTCAACACTGATTGGTTATGTCACTTTCTAACCGGGCCCAAACAGTCCACTTGTCCAATCTCTAAAATAAGTTAAGATGATGATTCATTAATTTATCCCACAGACTAGCATCAGTCATAATTACAGTTATGAACCACATCTTCCAAATAATCCTCATTTCTGTTATTTGAGTCTTTGACCTGAGTTATTAACACCAAACTGGGATGATTTATTCTCCTCCATAATATCAGAGATTCAGGAAGTTTCAAAGAGGACGGCGCAGCGTCACTTCAAGGCCAGATATAGAACCATGTGATTCATGCAGTTAATGATGAGTCAAAAGCTGTCCAGCTGCTCTGGTCAATAAATAACTCATTATAACTTTATAACAGTAGGCTCATTAAGTTACTGCCATGATCATCAATCGTGCTTCTTACAAATGACACAGTTGTGCAGAATGGCGGTGGGTGTAATGTTGTCGTGAATCTGTCAGTGGGTGTCATGAGCGCTGATTCACTACTCAGCTCCTTCACTGACTTTATTGTGGATCTGTCAGTGCTCTGACGACGCTGTGCTCTGTATAATGGGTGACTACAAAAAGAAGATAAGACAGAAACATGGAGGCATTTTTATTGGATTAATCTGAAACACTTCAACAAAGATGAGAGAAGGTCGTCTAGAACTTATCAGAGAAGGAGCTAACCATGGAGGTGTATATTTGGATGTAGGTACACCAGTAAACACCTGGAAACAAGCTCAAGTGATGGTTTCTACATCTTTATTGGACTTTCTACCATATATTTCAGGAATTTTTAGAAGCTTAGACAGCATTACAGGTGGGCCTCACAGGCCTGAGCCCACCATAATTGATCGTGTGGATAATGGACTTTTCTTAATTTCACATAAATTGACATTGATCGCTTTTGTGTTTCTCTGCTGGTCGAATCTCAGGACTCAACACCCACTCCTCTGTGGGAAATCACAACACAAATTTTGGATATTTTTCAATTATTCAGATTTATTTAATGACAAATGGCACTGTTTGGACCTCAGACAGTAGAAAATGTGTCAGAAAAAGAGAACAAAGTGTGCTGCATAGACTTTTTGCACATTTTTTTTTCCAAGCATAAATCTATGACCTACTAAAGATGGACTTGCAAAGCATTTTTAAGTCTTGACTCACCAGCCGAGAATTACTGGTTTACAAGCCAGTTCCAAAAAAGTTGGGGCACTGATGTTAATGATCATCAAATCTTATAAACCCATATTTTTTAACAACAGAACATAGACAACATATCAGATGTTGAAACTGAGATATTTTACCATATCATGAAAGATATTAGTTCATTTGAATGTGATGGAAGCAGCATGTCTCAAAAAAGTAGGGACAGGACAACAAAAGACCGGAAAAGTACGTGGTACTAATGAGAAACAGCCAGAAGAGGCTTTTGCAACTCTTTCTAGAGGTGGAGTTGTAGAATATAAATACTGTTTAACTATATCAGGCTATATCATACTGCCCAGGCTTGTATAACTAGTGTTGGTACACACACACATTACAGTATGTTTCTCAGCTCAGCAGCAAATGGTCCATGTAGGACAGAGAGAGAGAGGGAGGTGTGAAGGACAAAGACCTAACTGACCAGGTAAGTCAGACAGTTTCCTAGGGATTCATCCACACCTTTCCTTCACGGAGCTCCAAACACATTGACTTATGATCTTTGCACACTAAGAGTGTTAATTTCATACGTATATGTGTTTTTTTTTTTTTTTCAGATCTGTCAAACTGAGTTTGAGGTGTTGTATTAACACTCGCTGCAAAACTTTGGAACATGTGGCAAATGTTTTCAGACTGCATAGAGATGTCATATCTCTTTCACTCCTTTATTAATCACACTGGATCCATCCATGCTGACAGAGATCTTCATACAGCAGAGTAATAACGTATAATAATAATAATAATGATGTATAATTATGTAACATTATGACTAGGGCTGTCAAAGTTAACACGTTAAAATCGCGTTAATGCAAATTACTTTTAATGCCACTATTTTTTTGTTGCACGATTAATGCATGCGCGTTCTGTGTGACCCTCGACCCAAACTACGGGGTGGGTCTGTCCTTTATCCTTTCCTGCAAGCGAGCAGGAAAGGATAAAGGACAGAGACTTTTGAATAACAGGTTCACTTTTCATATCATGCCAGATAAGACTGAAGTTATTTTCTGTTACTGTCGACATGAACTGAGTTATCAGGAGTTTGTACTAGTAGAGTCTTAAACACCCCGTACCACGCGCTAGCCGAGCACACCGCTAAAGCAGAGAGCTGCCCCCCTCACCATGCTGGATTGTTTACGCTCAGACAACTGCAAGCAGTGATGGACTCGCTATCTAGCATACTGGGCATTTCCTGGTGGATCGACGCACTTTTGGGCCTGTATGATTTATTCATTTATTTATATCTGCTATGAACCGGCACTACAGCTGCGCTGACCCTTTGTATATCGACCGCTGACTGGCCCGATCACGTCTCATAAAGGTCCGTTTACTCCCGCTCCCATGCCGACTCAGCTCCTGCTTGAGAGTAAAAGTATTCGGACAAAACGAAACTTACCGAAACGATCGACTGGAACAGTAAATAAATGCCAAATTTAAAAAAAAAAAAAAAAAATCAAGATGCTGCAAAAGTGTCAAAGACTGCAGTCCCTATAGGAGGGTCCGACGCTGGTGAATGTAGGCCTACAGCTGCATCATGATGATGAGGAGGACACAGAGCTGCAGAGGCTGGTGTGTAACAGAGGAGCAGAGGTTACAGGTGAGCCTGAGAGTGAAGAAGCTCTGTAGAGTATCATAATATAAGCTAAAAGGCATTATTAGACTGTGGGTCCCCTTTATTTATGAAGAAAAAAATGCTTGAGTAATCTGTAGTGTAATTCTCTGACTGCATTTAGTCTTTTTGTATCATCCTGTTGTGAGTCCTGTTGAGGGATGATTGTGAGCCTTTATTTCCCCCATGTGAGACCAAAATCCTATTGTGGCTTGGTGGGCTTGAGTTTACCATGTTATGCTCTCAGAAGAGCATTCAGTATCTTTGAGATTAAACCAGAACATTTTCTGGACATTATCTGTTGTGTTTTTTGGGTTGTTGACATGAACAAAGATTTGCATTAAAAAAGTATTGTTGTTCATTCATGTTGATTAGGGCATTTAAATCTTGAGAAATAGTCCTGTAAGGGGCATTTAGAACAGACAAAAAAAGTGCGATTAATTTGCAATTAATCACAAGTTAACTATGGAATTTGTGAGATTAATCGCAATTAAAATTTTAATCTATTGACAGCCCTAATTATGACACATGAAGCAAATACTCAGAACTATTCCCACTGGACGGAGTGACACAGTGCAGCAGCCATGTCTGGAGTGTAGTTCTGGCTTTGCATTTACCTTTTAAACATCTCCGTCTCGTAATGTTCCATGATTATTTCATAGCGTGGTGAATGTGCAGGTCACAACTTGTTCACAAGAGTGCTTTGGAGTTGTTGGATTGTGTATTTGATGAGTTTGATGAAGGAAAACCGGGATACCATAAGAATCCATTGCATTGGCAGAGCAGCTCCTGACTCATCTAAAAATAGCTTGCACCAACAACTAAAGGTAACGAGCCTCTTTGTAAGACTACAGGGATTATGGCAATGGTGAATTTGCCAAAATGTTGAAGTATCCCTTTAACCTTCTACCAAAATCTAAAAAAAGAAAAACTGCCCTAAAAATTCATCTAATTATTTTTGTATCAAATTTGATACATTAGGCATTTCTGGCAATCCACTGGAGGGTATTCTTTTTTTATCATTTATCAGATTGTAGACAAAAGGTTTTTAAGGAAATTTTTGATCATGTTGATCAGACTGAGGTCTCAAAACAGTGTATATCAAATATAATGCAATAGGCTTTATAGCAAGGGTCATCAACTATATTTGGACCAGGGCCAGCTTTTTCCTATACAAGCACTTCAGGGGCCGATCACTTAAAAAACATAAAGACATTTTAAAAATGGACTCATCAACATAGTTTTGTTTAAATATTTTAATTTTATTTCAAATGTATGTAATTGTTAAGATCTAGGGCCTATTTATCACAGCCAGCCACAAGGAGGCGTTTGAGATATTTTAGCTGATTATTCCCTGGCCAAAAGCTGATGGTGATGCTCTGGGGGCCCGATGGAAGGATGTGGGGGGCCTGATGTGACCCCGGCCACCAGTCGATGATCACTGCTTTATAGGGTTAAAATGAGGTTTCAGAAAGAAGGAGAAAGAGGGGGAGGAGAGGTCGGCAAACCTGTTTGGAAAAAAATCAAGACTGAGAAAAAAGTTGCGCAAACATGCTTAACAAAACTTCAGCTCAGTTTTGTTTTTATACCAAAGAAGCCAATTTTCAAGTCGTAATTTAAAAAATGCAGAGGGCTACAGACATTAAGACACTTTCAAAGTATTTCAACCTCAAGCATTTTTCTGCCTGAGAATCAAAACTACAGAGATTTTTTTTTTTCTTACACAGGTTTTTCTCCAATCAGGGCACACCGTATTAGCACCAAACTGAGTAATGGTGAACATAACAGCCCTGATGCATTCAGCTAAAATATCTCACCCCCCCCCCCCCGTGGCTGGCTACGATATAGGAACCTCCCTTAGAGGCTAAAAATGGCATTCATTTGACATGAAATAAAATATTTTAAATATGTCAATTAGACCACAATGTCTCTTTATTTACGTTAATTTGAAAGTCCGGCCCCCAAAGAATCCATCAAGGAAAAACCCAGCCCTTGTACAAATGTAGCTGATGACCCTGCTGTACACAGATCAGAATGAGTGTGGAGGAGCTGCAAAGATTGACTGGGGAGGGAGCGATTTGCTCTGCGGTGCACTTGGTGACCAGATTGCAGCAGAGGAACAGTGTGTGTGGAAGTTGGAGGTGAAAGAGCAACAGAATGCTGCTTTTTACTCCACGGTACAAAACCATTTGAGCAGTACAATACAAAAATAAATGCATCAGATCGAGGATGCAAGGTTTTAGTGTGTGAATTTCACCAGATTGCAGATCAGAAAAAAGCATCTGAAAATGACAGACCCAAGGATCAATAACGGATCATCTCCAATATGTATTAAAAGCAAAATCAAACTGTTTCTGATGGTCTAAGCTCAAACAGACAACACGGTTTGCTTCTTTATATCCATCAATGCTCTCTCATCCCCCCCTCTGCTATTAGCTGTAATTATGATAATAATAATCAATGAATAATTCATCTTTATCATCGAAAGAGAGCAAAGAACAGTCCTCTGAAGTCTCTCTCCAGTGAAAACATGTCAGGCAGTTCATTATTTGTCAGTTTCAGTGAAAACAACACTCTCAGCTGAGAGTCGGACTGTAAGGTCAAAGGTCAGAGCCATTCTCTCCCTGTGAGACTGCAGCTGGGGGCTGAAATGTAAATCGCTGTGCTCCAATAAAACCTACTCTAATGTCCTACATCAGCAGTAACAACAATCCAATCTGTGAGGGACAGAAAAGACTTCATCTGCCTAACTCGAGATAAAAACAGTATGTAATAATGCCGCTGCAGATGCATTCTGTCCATGATTAGAAATGTGTGCATATAAATAAATCTATAATAGCCTGTGAATTACTCCCCATCCCTCAACTGAAAAGCAATCTGCACAACAAGATGACGGCAGACGGCTAATAAAGATTTAAGCAGCAATAAGTCGTCAGACAAATAACTGCCAGATTTCAATAATACATCACTGACAGAGGGAGCAGGCCCAATAAGAAACATTATAGAAGCATAAACTGAACAAATTAGCTCAACTAGCTGCTCATTATCTACATGGAATACCTGATTTAAGTAGGCAACAATGGAACCAGCCTGGATTTATGGTTAGCTAATGAAGAAAGAGTTAATGTAAAGTGTTTTCAGACAGAGCTGCTCTCTGATGATGAAGGTCATAAATTACTTGCTGTAGTGACAGCCAGTCCCCTTAGTACCAACAATATTAAACTGTAAATCATGTGACAGCTATAGTATTGATGATTAATTGATTTACTGACCGACAGAGATGATTTCAGTCTGCAGAGAATTGGTCACAATGGATCTGGACAGAGAGAAACTGTTATTATTGGAAGCATGATCAATGAGCTGTTATTGATCAAGTCAAAGATCTGCTTGTGTCATAATTGAAGATCTCACTCTGGGTTTTCTTCACTTTATACTCTGTTTTTCTTGTATTTTATCCTTTTGCCCTTAGTCACTGATACTTTTTGTGCCATAAATGAACTCTAATCTGCAGAGGAAGGACTAAGGCTCAAATTTTACCAATTTCAAGTGCCCCCTTACCCCCTTGAAACAGATTTTCAAAGTGGAACCACCCTTCAAGTTCTGGATAAGTCATTGGGAATTTACTTCAGAGGCATTTGCAGTATAGTGTTCACATTTAGAAGAACAGAACAGAGGCTAGAGGACTGCATTGGGAGCAGGATCCTGTGGATCCCATGGGACCCGACACAAATCTCACAGGTGGAGGCGGACAAGAAAATTGCTGCAGATCC
Source organism: Cheilinus undulatus (assembly GCF_018320785.1). Taxonomy (NCBI): domain Eukaryota; kingdom Metazoa; phylum Chordata; class Actinopteri; order Labriformes; family Labridae; genus Cheilinus; species Cheilinus undulatus. The sequence continues at coordinate 7,439,132 of NC_054872.1, forward strand.
TGTAACATCAATTTCATGCCATTAAAAGCCAGACAGCTAAAAACCTGCAGTGTTGAACTGTCAATGTTAAACATTTTAGTGTTAATTTTAACTCTCAAGGTGTCAATTTAACTCTAGTAGGAGTAATGGTCGTCAGTGTTGGAGTTATCTGACAGTGCTGATTCACCAGTGTTATGCTGCATTCCTTTTTACAGTCGTAACTCGTATTCTGCTTTGTTTTTCCAACTTCCAACACGGAGGAACATCTCCTAAAGTCGTATTTACAACTCATGAACTCGTTCTATCACAGAGCATCCTGATCTCGACAACACAACATTGTAGTGAAAGCTGTGATTGTGACCTGTTTTCAGAACCTTTAGCTGTTTCTCAGTGCTTTTTAGAAATTGTAGACACAGCACTACCCTGCGGTTGCATGAAGTGTGTAACGTAGTCTTGTAATACATGAAGTTCAGTGCAGTGTGTTGTTTTAAAGGCTCATCCGCTAGCAACTAGTCAGTGTTGCGTAAAACAATGATTGGCTAATGTAAGAATGTCATCCATTGTTTTTCCAACTGGTCATGGCTGTGACAAAAGAAATGCAAACAGCTGGGAAAACTGTGTTTTCAGATGTGACATCATCACAGGTAAAACCTACGACTTTACGGCTGCAAAAGGAACGCAGAGTTAATCCAACTCTGTAGAAAGTCAATTTATCAACTCAAATCTGGGGCGCAGTTTTCCCATCATGCCTTTGTGAGCAGTGTTTAGATGTGTTTTAGACAGTTAGCTGTGTTTAGATGTTGCCTGTTACACTGATCCCTGCTGGGATTCACTTAAACCTGTTTCTTGATTTATTGTTTCAGATGTTAAACTCTTCTGCACCATGAGTGAAGTTGTCCACTAAGTTGGTCACTTCCTGACTGTTGTAATGGCTCCCCTATTAAAATTGAAGAGTGCAGACTAGGGATGGGCAATACCATTTTTTACAAGATTCGATATGATACCAATACATTTTGATGTAATTATGCCGTTACTTTTGAATGTTCTGAAAATTTTGAAAAATATTGCACTATCAATCTTTTAAAAGGGTACACATTTTAGGCCAATAAAATGATGTATCCAGGTCATTCAGAAATGTATTTGCTTCCATTGATTTAAACTGAAATTTAAATTTACTTCAATTTAAAACTTAAAAATATTTGTGCAAGGAGATAAAAAATAAAACAGATAAAAATAAAAATTATAGCACAAAATTTAAAATGAAATTTAGATATCTAATTTATAATGTTAAGAATGCCCCATTTCTTCTCTTCTTTAGAAATTCAGATACGAGTAAATTTAAGAATTTAAGAAATACAACTAAGTAAATAATCAAAGATTTTCAGAGAACTATGTATCTTTTTATGTTTCTTCAATTTGGTTTTTATACATTTTGTTGCATTTTCATGTAGCCTCAGAGTACTTTAAAAAATGTTTTTTTTTTTTTACAGTTTTGAAATTGACGTGGCCACATTGAGTGAAAAGGCAGTTCATATATGCATGAGCCAAGCTGCTGAGATTTGTTACTTGTGTATGATTGGTCCTCAAAGACACATGGTATGGTAGACATGTCTGATTGGTCTCCAAAGTCACATGACCCAGACAACACAACATAACACAGCCTAAAGGAGAGACACAGGGAAGCACTTGAGGAGCAGCGATGGCAAGACTTTTTTCCGATGTACTCATTTGGTATCGACACTTTCTTAGAGTAATCGATACCAAAAGAATATTTTGTGACCTGCAGTTTCCACTAGGGCTGGGTATTGTTAAGAACCTCACGATTCAATTCTATTTTGATTCTTTAGGTTGCGATTTGATTCGATTCAATATTGATTTAAATGCTTCAATGTTGATTCAGTAAGAAGTAGAAATACACAAATAACCTGTTGACAATTTTTTAATAATTATTTTCATGCCCATGTGAACATATTTGGTAAGTCACCTCACATTTTTGAGCAATAAAACATCTGAAAATAAAAATTTGCACAATAATAACTTATTTGTGCATGTGCAGTACAAAAGTAAAAAAACATGTAAGTTCTGTATAAACACTGAAAAAGTAAAGTGCATATAAACTTAAATAATATTTCTGTCCTCTTGGAAATTGTGATAAACCTCACATAACATGGTTATGGTTAGTTGTTTTTTGGTCGAGTGCGGCCTCCGTCCATACAACGCGAATCACACGCACAGTGACTCCCACTGGCCAGGAGGTGAATCGATTTAGAGGATTTGCTGAGTCGATATTGAATTGGGGGAGGAAATATTGCGATGCATTGATTAACTGATATTTTTACCCACCCCTGATTTCCACATAGGACGAGTGCGCCATGCAGTGACCTTGCACACCGGAGGCGAGTCTAGAGCGCAGCACCGCGGCGCACAGTCCTGCTCAGCAGGAAGAGATCACGGGAAAACTGTGAGTTCATGCAGGAATAGTATGTCAACAGTGGACTATTTTACCTTTTGGGCTTAATTTATCATCCTTTCCAGTTTAAGTCCATGATATTATTGCTTCCGCCATTGAGTGAGTACATTAGGAAGTTAAAGGTTAATGTTTGCTTAAAGGATCTGTGGTTTTATGCAAAATTCTTTGGCTAAAAATCCCCAAAAGTTAACTTTTCTTCGTCAATGGGGCCATTGTAGCTCTGTGACCCACTGACCTCTCGGTGACCCTTTGCTCTCGCTGCTTTCAACACGGAGAATATTCTAGCTTTCAGTCCGTCTCATTACCTCATGGTTGCCGTACCTCACATCCCTACAACTGTTTAATGTGAGGTGGCGATCAATATTCATTGTGCATTTTAAGTGTTTTGCACTGTGCTTATAATTGAATTAAAAGTACCCAATGCCAAAGGAAATAACTCAATAACGTGTTAAAAACCAAGGTTACAGGAAGTCTGGCTCTTCCAAATGCATTGAAATGTAAAGCTCATTTTCATCGACATCCACCCTGGTGTGTCTTTGTAAAAACCAATGGTTTTATGGTTTGTTTTTCCTTGTCTTCTTTTTTTGAACAGTGGTGCCCCTCTGCACATGTTAGGTGCCCCTTTTATCACTTTCGCCCAAGGACCTCAAACATCCTGTGTCCACCACTGTTTGAAGTGTAAATTAAATAAATCAGGGTGTTTTGCTCTTTCATTAAATGCTGTGAAGCAACTTGTTAATCTACCATAAATTCCCAGCATGCTTTTCAACAATAATTCTTCTTCATGAATACCATAAATACCAGCAGGTAGATGTGACTCTTTTCTACAGAGATATAGAAAATCATTTCCAGCTAAACCAAAGAGATATACTTTTATACAGCTCTTTAAACCCGTGACACAAAAGTAGCTGTGGATGACTAAGATGGATGACATCTTTAACTTTTCTGTGACACACTTCTTGGCCCTCACCTCGCCGCATATTCACGACTGACTCTGCAGGGAAATGAAGGCAGACTGACCTTTAGAGATTTCACAACCCTTTGTTAGAAACAGTAACGCCTGTCATGACGGCCATGTCAAACACTCCCACAGACTCTGAGTCATACTGTAATAACTGTTTGAACTGCCATGACTTCACTCGATTTTCCTCACTTCACAGGCTCGTTTTCGGCCACGCTGCCCTCGGTGGCGAGGTGATGTGGCATAAGAAAAAAGTGTCCCATAACATCATTAAGATCCATCCAGACGCATTAACCTCACGTCATTAATTAGACCATCAGCGAGCATTAGCCTCCACATGTCCCTCGTCCTACAAAGGGCTGACAATGGCCGTTAATGGACTGACGCTCTGATGACACTTCCTGACACTTGTCGCTGATCTCTTCAGTAAGTCAAAGAGTTCCTGCTGCTGCAGGTCATGACGAAAAGACGAGCAAGAAACTGATGACTGGCAGCAGCTGCACAGTCATTGCCCTGATGCTTCTCACAGGATGCTAAGGTTTAAATGCTAAAGGGTCTATTTGATTTCTCTATAGCTACTTATCAACATTTACATCATTATTTCCTCCAGATCCTACATCTTTTTCTCTGGCTGGTGTGGTTCCTCATCTATAACTGTTAATGTTGTTGGCTAATGTGTCTTTGAAACTGCCATGGTCTGTCCAAGCCTCTCTGGTCATCAGTATAGTGGGAGAGTAACTGAGGGTATAGGTTGTTTGCTGTCACATGATCCTGATGATAAGTCAGATAGAAGCAGGAAGTGAGGAACCGCTGTTAGGAATCAACGATTGTATTTACGTGAACTTGAGCATCCTGGTTTCTGTTTGTGCATGTAAACATTTCTAGTGTCCCGATTTTGAAAAACCCAGTTTGGCTACCAGTAGCACTCTGAAGAATACACGTATCTAAGAAGGGCTGTACCCCCCCACAACCCACATGAAAAATGTGACTTATTGCTGTCAGAAATTTACATCAATTTGAGTTTTTTTTTTTTTTTAATTTATCATTTAACGTTAAACAAGATAGCCAAGTGTCATTACCGAAGACTTTTGTATGAACCATTCATGTAACCTTGCAAAGCAGATGGATAGGCCCAGTTCCATGTTTCTCACTGGTGAATCCATCTGGCAAGCTTCCATCTGAGCAGTTTGAGCCCGGTTAGAAAGTGACAGGACCGATCAGCAACAAGGGGCAGTACCTTCGGGCGTGGCAGGGTCATTACATAAGCAAGCAGCGTCAAGCATAGATATATATATATATAGAAGAGTAGATACGACATGCCCCTTTGAGCTGTGTGCCTACGGTGAGGCTAAGCTAGTGGGGGCAACAGTGTCGGGGCATTCCATGGTTGTAGATGGCACGAAAACTAAAACAACAAGGATGCCTGCACACTGTGCTGCATATGGTTGCACACTACACCGTGAAACAAGGAAAATGGAAATAACCTTTCATAGGTAAAATTAGTTTTTGGCTCTTTTTTCATTATTAAATCTTGTTGAGAGCTTCAGTAAATACCTGGCTACTAGCAAAACACTAACGCGAGCTAGCAGCCTGACAGCCAAATACCAGACGATTAATAGTAGCTGCAGTATAGTTGTACATCAGCAGTAGTAGTATAAATAGCCTTTAGAGTCATAGAAGTAGTATCAGCATTTGTGTAGTATTACCAGTTGTAGTAGCAGTGCCAGTATCAGCAGTGATAGTTGGTCCAGCAGCGCCGAGATCCCAAAGTGGCTTTTAGCAGCACAACAATTTCAATGTACCTGTTTCTAACTTGTACAAATGGCAATAAACTCTGTTCTATTCTATCTCCTCAGTGTGTTTGTTTCTATAAACATATATATAGAGAGAGATAAGGAGGGGGAGAGAGACAAATAAATCAATATTAATGATTATTTGATTACCCTTACAATTAAATCTTTCAATTTAAAAACATATTTTCTATATCTGTATATCTTTATCCTTCTATTTTTATACATACAACTATATGCCTATGTATATACATTTATAAATATATAATGGCTGGACATAAAAGATTCCCAGACCTCTGGACTTAAAGAGTAAAATAACTAAAATTGTAGGCTACATTGGTAGAAACCCCTTTTCCGTTTTTTTTTTTTTTTTTAAATCAAATGTTCTGTGTTAATAGCACGTTTTGACGTTGACAAAAGAGATTAGCATGGATGCTGCTAAAGCGCCAGTTTTATCAGAACTTGACAACGTTCTTCATTAAAAGAAGATCAAGAACAGCATTGAATTGTTTTCTCTTTAAAAACAACAAAAGTCATGTACTTGCATGTCTGCAGTCGCCATGGTTCACGTTATGCAGCTGTCTATGGGATTTTTTTCCTCAGTAGCGGCTACAACGTCACGTTTTGTTGCTCTGATTGGCCCGTAAAGATGTGACAGAATGTTCATCCAGTCTTTTTCAAAGGCTCTACCCTTTCCCAAATGCTGTCTATGAGAGATTTACCAGATGGATATGTGAAACAAATCCATCTGGCGTGTCAGTTTAACATTATGTATGACACAGCCCAAACTGATCATCTTAGCCTTCATTTTATCAAAATGATAGCCTACAGTTATATTTAATAAAATCAAAATAAAGCATCCCCTGAACAGCATTTGCCACCAAAGACACAAGCTTTTCAGACCCAAACCCTTTTTTTCATTTCAGGCTGTAAACATGTTTATATCTGCTGTGAAAATGCACAAAATTGATTTTTGTGGGATTTCTGAGCTTTTGCACCTACTATTAAGTGGGCACACAAGGAGCTGCAGTTTTCTGGCAGTTCTGCATTGGCTCCACTTTTAACCCCGGAGGTTACCGCTCGGTGCAGATGCATCAAAATAAAAAACTCCAGTCTGATGAATCTCTGTGCCCTCGCAGCCTTATTTTCAGACTAAGAGTTGTTAACTAGATAATTAGAGCAGACACTTACCAGAAACACGAGGAGCAGAGGTAAACATGACACCAAAATGTATTTCTGCTGCTCTGCTGGCTGTTGGCTCTAAAACAAGGCTGTTAGCCTTCAGGCTTCAGATGTGTTGTGACACAGCTCTCTGCTCTCTGCCTGCAGCTCTCTTTTCTTTTGGCTGAGTTAAAATGGAGACTTAATACATCTAAGAAATAAGCCATGTTTCATCTAATATTCATGCATGTTTAGTATGGACTACAGCAATGAGAGGTTTATAAAAGGCTTATTTAAACAACTCTGACTCACACAATTGTTATGTTTCTTTTATGGCAAGCTGTTAGAATAGAAAATAAATCTAACCACGGCTGTAGGTCAGGGTTGGGCAATAATACAGTATCCCAAGGCATGTGAAAATAGACACAGTATCACTTTAATCCCCGTCATAAGGATGGTACTGTGTGATGTGTTCATGTTAGTAATAAAGGTGATCTATCTCTGTAACAGCACAACACTTTGGTCTCCTCTAAAGCTAAAGAGTTGGTGAAAAGAGAGCACCTAAACCCACCTGTTGACAAAGAGCGAGGGAAAAAGAGACAAAACTGTTGATCTTCTGTTGTGATGTAACCCAGTTTACCAGTGAAAACAATGCTGAAACTATAGATCACTTCCAGTGCTTCTGTGATTTGTACGCAAATCATTTTGTAAAGAACTGAATGAAACTGGGGGGGGGGGGGTGCTTTAAAATTGGCATACTATCAGTATACAGAAAACTTCTGCTGGCATTTAAAATCGATCTGCCAGTAAATATCAGTCTAGAGTGGCTGTAAATATCAGTCAACCTCAGCTGTGAATACCAGCCCATAGCAGCTGTAAATATCTACCTATAGCAGCTGGAAAATCTACCAACATCAGCTGTAGATGTCAGCCAGCATTGACTTTGAATATCAGTGTATAAATATGAATATCAGGCTATGGCAGCTGTAAGTATTGGTCTATAGTAGCTGTAAGTATTGGTCTATAGTAGCTGTAAGTATTGGTCTATAATAGCAGTAAATATTGGTCTATAGCAGCTGTAAATATTGGTCTATAGTAGCTGTAAATATTGGTCTATAATAGCAGTAAATATTGGTCTATAGCAGCTGTAAATATTGGTCTATAGTAGCTGTAAATATTGGTCTATAGCAGCTGTAAATATTGGTCTATAGTAGCTGTAAATATTGGTCTATAGTAGCTGTAAATATTGGTCTATAGCAGCTGTAAATATTGGTCTATAGTAGCTGTAAATATTGGTCTATAGCAGCTGTAAATATTGGTCAGTAGTATCTGTAAATATTGGTCTAAAGTAGCTCTAAATATTGGTCCATAAAGCTGTAAATATCAGCCTTTAGCAGCTGTAAATATTGGTCTATAGTATCTGTAAATATTGGTCTATAGTATCTGTAAATATTGGTCTATAGTATCTGTAAATATTGGTCTATAATAGCAGTAAATATTGGTCTAGAGTAGCTCTAAATATTGGTCTATAGTAGCTGTAAGTATTGGTCTTTAGCAGCTGTAAATATTGGTTTATAGTAGCTGTTAATATTGGTCTATAGAAGCTGTAAGTATTGGTCTTTAGCAGCTGTAAATATTGGTTTATAGTAGCTGTAAATATTGGTCTATAGTAGCTGTAAATATTGGTCTATAGTAGCTGTAAATATTGGCCTATGGCAGCTGGAAATATTGGTCTAAAGTAGCTGTAAATTTTGGTCTATAGTAGCTGTAAATATTGGTCTATAGTAGCTGTAAATATTGGTCTATAGTAGCTGTAAATATTGGCCTATGGCAGCTGGAAATATTAGTCTAAAGTAGCTGTAAATTTTGGTCTATAGTAGCTGTAAATATCGGCCTATAGAAGCTGTAAACAGACCGAACCAAATGTATACAATGTAACAAAAACACGGACCTTGGTCCAGACTATCAAGTGTGAAAACGACCTTAGTCTTTGTTGCTTAAACTTGTTCAATTAACCTAAGTTTTAGGTGGGAACTACATTTATTTGTTGGTAGCAATATAAAAAAAAATCCAGTATTGTCCATCCCTAACTGAAAAACATATATAGGGGTGCCCTCTGCACATTGTATTTGCACTTGCCATGTCATTTAGCAGATGCTTTTATCCAATACGACATACATTTGAGAGTAAGAACAACACAAGCAAAGATCTAGACAAAAAGATCACTTCTACCCTGGCGAATTGTTTTTTTTTTTTTTTTTTTAAGATTTATTTTTGGGCCTTTATTAAACAGAGTAGGACAGTGGATAGACTTGGAAACAGGGAAGAGAGAGGGGAGAGACATGTGGAAGATGGTGCTAGAGGCCAGATTTGAACCTGGGCAGCCCTTGTACATTGTGCGCGCCTTAACCACTCGACTACTGGGGCACCCTGCCTTGGTTTAATTTTGATTTCCTTTTTAAACAAGGTGTCTATCACACCCCTAGTGGAGGATGGAGGAAGTCAGCTGAAGAGTAAGGAAACTCCCTAAGAAGGGTTTGTTTTTAGGAGCTGGATTGTGTGGTATTTTGTCCATTTTTGAGCAGCTTTGATTCAAAATTTTGTAATTGAGACCAAGAATTATTTTTGCAAAGATGTCACGAAAATACATCCTTGTGGCTAAATTACTTTAACCCACCTGTTCATGAAAAATAAACTATAAACCTGCATCAAGCAAGTAGCAGGGATGTCATAAATCTACTCATAGATTGGGACTGCCATGAGGACTCCAGCAATAAAAAATGGCTGAGAACTACTTCCCTTAAATAACCTCTGGAGACATTTCTGGGATTCAGACAAGCATGATGTGACACGCACTTTTTCAAAACATCCAAAGCCACTTCTCAGCCATTAAGCTGTGATAGTGATGGAGCCATTTTCCCTGAGCATGTGTTGTTATTTATTCGACAGACGCATTTCCGTCACTATTAATTTGCCACATCCAAAAAGAGGCCTGCTGCAGCTGGACGGGGACACACAGTGAAAACAATGACTGCAGGCAGCATATTGCATGTTGGAGGAAGAATTAAATGAGCATAAGCCCCCTGGCTTCATGTCCTAGGTCATCTGTTAATTTTTCATGGGCGCCTCACTAATTCATGAGGACATCTGTTTTTGCAGCTTCTATTTTATGAGTCCCATGTTCGGCAGTTGTGAGCGGCTCCAGCTGCAAAATGATGAGGCGGGACTTCTGATGGAAAATAAGGCAGAGGGAAATTTAAGCACATGCACAACATAAACACAGACACATGCTGCCATATGTTAGCCTGATACTAAAAATTACAGCTCTACAAGTTTAAGCCTAAACATTAGTCTCTGGAGGCAGATGCATCCAACAGCCCAATAAAACATCAAATGAGGAACATATTGATGGTTTTACTGTCAATGAGGCCTCACAGGAAGTCAGGGATGTATGAGGAAACATGCTCTGACTTAAGTGGATACTGCTTCCACTTTTACTATGGCCAAATCATGGAAAACAACAAGTCTGACATCCTCCAGGTGATGTATTTAAATCTCACACTGGTCTTTATTTATCGAACTGGTGAGAAAAGCAACGCGGATCTAGATGTAAAAAAAATCATTTTAGTGCAAAGCTGCACATGGGATTTCATGTGTTATCTTCTCTCTTTATGGTATAAAAAGATATAGGACAGGGGCCCATCATCAGCTTCTAGCCTGTCAGACATCCTGCTGCACAAACAAGGTAATACAACCCTAATTTCAAAAAAGTTGGGGCATCTGGGGAGTGATGGAGTTTTGGAAGAGAAATATTGACTTGTTTTTAATTCAAATCTAGCACATCAACTTTTTTGAAAATTGCACATTGATTCCCATTGTAGTATCCTGACAGCCTGCAAGAAACAGAGTAGGATGCAGCGCCACCTGGTGCACCACTACTTTCCTCTCTGTTGCTCGAGTTGACATGAACAGTGACAAAGAAAAGAGGGAGATGACAAGGCACCCGCAAGATTTTCGTTCACTTTTCTCACTCATAGACATCATTAGCCTACTTCAAAAATTAGAGACAGTTATGCAATAATGATGTCCATACCCATATTTAAAAAATCATGTTCTGACTCTCACAGCTGTCAAATGCTCATCAGTCAGAATCATCACTCTCATTTCTCCATGTCAAAATCCATCCATCCATTTTATATACCGCTTATCCCATGCTGGAGCCTATCCCAGCTGTCACTGGGTGAGAGACGAGGTACACCCTGGACCAGTCTCCAGTCAATCGCAGGGCTGACATATGGAGACAGACAAACAGGCACGCTCACATTCACATCTACACCCGATATGCAGTCACCAGTTAACCTAATGAGCATGTTTCTAGTGGTGGGAGGAGGCCGGAGTGCCTGGAGAGAAACCACACATGCACGGGGAGAACATGCAAAGTCCACACAGAAAGGCCCTGAACGGGCAGCAAACCAGGGACCTTCTTGCTATGGGGCAAAAGCACTAACCCCTGCACCGCTGTGCAGCCCCCATGTGAAAATAAAAGCTGAATTTCACAGGACAGAGAATGGATGCCCAGTGAGTGTGTGATGTTTCCAGATGTGATAATACATCCGATGCTCACATGCTGTAAGGACATGGTGTAAGTTAAACAAAATGTTACAACAGATAATAAAACTTCAATACCTAGAAAGTCAACTTAAACACTAACAGACTCATATTGGGCCTCCTGAGTGCCCTGCTGTTTGAAAAATGGCTTTGAAAGCGCCCTCTCTCTGATGCCCATATAGGCAGATAAACATGGGAAAGTGCTCATTCTGTGCACTCTGAGTGTTGAGAGGTAATTTGACAAAATGCAGTTTTTAGTGCCCTCTAGGTCAGTGGTTCTCAACATGGGGGTCGTGGCCCTGAGACACTGAGAAGGGGTCACAGCATGCCAAGAAACAAAGAATATTTTGAAAGGATTTGAAATTGTATATTTAACCTATTTTTTAATTGAAAAAAATATATGCCTAAAAGATGTTAAATGTACAATAAATATATGGTCATTTGTTGAGATTTATGCTGAAATCAAAGAAATGTTCAAACAAAATCCTTAACATGTATGTCTGTACATGACTGTTCTTGAATGTGCAAATATGCTTCGCCAACCTTCAGGTGTAGTGGGGGTCCCCGGTCTCTGGTACCTTTAATTTGGGTGCTGCCAGCTGAAAAATTTTAGAACCCCTGATCTAAGTAGAAAACATTTGGTAAACTTCTCTCTTTAGTGCCCTCAAGTGGACAACATTTGGAAAATATCCTGTGTAGTGGCCTTTAAGAGGAAAAAGCTTAAGTGGACACACAATTTTCTCAAGTGTTCTCTTAGGTGCCCTGTAAGTTGACAAAATTGGATAATGTGCCATCTTTGGTGCAGTGTAAGTGGACAAATTTGGCAAATGGCCAGCTAAATGCCCTCCATATGGACATATTTTGGTTCTGTGCTCAGGATATTTGACAAGGTGTCCTCCTAAGTGCCCTCTATGTTGATAAACTTTAATAAAGTGCAAGGTTAAGTGCCCTCTATGCAGACAAAATTTGATGAACTGCCCTCTTTAGAGTTAGGATTTGACAAATTGCCTATTAAATGTGCTCTTAGACGACAATATTTGGTGTCCTAGTGTCCTCTTAAGTGCAGAAAAAAGTTTGGCTTCGTGCTCTGAAGTGGACAAAAACGCCAGTGAGAAACAAGGACACAGGCGTATCCATCTGCTTTGCAAGGTTAGTGAAAGCTACTTTGTCCGCTTGCTCTCATTAATTGTTGTGGGTGCTCCGTCGAAGTCTCTCAGACGCTGAATCATAAATATCAAACATGTTTGATATTAATGATTCCGGTTTTTAGAGGCTATGACATGATTTGAGCAGTAAAAGAATCCTGTGGACACCACACACTTCAGACAAAAAATCGTTTGCGACAAGGCTCCACTCGGGATACGCCCAACAATCTTCAGGAGAAACAAATTTTGCCTCAAATTGGGATTAAATTCCTGTAGTGAGGGGGCAGTCTAAGTGGACTGAAAATTGTCCAAAGGGTTCCATTTATACTGACAAAAATTTGATAAAGTGCCTTCTTTGGTGCCTCCTTCTTTGACTTATTGCCAATTAAATACCCTCTATATGGACATAATTTGGCTTTTTGCTCTCTAAGCAAACACAAAAATGACAAAGTGGCCTCTTAAGTGCCCTCCAGGTGGACAAACTGCGCTCTTAGGTGCCATTTAAGTGGACAAAATTTAATAAATCACCTATTAAATGCCCTCTTAGACCAAATTTGGCAAAGTGTCCTCTTAAGTGTGGAAAAAAGCTTGGCTCAGTGCCTGATATGTGTCAGACAGTCTCCAGGCTCTCTCCAGGGTTTCCTTTCAGCAGGCAGGATCCTCTCTCAGTGGACCAAACCTGAGAGGGCACATGTCCAACAGTACAGAAAATTCAATGTTATAATTTTCTTGGTCTATACCCCAATTTCACTGACATCCTCTCTGTGAAATCAATGGTTACATTGTTTATGTTTCCTCATTGTTGCAGGTTATTGAGTCTAAATACATCAGGTGACCTTTCATCATTTCAATATCCAGTTCGGCAGTTCATTTAAAGATGAGAAAAAGATTAAAAAAAAAAAAAAAAACTCTCAGTGAGGTTTATCTACAGAAGAGGAAGGGCTTTTTTCTCACCTGGATCCAGATCATTCAACATGACTTTACTGCAAACAGCTGAACCCCCCCAGGAGGACTCTTTTTTTCATAAAATGGACTCTAGGACCATGAATGATGAAATAAAACCATGGTTTGAGGATCTAAGAATTCTCCTTTAAAACAAAAATAAAATCTGAGCTATGCCCAGTCTCAGCCTGGTTGAATACACTCACAGGTTTGTATATTGACACTCTTATCCATGTCCATGCTGACGGTGTTTCTGGGTTATTATAGCGGTGGAGATAAGGTGTTTGGATGGAGGGATGCTGTAATAGCCACCAGCTTATCTCAGCTCCAACCAGAGCAGACCTGCTACCTTTGTCTCCTTTAACATGAAGCGTTTTAATCCTCAAACAGCCCAGGAGCTGTGAAAGGAAATAAAACATTTTTCTGCTCATAATAAAGAGCATTTTCTTCTGTTTTGTTGATGTTTGTTCTGGTTCTCCTTATTGTTTACCAGTGTTAATAAGGGGGATGCTTAATAAAGCAGTGTAGAGACACTGGCTGTGTTCACTCCACATGAGAAGACTAATTACTGTAAATCTAATCTGCAGGAGAGGCCTATATCCAATTACATGGAAATAAAGGCTCAGTGTGTTTGTGCCGAGCTGTTAGTCTGATTGTGCATGAACGGACAAATACGCCCTCGTCTCTCGCTCTGCTTCTCCCACATACATCTGCGAGAGCTCATTTTCCTTTCCAGAGCCGGACCTACATGTGTGTCCTGCCAACAAAATCAATAGGATACGGCTGAAAATAGCCACGTTTGTCTTCGTCGATAGGATCCCGCTGACACTTCTCGACCGTCCTCCAGAATCAAACAACGGAAATAATGAAAAGAAGAAAAATCAACAAATATTTGTTGCAGAGGGAAAAGGACCGCAGAGAGTAAAGCCCTGAGGTCAGGCATTAAAGACATTGACAGTAGGAGGATCATTTCTTCTCTGAGAGGTTATTAAAGCCCACAAGTGTCAGATCTCATGTTTTTAGACTTTAATTCAGTTATTTCATGTACAGGAAACATGGTATTAAAGCAGTGATCTCATGGAGGGACTGTATATGGGCTAACTGTGAACTAAAGTTCAGAATGTCCTGTGATAAAAGCGGTATTACAGGGAAAATACAAGACTAACCAAACCCTCTGACTGCTTTCTCCAGATATAAACCTATGTATAGGTGTATAAGTGTAGTAACAGGAAGAACACAGATGTTTTGTATATAGAAGCAGGATCAACCAATCAGAGATGTTGTTGTTAATCAACTGAGGTCTGGGCTTTCATTTGGCCTTGCCAGAACATTCACCTTGTTGTCTTTAAACCATTTCTGTTTAGCTTTCGCTGTCTGCTTCGGCTCATTGTCTTACCGGAAAAGAAAACTTCTCCTGAACCGTAGTTCTCTAGACCGTTGGTCCCCAACCTGGGGTCCAGACACCCTTATGGAGGGTGCCAAAGATTTCAGGGAGAGAGCGGGACCCTGTCTGCTCTGAGGTTGTCAAAACTAGATTTACAAATATATTTTTTAATGAATCATAATTAGCAACACAATGTATTAAGGCCAACCTTACATTTTTTAAATGAAGAGAATCTGTTAATTTTTAAGCATAAAAAGGTCAACATTTTTAGGGGGAAAAATGAGATTATAAAGTTATTTACAAGAAAAAAAACTCTGAATTTCAGATTTTGGAGCGTAGGATATTTACTAGAAAAACTTGCAATTTCTGAGTTTATAAAGTCTTGAATTTTGACAATAGAAACTCAAAAATGTCAGAATTTAAAAATCCTACATTTACAATGGTGTTAAGCCACAGATTTACCAGAAACCAAACTGAAAATAGTTGTCGGATTTTTGACTTTATAATCCCAAAAACACTACATTTTGGTTCACTTACATTTACAACATTACAACATTTTTTTCTTGCAAATGATTTACCTTTTAAACTTGGGGATTTACAGAATTTTCTTAAAATAAAGAAATCCTCTTTATTGGTGTTTTTAAGAGTGGCAACAATACACTCCTAATAATGGATAGTTTATACATTAATTTTGGCAAGAACAAGTGTTTTTGGGCCTATTATGTTCTGATTTTGTCCATGAAAACAGTTAAAATTTATTTGAATTTTTCCGAGTGGGTCCTGGGGGGCTTAGCTTTTCTCAGACCCCGGGAAGGGGGGTCCTGAGGAAAAAGGTTGGGAATCACTGCTCTAGACTGAATGAGATTGTCCTCCAATCAATCAGTCTTTATTTGTATAGCGCCAAATCACAACCAAAGTTTTCTCAAGACACTTTACAACGAGGACAGGGTGAAAGAGACCCTATATTGCCACATACAGGTGTAATTTTTTTTTTTACTTTTTTTTTTTTTTTTTTTTTTGTGTTTCACACATCCATCTGGGAAACCTTCAATACTAAGTGTTTGGGAAAGTGCAGAAAGTTTGAAAAAACTCGGAGTGTGACTGGATGAATGTTCTGTCATATCTTTACGAGCCAATCAGAGCAACAAAACACGTGACATAGCCGGGACCAAGCTACCGAGGAATAACACAAACCATGGTGACTATAGACATGTCAGTACATGACTTTTGTCGTTTTTGAAAAGAAAACAACTCACTGCTGTTCTTTGTTCTTCTTTTAACAAAGAAATATTGTCAAGTTCTGATAAAACTGACGCTTTAGCAGCATCTACGCTAATATCCTCTGCCATAATTGCACAGGCCTCTTGTCGCTGCTTGCTTGCGTCACGACTCTGCCGCATCCGAAGTACTGCCTCTTGTTGCTGATTGGTCCTGTCACTTTTTACCCGGGCCCAAACGGTTCAGATGGGATTTGCCAGTGAGAAACACAGAAACAGGTGTATCCATCTGCTTTTCAAGGTTATCAAAGCATTCTTCAAATGCGGAGTTCACAAGCAACAAATGAAGATGAGGCCCAAACACCTTAACCTTTGACCCCTACAATCTAATCAAATAATCCATGAGTCAGAGCTGGTGTTAGTGTGAAGTGTGAAGAAAATTTAGATAGACATGAGGCCTGATTACCTTGACCTTTGACTTACAGCCTCCAAACTGTAATCAGAACATCCCTCAATATGAACAGACATTTGTGCAAAAAAACGTCCCTTAGACAGCATGTTCAAAACAAACAGACAAACATGAAGCACAGTGACCTAAAGTTTTGACAAAATCGAATCAGCTCATTCCTAAATCACCTTGGAAATCTGTGCGAAGTTTTGAGAAAATCTCTTAAGAGTTCGAGAGATATCACACTCACAAGAATGGCACTGATAGACCAACATGTGGATGGATAGACAACCTGAAAACATTAAACCTTCAACCTTGACTGTCGTTTGTGCCGAGGCTTAAAAAAACAGCAGAAAAGGATGTAGAGAACAGAACAAGGCTATCCATCACTACTAACAGAACTGCTCTCCTGAATATTTAAGCTATTTACAAACTTCTACAGAACTTCACTTTATACTTTATCAGAGAGACACACTGCGTGTTCAGACAGGGATGAAGGAGGAGGAGGAGTAAAGGCTTCTTCTGTGCATCACACTTCAAAGCAGACACCATCATCTCTGGTCCAATCACTGACACAGGAGCTCCAGCCCAGGCAGAAAACCAAATAAATCACAACAATAACTACATTCCTCATAAATCTGACTCATTTTAAAACAATGGTGTCTTAATATTTTCTATTACTGCCAATAAAGAGGACACGTTAAAACACACATGTATTCCACAGCACCAGGCTGAGTCCCTGCCCCCACCCTCGGGTTTTCACTGCACATCAATGACAGTAAAAGTCAGCTGTGAGGAGAAGTGTGTATTTTGTGGATTTCTCCCCCCCAGTATTGGAGCGTTTATGACATCAGCCGCCACAAACAGCTGCTAAAGCTGCCACTGATCCGACAAACAAACGCTGATTTACAGCCCGTCAATCCAACACTCGCAGTGAGAAACGTTCCCAGCAGGCTGGATGCAAACCTTTCCACATTGATCTGTGTCTGCCCACAGTCAATGATTAATGTTCCTGCCAGAGCTCAGCTCACACACACAAAAACACACGCACACATTCACCCTCAGCTGGTCTTAAAAGAGCCCGATTCACACCTGGGAGCCAAAGTGAACTTTTAGATTCAGTGAAAACAAATAAAAACGATATGCTAATAGCAGATGGGAGTGTGTTTTCATGCACACCTGAATCCTGCTCTTTGTTTTGGGATTCTTCGACTCGAAGTGCAGCCCCAGAGTCTCACTGATCAGCAGCTGAAAGTATAAGTCATGCAGCACGGACCTGCTGCAGAACCGCCTCTCATGGATAACTTCTAATGGCTGTGATTGCTCGCATAATTGTAAAACTCATTAAAAATAAATCAACAATAGTGCTTAGCTCTACAGCCATAATAGCTCAGCCATCAGCTGCCAGCTCATTTGAGACTCGGTGGCTGAAGGAAGGAGAAAAGTTTCACTCATACAAAAACCATCATGCAAATTTAGCGGTCCAGTCACATGACCACGATGATGCCACACACCTCTTTGCACGGTGGTAGTACAAGTGATGGCATTAGGTTGCATTTTAGTTTACAATTACATTCCAGGTGTGTTTTAGAGCCATACAAGTGTGAGAGAGTAAAATGATAGGATTAGCCTCTTCAACATAAGCGTCAGTGACTGTAACAGAACAGCTGAGTCAACTCAAGGGTGCTAACAATCAGAGAAACCTGTGAATTCCTGAAGATCTGTACTTAATGCCTATGGGAATCTTTACAGATGTAGTTAACCCTCAGATAACCTAATAAAGTGTTACAAACAGCCTCCTCATGTCCAAATATGGATGCTATTGATTAACTGCAATAAAGATATTACACATTAAAATGTTTTCCCAATTTTTATCAACATGAAACCTAATGAGAAGCAATTTAACCCTTTAGATGCCAGTTTAATAGCATAAATCCCCTTGCATTAAAAAAAAAAAAAAAACACAAAAAAGAAATAACTTGAGCCAAGAGCAGTGTGAATATGAACCAAACCAAAGGAAAGTGCAACAACGTTGCAATGAGCCCTATGAAAGAAAAGGTAAAAAGTAGAGATATCACATGAGCTGTGACGTACCATAATGCTAAAGACATGGTACCAGAGTTTTTAGTTGTAGTGGAAACATTATAACCTGCCATAGAGCATCCTTGAAGCCTGATTCTGTTGACAGGCTGGTGTTCCTAGCACAGAATTTCGTTCTCACATATTTCCTGTTTTGTGAGCTTAACACAGAGAGGTATATTTGTTACATTGCCCATGTCAGTTTACTTTGTTTATTAAAACAAAATAATTGAATGTTCAGGACTCAGGGGCTGTTCACAAGAGAAAGCACTTTTAATAGAAAGAACTACCAATCTCAGAGAAAAGCTACTGTGTCAGATGTAGTAAATCTTATTTGTGTTCTGTATTATCTCTTTTTACATTTTGCTTATTTGCACAGCTATATGTATTTTGTTTTGCAGTGAAGAAGTTTACTTTATATAACTACTTATTACTTTACTTACTTGACTTATTACTTTAATTATTTACTTTATTTATTGATTTAGTTTATTTAATTTTGTATTAATGTATATACAGGTAGTTTCTTTTCGTGTAATTAATGTACACGTCAACCTATGCAACTGGTTCAATAACAGACAGTATTCAGTTCATGTGAATTTAACTCAAAACTGAATCTGTTTTATTCCTTCTTCACAGATAAATATCTCGAGATATCGAGATATAGCTATATCCATATCGCCCAGCCCTAAGTACCATGAAACTCCTCGGTTTCGCGACTCTAGCAGTCCAGCAGTGCTGCTCTGTGCTGCACTGCAAACACAGTCAGTGGGAGTTGACAGATGGCTGGGCACGCAGTCAAACTGCAGCACAGCCGTGCTGGAGCAAAGATATCTGGTGTATTTTAGGGGTAAGGGTTCTCATTTTTACTGCTCACAGGCTATTTTCAGACAGACATGGTTCTGGTTCTGGCACTGGTTCCGTTCTGGAGACTCAGAACCTTGGTGCTTTCTGGTGAAGCAGCCTGTGTTCACACCAGTTTAAGCAGAACCAAAGTGGGAGGACATGATGGACATGTATCACCACGTCCTGCTCCACTTTTGCCCAAGTCTTTCATGTAGTCCCGGTATTCCTTCTTCAGTTTCTTGAGTACATCAATTGTTCGGTCTGGTGTTCAGGTGAACCCAGCCTTTGCCATCTCTTCTGCAAGTTCGGCATATAACGTGTTCTTCCTTGTACTACTCTCCAGCTTCACCTGGAATTCTGTCAATGCCCAGACAGCCAAACATTTTGTCTCCCCAGCAGACCACTTTTTCTTTTTTTCTGCTCATCTTCACAACCTAGAATATGATACATCCACTGATGATGTCACAGTTCCTAAGAAATAACCAACTATTTTTGATTCCAGCAGAGAACCAACTTTTCAGGTTTAGAACCAATTTTTCCTGGTTTGGCCGGTTCAATTTAGGTTCAGGAACAAGAACTGGCACAGAGCCCTGCCAGTCTGAAAGGCCTGACAGAGTCAGGTGTGTGTGGCTGGTTGGCCTTGATCGGGATCAGGTGTGGGAAGCTTATACTCTTCAGCTCCTGTGCTCTGTTATGACTCATTATCTCACTATCAGAGGTAGTGAGGGCATCTCTCTACATTTTCTTATTGTTTCCATAAATGTTTCTGAACCAAAGCACTTCTTGAGACTTCTCATGTTTCCCCTGATCCAAATATTTAGAGATTGATGCTGGAGTTCCTTGTACAGTCTTTTAGTGTTCTCATAACACCGGTCTGGTTTTTGTGCATTTATTTCCTTGAGAGTGTTTTTCAGACTCGCCAAGAATTTTAGTTTCTTCCCAGCTGCTTGGCAGCCATGGTTTAGTTCCTCATTTCTACGCAGTGTTATTCAAAATGGGAGCTTTTGGTTTAGGATAATCCTATTTTGTTATACTGTTCATGATTCTAGTGGTTATCCCTTTGGGGGTAACTTTAAGAAACCCGGGTCTGCAATTGCGTCTCACCTTACCCCTCCTTGACACAGATCATCTGCCATTGGTTTTCACAGCCCAGTCAAAATGCATTGTGGGAAACAGACAATATGGTGACAGTATTAGCCACTACCGTGAGAGACAATTGAAAATTGATTATAAATGGATCAAAAGACGATCATTATCAAAGTTACTGGTGTGGATTTCGTCCATAAAGACCCTGGCAAGTCACATGAGTTTCAATCAGTTGTGCCCACTGTTCCCCCTTAAAGTCTAATTCACAAATCACATTGGCCAATGACATTTTTTATTGAAAAACCTGATAGGATAATGAATTATCCAACAGATAACTATGATCAATGACTTGTTCATTCAGCTAAAGCTTTGCCTGTCTCTTCCTGATCACAAGTGACCTATTTGATCTATTAGTGATATATTGACACATTTTCAATAGTTATCAGTAGGTAATAAATAATGGGTCTATATTAAAACACATTATCTCTGATAAAAGCTCTGTCTATAAAGCAGATATCTGCTAATGCATTTTAGCCTAAAACCAAAAGGGGATCAGTGAACCACCTGAACCTCCACCTACCAACTGGTTTTCCTTAGTACTACATAACACAGTGGGCTTTAGAAGCTCTGTTTGTCCTAAAGGGGTGAGCAATTAAATCAATCAATGATTAATTAGAATTCACATAAACCTGTGGTGATTAAGGTCAAAGATTGCTGTTCAAGAAGCCAATATTAAAACCAGGAGGTAAACCTTCCCTCTAATTACCTGTCCATCCCAATGACATCCTGCACGTTCCCATCCATACAGATGTGAGTCTTCAGCAGGGTTTAAAGGAGGGTCGAGCCTTGGAGAATGAGCTGTGCCAGAAAAGCTTTCATAGTAATAATGCTGATTAGAAATCACAGAAATGATATGAGTCACTGAGCTTCTGTGCTGCCTGAGCGGAGATGACTCTTGTTCCTCTTAATGAGATCCAAACGACCCCCCGGCTATCCCCAGTGCCGTGTGCTCTTCTCAGGCTGATGAGCACGAGTGCTCCCTTACCGTCCGGCTCTCAGAGTTCAACAAGTTTAGAGAGACGCCACGGTTACATCAGGAGCAGCACATGATTATGTGTGCACTGTAAGAGAGCGGGGATATATACTTATGAAGAAGACCGTAAAATGATCATCGTGTTTTACTTTAAAGGAACAGTTCATCAATTTAGGAGCAGGCGATGCTTCTGATGGCTGACAGAGGGCTTATATATATATATATATATATATATATATATATATATATATATATATATATATATATCAACAGTTTGTTTCAAATAAGATGAGAAAAATGACACTGAAGCCTGATTTATACTATAGCTATGTCGTCATGAGTACTACATACACAATATTGCCCAAAGTATTCACTCACCCATTCAAATAATTGAAAGCAGGTGTCCAATCACTTCCATGGCCACAGGTGTATAAAATCAAGCACCTAGACATGCAGACTGTTTCTACAAACATCTGTGAAAGAGTGGGTCGCTCAGTGAATTCCAGCCTGATACCGTGATAGGATACCACCTGTGCAACAAGTCCTGCGAAATTTCCTCACTCCTAAATATTCCACAGTCAACTGTTAGTGGTATTATAACAAAATGGAGGTGATTGGGAACAACAGCCTTCAGATTAGCTCAAGAACAGTGCAAAGAGAGCTTCATGGAACGGGTTTCCATGGCCGAGCAGCTGCATCCAAGCCATACATCACCAAGTGCAATGCAAAGCGTTGGCTGCAGTGGTGTAAAGCACGCCACCACTGGACTCTAGAGCAGTGGAGACACATTCTCTGGAGTGACAAGTCACGTTCTCCATCTGGCTATCTGATGGAAGAGTCCGGGTTTGGCGGTTGCCAGGAGGACGGTACTTGTCCGACTGCATTGTGCAGAGTGTAAAGTTTGGTGGAGGGGGATTATGGTGTGGGGTTGTTTTTCAGGAGCTGGGCTTGGCCCCTTAGTTCCAGTGAAAGGAACTCTGAATGCTTCAGCATACCAAGAGATTTTGGACAATTCCATGCTCCCAACTTTGTGGGAACAGTTTAGGGATGGCCCCTTCCTGTTTCAACATGACTGTGCACCAGTGCACAAAGCAAGGTCCATAAAGACATGGGTGAGAGAGTTTAGTGTGGATGAACTTGACTGGTCTGCACAGAGTCCTGACCTCAACCTGACAGATCACCTTTGGGATGAATTAGAGCGGAGACTGAGAGTCAGGCCTTCTCATCCAACATCAGTGTGTGACCTCACAAATGCACTTCTGGAAGAATGGTCAAAAATTCCCATGAACAGACTCCTAAACCTTGTGGAAAGCCATCCCCGAAGAGTTGAAGCTGTTATAGCTGCAATGGGTGGACTGACGTCATATTAAACCCAATGGATTAAGAATGGGATGTCACTTAAGTTCATATGCGAGTCAACGCAGGTGAACAAATACTTTTGGCAATATAGTGTTGGTTAGAGGGCTGCAAGGAGCAGGAGCCCACACCGACACAAATTCCCTATGAGAAGGCTGGAGTGGGTGAGAAAAAAGTTCAGGGTGGTCCCAGAAAGCATGCATACTATAATTGAGTTATCCAATTTCTAGTATTATTGGGAAATGGTGCTTTATTGTCACCTCGCCTTAATGTAACAAATATGTTTCTACATGCGCACAGTAAAGGCCACTGTATCAATGAGGGGCTAATTGGAAACATTATAAATAGCCTTTTTAATGAACATTTGATGACAAACATGGCTGTGACTGAAACAATATGGCTGCATATCTGTCCATATGTAGCTCTCACTTAGACATTGTTTCTACAGATGCTCAGAGAAATATGGAACACCGATACAAAAGAGGCTTTCCATCTCACAGTTTTCACTCATCCATCACATCTGTAAAAAAATATAATTTCCTGTCTGCGTTCAGCCTGTTGTCTGATACAAAGACAAGCAGACAGGCAAATCTGGAGCAGATCAGACGCCTGGACTTTCATTCAGGGTACAATAATTTGATTTTTAAATAAAATGTCTTTTCTATTCTCCATTCATCCATTTTATTTTGACCATCAAACCTTGTTGGAGTCTTTCTGCAGAGTCGCTGTCAAACCACGCAGTCAGTGAAAGAGAGGGAAGCCAGTTTTCAAACCTAGAAAAGTATTCCCACTTTAGACAGGCCTAATTTTCCCAGCATGCCCATTATAACTGCATCTTTTACTGCTAGGTTAGAGGACTGGAAGAGATGGCAAACTAGATCTGCTGTTGGTTATAGCCTCAGTGAGGTTTACAAGCAAGGACAGTTAAAAGTAGGTGGATGACAAAGAAGGGCTGGGATGGTTTCTGTGGTGGTGAAATCGTATTGTTTAATGTGTTGATGCATGTTTTGGATTACAGAGTTATTTCATGTCTGTCATCAGTTGGATCCATCTTGCAAAGCCTCAATCTGACATGCTTGTGAAGCCTGTAAGGTGGGCAGTGAAGAGATTAGCGTTGATGCAGCTGTAGCAGCAGTTTCACCACAGCTGGACATGTCTTTATCAAAAGAAGAGCAAAAAACCATCCTGAAAGCTTTTCTTGGTGGAAATAATAACAACAAATAAATTGGTGTCTGAGTGGTCCATAATTAATGTGACAAACACATTTTCCCAGGTTCTGCCACTCTCAAACACTATCTATGGGGTTTTGCCCAGACAGAGTTGAATTGTATCCCATGCTGTAGAAATGTTTAACAGTCGGTCTTCAGTGTTGGGGTTAAAGTGATGCCTAAAATACAGCCTCCACTCTTCTTGAAAGGTTTTTTTTTTTTTTTACAACATTTTGGAGTGTTTCTGTGGGAATTTGTGTTCATTCATTCTGTAGAGCAGTGGTTTTCAAAGTGTAAGTCAGGCCTCCCCTGGGGGGCGCCACAGGACTTCAGGGGAGGTGCAGAATCACAAACCATAAAAAGGTGATTTGCTTTGCTTTGCTAACTTCTGCTGTGCACGGGGAAAATCGGACAGAATTATACTTAATGTAGAGTTGACTATTAAAGTTAAGATTTTCCTTTATTGGTCCTGATGAGGCTCAATGGCCACAGTGTTTAATTAGCAGAGATGTACATGCTAACAACAGCATAAGGCTGCTTAAGCCCTGGGGTCGTATTGAGACAAAAGCACTAAGTCTAGTGACCAAACCAGGGGAATTATTTGACAAGAAGTCAAAAGAATTTTGGTTACTGAAGGTAACTGAGAATTTTAGCACCATTAACACTAACACAGACTGTGTGAGTGCAGGTTTTTTTGCACCAACAGTGACTACAAGTGATTACCAGGCAAGGCTGAAGGTAGAGGAACATCTGTTGGTATGCAATCCTGCATCAACAGCATGGATGCAAACTCATAGTTCTCACTAAATAATAATAATAAGAAGAAGAAAATCAGGCTGTATTGGCAAAAAGTTCATCACTGAAACTAAAAAACTGATTGTCTTGAAGAAATGGATGTTTAAAAAATAAAAAATATATGCTGAACAAAATTTCAAAAATATAAAAATGTTAAAATAAAATTGCTGAAAGATGAGACATGAATGTTTGAAAATAAATTTGTTAAAATCATATCTTTTTATGGTGGTAAGGGTCCACAGAGTAAATTATTTTCTCTTGAGGGAGGCTGACTTTCCTTCACTTTAAAAACCCCTGCTGTAGAGCATTGATGAGGTACTGATGTTGGATGAATCAATCTCTATTCCAGCTCATCCCAAAGATGCTCAATGGGGTTGAGGTCTGGACTCTGTGCCAAACAGTGCAGCTCTTTCCACTGAGTTCATTAAACCATGTCTTTACAGTTCTTGCTTTAAGCGCTGACAATAGTACGTATCTGCAGGCTCACACGCAGCAGCTTCAGGGCCTCAGATTGGGGACTGTGGCTCTAGGACCCATGTTTTTTGCAACAGCGCCAACCAATGAAGTGGAGGAGCATTACAATCAAACAAGCTGCAGCAGTTTATTGACTGCAGATTTTGGACCGTAGATCGAGAACCCGTGTTTTTCGCTTGAGTTGGAACAACTTTGATAGCAGAGATCCAAAGTTCACTTGAAGTACTTTTTATGTCGTTAGTGTTCTCCCTTACTTTTATATAACTGTTTGATGCATGTTTAGTTGTGTGAGCCATCAGCAACACTTGCACTTTAGTACTACAGCACTTTACCGTCTGCCTTATGCACTTTAACTGCAATGGTCACTTTATTCCTGGTCTGTCTTTAGCAAAGGTCATGCAACAACCTACTGTATTGTTTTTGTATTTTATTGTACTGTCTATGCTGTCTGGTCTCTCGGTGTTGTCTGATTTTTAATGTAGATGTTTAATGGACTATTTGTTGTATATACCATCAACCTGCCGGGGACTACAGATGGAAATAAGCCTATGGCTACAACCTGGCACTTTTACATGTCCATGTTCATTAATGTGCATTGTCCCTTGTAATAAATAAATATTTAAATAAGTATTTTTTCCACTAAAATGATGACAGCTTGCTAAAATAAGAATCTTTTTGGGTACAGATTCTTGACTTCCTTTATTATTTTGATTCAACTTGTTTTAGTTAAACAAGTTTTTCATTCTAGTAACTTTTTTTGTACATGACTCACCTCATTCTGATGGACATAAACATACGCATTTCCCTCATTAGGAACCACTCTCTGATTGTTGTCCATTGCTGTTGTTAGTAGTAACAATAGCAATAGCTAACAATCTGTATTTAAAAGAATGCCCATAAAAAATGTGCATGTACGCAAGCAGGGTCCTAGATCTAAGGTCCTGAATCTGCAGTCCTGAAACTGCTGCCTGCAAGCCTGCAGATACACTCTTCTCTGCACTGGAGCACAGTCATGTTGGAACAGAAAAGGGCCTTCACAACACTGTTGCCACACAGTTGGAAGCATAGCGTTGTCAACTATGGTAGGAGTTCTCAACCTTTTCAGCCTGCGACCCCAAAAATAAAGGTGCCAAGGACCGGGGACCCCCACTGAACCTGAAGGTGGTTAAACACGGCCTTTCAAGAACAGTCATGTGCAGACATGGCCGCCCATAAGAGGGGATAAATGGGAGAGCTCTATGGGGCCCAACCAAACTGGAGGCCCATGGGGGCCAGCAAAATCATGATCCATTATAAAGTTAAGCTATGATAACCATATTTTATATCTAACCTGATAAAATAACCACTCTTATAAACGGAACAAATATCTTCTTTTAATCATTTGTGTAGTAAATAGCTTTTTTTTTTTAATTTAAATCCTTTGTGGAAAAAAAAAGAATTAAAATGGGTTAAAATCTGCTGAAATGGGTTAATAATGGCAAAAAAAGAGGTAGAAAAAGTGGTGAAGTTGATTTTTTAAAAGAAGCAGAAATGGGTTAGAAGTGGCAACAATTAAATAAAAATTTCCAAAAAATCTAATGCAAAATGGGTGGAAGTGGAAAAAATGGGTATAAAAAGTGATAAGAGGGAGTTCAAGAGTGTCTGAAAAGGCTTTAAATTGGCAAAAATGTGTGGAAATTTGGTGAAAAAATGATATAAATTGACAAAAAAGTGTTAACTGAGAAAGAGAATAGGCAGATACTGGCATAAATTGGTTTTACATGCAAAATTGGTAGTATCAGATAGTGAAATGTGGGTAAAATGTGAAGAATTGGGTGCAAAAAGTCATTAAAAAAATGGGTTAATAGTGGCAATAATTGGTCAACAGAGGCAATATCAGGCTTAAGTGGCAAGAATTGGTTTTAAAAGTGGCAAAAACAGACAGAAGAATGTGGTGGAAAGGGTTTAAAATGGACAAAATGGGTGTTAAATGGCAAAATTGGTTAGAATTGGTCTAACATGGCACCAGTGTAATTTAGAAAAAAAATCATAGTTTTTTTAGGGAATCTGGGGACCCCTCTCAGGCCCTGTCCACATGGAGACAAAAACGATATATTGCCATTTCGTTTTGAAAAAGTTTTCCATAAAGACGGGATCGTTTCAGGAAATATCCACGTAAGCATGAAACCAGTGGAAACCACTGGAGACGACTGAAAACGCTGTAGTGCATGTGCCAAGCCTGTACGTGGCGCTGTGTTGCTGCCACGGAAATGCACCAAAAGAGAGAAGAACATCACAGAAAACTGACACAAACTTTCTTCTAGTTGCCCTTCTGGTTGTTCTCCGCCTTGGATCTAAGAACATATGGTGTGTGCGTTTCGCGGTGATGGTAAAGGAGCACCAGATTGTTTCTGTAAAAGCCATAACAAGCTCAGTAGCTTCTGCAGCACGAACAAAACCGTCTATTATTGTTTTGGCCAGACCTGCGCAGGCGCCTTAAGGTAGCTACGCTGTGTGTGACGTAATCGTTTCAGGAAAGATGCGGATAGCCGTCCACACAAAGACAAAGCGGTAGTCGTTTACGTATCTATGCACTCTGGGACCCATTTTCAAAAAGTATCATTTACAATCACCCAAACGTCGTTTCCATGTGGCTCAAGTGCCGATACGACAAAAAAAATGTTGCGTATACGCCTGAATTCATCTCCGTATGGACAGGGCCTCAGTGTCTCGCGACCCACAAGGGAGAACCACTGAACAATGGAACAGCCTCTCCCTCTCAATCGAGTCTGCCCCCAGCGTTGACTGTTTTAAGTCCCTTCTCAAAATCTACCTCTACAGTTTGGCTTTTGAGACCGAAGCCCAGTGGCCTGGTCTTAATATTTAACATATTCCCATTGTTTATTTCTTTTTGTTTGTTTTTGTGTCTTCATTGCTTTTAGTTTTATGTGTGTGCATCTTGACTTGTCTGTGTGACTCTCTGTCTTGTACAGCACTTTGGCCAGCTGTTGCTGTTTTTAAATGCGCTTTGTAAATAGATAATAAATTCGATTGATAGTCTTGATATGCTAAACTATAAAGATTGTCCTTCACTGGAGAAATGGGGCCTAGACCAAACCCTGAAAAACAGCCCCATTCCATTATCCCTGCTCCACCAAACTTCACAGTCAGCACAATGCATCATAAAGTTGCTTCATCATAAGCTTCCATAGAGGTAATAAGTGGAAATAATCTTTATCAACGATCTGCAGCTCTGAATCAATAACCCAATCTGTTGCCAGCACTTTTAATAATAGACTATAATTGATTATTTTTGGTTTTCAATTCAGTGTTGCATCCCTACAATTAATCAGTAAATCTTTATTTAGCATCAAATCACAACAAATACCTAATCTAAAGACACGTAACAAATGTGTACCTGAAGAGAGGAAACAGTCCAGATTTACAGACACAAACTGCAGAGTCAGAGCCACGGGGGGAAAAACAAGCCAGGAGCCTCTCTGTGGTTTTACTGCTCGCTGTAACCGACTGTACCGCTACACACAGAGAGATACACACAGTTAGAGCCACATTAACACCCTGTGGGGGCACACAGAGAGATTATCTCCTCTACCAGCCACCCACATCAGCACTGACCTCTACTGCGTCCCCGGGGGAGGGTTCTGCACGGCTGTCATTGATCTCCAAACACTCACAGCGGGTCTGATTTCAACTTCGGGGAGGGGATCGCAATCGATACGGTGCAGTCTGTAGCACTCTAATATCAGAGGTAAATAATGTGCTGGGCATCTACAATGTGAGGTTTTTCTTCCTTCAAGGTCTACAGAATTTCCATATGATAAGGAAATTTCCAATATCCCTTATATTTCTAATGATTCATGGATGTTCTGTTAAACTAATCCAAGGTCCCAGGTCACACTGTACAGTCAGGAGTGGAGACTCTAGGCGTCTCTACTCTTCTCCTGGGTTGAAAGTCTAAACTCACATTCTTGAGTTAGATATAATGCTGTTTGTTCCTATAGTCAGGGATTGTTTCCTCACAGCCTGTGTGTTTGTGAACCTTAGACAGAGACAGTCTGGCTCCAGTATTTCAGAGTCTGTGGATCATATTTTGAGTTATGATCAAGATTAAGGTTGACTAAAGGCATAAGAGTGTGAACTACTTTGGGCTTCGAGGGAAATCTGGCTTCAACCTCTCACTGTGTTGATGTCACTGTTTCTCCTCTGCTGAGACTAAGTAAACAGCTCAACTTAAGTCATCTTGTCTCTCGTGTCTTTCTCTCACCTCAGTTCTGCAGTATTTATGAAATATTTCTTTATCACCGTACACCTGAAGTCTGACGTTCTTATCCATGAATACGTTTTATTTTATGGTCTTGTAAAGTTTTCTGTGCTATAAATAAATAAATAAATAAAGGTCCATGTATATTCACATTAAGCTGACCAAAACATCCATTTTAATGCTGCTTATCCTGTTGTGGTACAGTTATACCCAAACGCCATGTCATATTTTTATTGTAACTGTCCCACTGGTATGAGGTCTGCAGATTTCCTCCAGTATTAACCCTGATGATTTAAAATATCCTCCTTTCTTAGGCATAAAAATAAGAAAGTAAAGAGTAAGAAATAATTACATGAAATGTCAGGAATGTGGGAAAAGAAATGAATTTGGGTTTTCATTTCACATCTTCAATTGTTCATCTCACAATTACAACTTAAACTTGTGATTTGACTTTTTATTTTTATTTTTGACCTTTTAAATTAATAATTCTGACTTTTTTACCCATATTTTGATCGTTTTGATTCACAAATTAAAATTTAAAGCTGTATTTTGACCTTAACTCATGATTTTGAATTGTATCTCATGTTTTTATCTTTCAACTTAACTTTGAGTTTTAGACTCACAATTTAAAGTCTACCTTCATATTTTGATTTGTTTTAACCCTTGTATCAAATTTGATACAGTATTTTATGAGACCTCTATCTAATTAACATGATCAATAATTTCCTCAGAAATCTTTTTTATATAATCTAGTGAATGATAAAAATGCCCTTCAGTGAATTATCAGTTACCAAAATGACTCATGTGTCCAATGTGCTACAAAAAAATGTGACATTTAATGGCAGTTTTTTTTTTTTTTTCTATTCTTGAATTTCGTAAGATGGTTAAATAAACGCCGCAGTTCAAAAAATAAGGGGAATTTTCTGGCTACTATCTGAGTTATCAGGCTTTAAAGGGTTCAACTCATGATTTTGAATTTTATCTTTTTTTTAACTTTTTGGACTCATTTTGGGTTTTTTTTTGACCTTTTAAACTTCTATTTTGGACTTTTAATCCCATTTGTTGACATCTAAAACTTGCATTTTGAAATTTAAACTTCATATTTTGACCTTGAAACTCATGATTTTGAGTTTTATCTCATTTTATGACCTTAAAACTCATGACTTTGACATTTCTTACATGTTCTGACCTTTGCCACTAATTTTTTTCTTCATTAAAAGTCAGGATTTTGACTTTTTGTCTGATGTTTTTGCCCTTTTAAAAAAATCATTTTGACTTCTAATTTAGTGTTTTGACTTTTTGAAGGAAGAAGTTTGACGTTTTGTCCCAGGTGTACGGCCTTTAAACTAATCAGTTTGACTTTTTTATGAATCTCAAATCATTTGTCATCACTGCTACGTCTTTTTCTTCCATAATCCATTACTGGTTAAAACACACATCTGTAACACAGGATAGAGATTCTTTAAAATATTGTATTTTGGAGCTGTATGACTGGTATGAATACACTGGATGAAGAAATCAGTATTCCTTTAAACCTCACATATAAACTATTGTCTCTAAAAATACAGTACACCCCTTTGACTTTAGTTTTTTATTAACTTTTATCTCAAATCATATTTCTTAAACTGATAGGATGTAAGAGGGCTGTCAGCATTAAGTTATCATTCACGGTTAATTGAGGTTCATTATTAGTACATTGATTTCCATTCATCACAATTAAGCTCATACTTTCTTGTCTATTTCAGCACACTTTGGTTAAGCCATGTCAGCATCTCAATACAGCCACAGTGATACAAAACAAGTCCAACACTGCTCCATGATGTCTCATTTTATTTTAAAATGTCACAGACAGCTCAGTGGATGAGTCATGGTTAGATTTGTTTAGACTTTTTTTGTAGTCTCTTGACTAGTGATTGTTTTGGGTTTTGTTATGCTTGTGTTTTGTAGTCTGGAGGCTGAGTTTTGTGTTCTTTTCCTTTTGCTGCAGGCTGGTGGGAGTGGCTTAGAGGCACTGAGGCTCCTCAGTTACACAGCTGCAGCTCATTGGAAGCAGTCAAAACCTGCTTATACACACCTGGCTGGGGCTCAGAGTTGCCAGAGTACAGCCTACGTCCAGTGTTGTATAAGGCCTAAACTCTAGCTATATTCTACATATTTATGATTCTTGTGAAGTTTTGGACCATATTCTAACATCCTTGTGTTTTTCTCTTTTTTCCAGTGCCTCCTTCAAACTCCCAGTGCCTCTTCCACTCCACCAGCCTCCCTCCAGTCAATCACCAGCCCTTTCTGTTGACATTAAAATCTAGCTCTAACAAACACCTTCGTCTGTGTGTCGCTCCTGGGTTCAAGTCAGAAAGTTAACGTCACAGGATGAGTCAAAGTCCTCTAAACCAGGGGTTCTCAACATTGGGGTCAGGACCCAATTTGGGGTCATGAGACACTGAGAGGGGGTCTCCAGATGGCTTAAAAAAAACCTAAGAACACTTTTGAATTACACTGTTTCAACTTTACACCAGTTTTGCCTAATTGTAACCCATTTTAACACTTTTCCCAAGAATTTTGCCAATTTTAACACAATTTAAAACCCATTTTTGTCAATTTTAAACCATTTCCACCACTTTTTTTCAGTATGTCTTTGACACTTCTAAACCAAATCTTGCAATTCTCTGACTATTGTTGCCTCTGTGGACACATTATTGCCACTATTCACCCCTTTTGAAGCCACATTTCACAATTTTCACAATTTGAAATGCCCATTTTTGCCAGTTTCTGACTCTTTCTGCCTCAGCTTACCTTTTCTTACCAGTTTATATCAATTTTCATCCAATTTCACAAAATTCGCAATTATTTCAGCCACTTTTGAATCTCCATTTACCACTTAATATGCCCGTTTTTGCCATTTTTTTGGTCATAATGGAGAGAGCAATTGCAGTTGACTCCAGAAAATTCTGAAATGACAGAAATATTAAATGTTTGATAGGAGTTGACAAGTTATTTGAAAATTTATACTGTTTAATACTGAAAAAAAGGTGTTAAAGATGATTTCTTTGTTTTTGGAACCAGATTTACAAGTTGATCAAATTAATTAGCAAACAATTATTCCCAATTTAAGTTGAGTATAATTTTTCTGAAATTGTTCTACATTTTTTAGCCAGTTTTTCCACAGATTGGTGAATCTCTGCCCATCTTTACTTCTGAGAGACTTTGCTTCTCCAAAATGCTCCTTTTATACATAGGCCCCGTCCATACGGAGATGAATTCAGGCGTATACGCAAAAGTTTTATGTCGTATCGGCATTTCATACACACAGAAACGGTGTTTTGGGTGACTGTAAATGATACTTTTTGAAAACGGGTCCCAGAGTGCATAAATCCGTAAACGACTACTGTTTCGTCGCCGTGTGGACGGCTACCCTCATCTTTCCTGGAATAATTATGTCACAGCGTAGCTCCCTTAAGGCGCCTGTGCGGGTCCGGCCAAAACAATAATAGCGGACTACACGGTTGTGTTCATGCTGCAGAAGTTACTGAGCTTGTTCTGGCTTTTACAGAAAAATCTGTTGCTCCTTTACCACCACCACCACGAAACGCATACACCATACATTCCTAAATTCAACGCGGAGAACAACCAGAAGGGCAACTAGAAGAAAGTTTGTGTCAGTTTTCTGTGATGTTCTTCTCTCTTTTGGTGCATTTCCGTGGCAGCAACGCAGCGCCACGTACAGGCTTGGCATATGCACTACAGCATTTTCAGTCGTTTCCATTTACTTTCCATTTACCATTTACTTTTCAAGCCTTTCGTTGCCCTGTCCCTACTTTTTTGAGATGTGTTACTGCCCTCAAATTCAAAATTAGCTAATATTTTTTTATGAAATGGTCAAATGTCCTGGTTTAAACATCTGATATGTCATTTATGTTCAATTGTGAATAAAATGGCAGCTAATGAAATTTGGAAATCATTAAATTCTGTTTTATTTACATTTTACAGTGTCCCAACTTTTTTGGAACTGGGTTGTACCTCCAAAACACATGACAGCACTCAGTTTTGCTGCTCTTTTTCCTCACATTTTTTTTTTGGCCATTGTTAGTTGTGACAGCGGCTTTTACTGGCTCTAGCAACACTGTCAGCTTGAAGACGCTTTATTTCTTCCACAATACTCGATAGAAGGTCATCTCCAGTCACCACCACCTCTGTTACAGGCAAAATGACAGAAATGACAGCCTCCTAATTACTCCTGCCTATTCTTGCACGTCATTTATTAAATGATTCAGTGTTGATTTTAGTGAGGAAGTTAAGCACTTAATATGATATCAACAAGTTACCAGCTGCATGTTTAAAATAAATGCATGGTGTAATTATCGACTACTTTTTACCTATAACATCACTGAGCAACACACACTCATGCACAGGCGTCATCAGTGTCTCTATTAAGACTAATGATGGTCAGCCAGCTATCATGTGAAACATTAATTAAGATTGATGATGCTCTGCATGAGTTAATAGACATTAAATGTGTCCATTATGTGTCTGACTTTAATGTATCACACCTCAGTTCATCCATATGTCTCTGTAACACAAACCGCATGCATATTTCATGCATTTTTCCCCTTAAATAAATAATAAATATCAGACATTAAGAAAGGACACCCCCATGGGATTAATTTATATCTGTGATAAGAAAACAGATCCTTCAAAATTCCCATGTGATATTTTTACTCTTACAACCAGACGAGAGGCTTCATCCTTCACGAGGCCTGTCCTTGCTTTGCTTTGTCTGAAAGAATAAGACGAGGATCTGTTGTGTTGGTCCGATATGACTGTTTTTCACTTTTAAACTAGACTAGTTATTACATTCTCACTGAATAGACCAAGTACAACTTTACAGGAGAAACAGTATCAGGCCCCTGCACAGCCATCAATACAGGGTGACTCTTGATTAATCTGTAAAGATACCAGATGAGGTATTGTGCTTTCTAAACCAACACGGTCTTAGATAACACAGTCATGTTTTAAATCCCAAACAAGGGTCTTATCTTTGTCCACGTCAGGTCGAAGGATGGAGGTGAAGGAACGTGGATCTCTCACTATGTGTTAGTCAAAGGTCAGGTTTGTTCTTCTCCCTCCAGGGTTGCTACAAACTTCTGAAGAACAGAAAGACGTCTCACACACTGCAGTGCTCCAAAAAAAAAACAAAAAAAAAACAAACGTTATTTATTGCACCAACGTGACGTTTGGAGCAGAGTTGCTCTTCATCAACAAACATTTTATTTGGTAAAAAACACAAAAACACCATATTTCCCATATAAAATGATCTAGAAAAAAATTTTTTTTTTCAATAAATAGAGTCTGGACCATGCCGATGATGAGTAGTAAAATTGATTTTGATGCATTGAAATTTTTTCTGTAGTGCCAATTTCCATATTTTAGCTACATCCACCCTTGGTTGTTGGAAAACAGATATGCAGAAAGATGTTAATAAAATACTCATATTTCAACTTTTTTTTAAACTTTGACTGCTTCAGATGTCAACAACTTCAACCCTGACTACTGGAAAAAAAAAAAAAAAATTAAAAAAAATTCAATGTTTCACCCTTTTTATGCCACTTATTGTACACCATGCCTATGACTTGAATTTGTCCACGCTAAACAGATGAGTCCATCCGTGTGTAAAACACGCCAGTTTTACCCTCCTTTTCTCGCGCCTCGTTCTCTACCAAATCATATGCGAGTGAATGCATTTGTTCATGTCAAGGTTTATTTTATGTACAGGCATAAAGAATCAGAGGATATATGTAGGATATGTATCACGAACACGCCTATTTCCACCTCTAACCAAAATGTGACCACAAATATGCCAATTACGCGCAGATCTAAAAGTACTGCATCTTTGAGATATGATATATTCTTACCTATTGATCGAAAGGACCCGTGCATCCTCATGCATGTAAATCCACTTGCTCTGAAGTGAGGGCAAAGTTGAAATTGTCCAAATGTCCCTCTTTCTTAGTCCCAGGCTGCAGAATCCAGAATCCTTCTGTAAACACTCCACTTACGGCATGTCTGGTTGTAAACATACACACAGATTCTCACCCGATCACACATGTAGGAGCCCACAAACTTTTCCTTCCACATGTAGCCCACTTTCAGACATCCATATCCAGTGTCATGGATCTGTTCATTTTATTCTTATGTTTAGCGGGTGAAATACCCACCGAGCATTTTTTGGTCTAAAAGATGTCTAATAGACGTCTAATGGTCCTTAGACGTCTGGGCTAAAATCGGTCTACCACTGGTCTAAAAATGAAAGTTTTTTAGCCGTCTAAGTTTAAACTAGCCGTCTAATAGACGTCTAAAAGATGACTACGTCTATACGCCTCGTCTAATCTTGGACGTTTAAATAACCGCTAATATACGTCTATTTATAGACGTCTAAAGTTAGACGTTTGCCAGACGTTTACTTTTATACCAAATTTAAACCCCATTACAGAATCTAGACGTCGTAAAGACGTCTATTAAACGTATTATAAGGATATTCTAATAAATCCAGCCATTAGAATCAAATTCAACCTGTGATCTCATTTTACCACTGGGTATAAATACATCTCTTTATGTTAACATTAACCAAACTATCCTACTGTTATCTAAATCAATGCATTTTTCAAACATTATCCAACCATCACAAATATATGAATGTGCAAACAATATACATATATTTAATTTAACACATTTATAAACATACATTGCAATGAAATAAAAGCACAAACTCAAATATACAATATTACCAAAAATAAAACAAACTTTTGGTTATTCTTTTAACATTGTGGTAAAAAAAAACTAGCAGAAAGTCTAATACAAAAAATTTCAAAAATAAAATAAAAACCTAGTTTTTTGTATGTAAAACATTACAATTAAAAAAAAAAATCTAGAAACTCTTCCTGCCTGGGATGCATCAACCTAAACCAAAAAGAGAAAACAATAAAAAATAAAAATTACACCAATGGTGTCCTGGGCCTCTTGTAGCCCCCTCCACCACTTTGAGCTGGGTCCTGTTTAAAATGAATGGCCATTGCTGAGCTGATCATGTCATCTGTAGCCTCTTTGAACGTTTTCCGAACAGCTTCTGCAAACAGAGCAATAGCAAATGAAGAAAAATTGCAGGTGTGGTTGCCTATTGTTATTTGTGATGTCACAGAGATATTATCCAATAAGAAAAGGTACATGGTTTCAAAGGACTTGACTCAGTGGACACTGGGTGACCTGATGACCTCAAAGGGTCATAAATTAAAGCAACCCACCAGGGTTAAGTAATTTCTAAAATAAAACTTAATGATCAGCTGAAAGAGTGTAATATTAACTAATTTTCAATTGAATAAATCATTTAAACAGTGGACTCTACTCAGTCATGTTACTCTTAATATGAGTAACAGGACTGTAATAAAAAGTAACAGGACTGAAAGTAACAGGATTGAGTTTTTGGCATAAAGTTAGCAAATACATGAAATCTAGCCACATGGCATTCTTGCTAATCGCATGAGGATGCTGAGCACAATCTAGTGATTCACCAAAAATGTTTTTTTTTTTTGTTTTCTAAACAAAAGATTACTAAGATATAATTTATGTAACAGGAAAGTATGTTGAGATTTACCTCCTCAGTCACAGTTAAAATATTATCAAATATACAGAAAAATGAATGAAAGAACTAAGTTTAGGTCTTCCATGGCCTTTAGAAGATCCAACTGATGCAACTTCTTCTTGTGTATGTGACTTGTGCAATGTTCCAAATTAACCAGATGGGATAATGTGTTAGGGTAACAGGACTGAGTGAGAACCCAGGGACACGACTAAAATGTGTATTTTTACAAAAAAATTATAAATTTGTTTTGAAAAAATTATTGTGAAGCATAGATGGGATATAGAAATACACAAAAAACCCTGACATATATCTTGGATTTTATCAATTATATTTTATTGTAAAGTGTAATGTTATAGAGTTGGGACAGGTGAAAATTGCAGTTTTTCAGTGTTCAGGGTCCTTTTTACCAATCCTTTCTATCATATATGTTAAATTTGCAATTAGATTATTGTGCAGGACACTTTCCTGTATAAGAAAATGTATTTTACAATTAATTTTTATGCATTTTTATACATATAATTTCCTGGGGACAGAAAAGGCACCCATTGGGTGGAATGGCCCTTAAGTAAATGGCCACCACTAAACAAAGAATGTTATTTCGGCGTCAAAAATGACTGTTCATGTAGCCTAGGTACACCATGCATCGACATTAAACTTAAACTTTATTCATTTGTACAGCACCTTTCATACATTTCATGTAACACTAAGTTAAAATGAAGGATAAAAGAAATGAAAAGAAGCTAACCCCCACTCTCCCAGCACCCACATTCATGCAACACATATAACCTTAACGTTTGTGTCAGATGCACTTTTCTTCAAGC
Organism: Cheilinus undulatus; assembly: GCF_018320785.1. Classification (NCBI taxonomy): domain Eukaryota; kingdom Metazoa; phylum Chordata; class Actinopteri; order Labriformes; family Labridae; genus Cheilinus; species Cheilinus undulatus. The sequence continues at coordinate 7,476,826 of NC_054872.1, forward strand.
TATAGCTTGCCTGCTAGCTTGCAATCGGTTTGCTGCAAACGGACTGATAACGATTAAATGAACATTGCAGGACAAAATAACATTTCAACAACGTACCCTTGAGCACTCACCTATAAGCAGCCCTTCTCGATGTCTTTGTCGAGTTCTAGTCAATGCTTTGAAAATAAAAACAATTTCTCAGAGAGCTCCGAACAACTCTGCTCGCCTTTGACGACCCGAGCTTTCAGCGTGTTGCTGCCTCCTAGTGGGGAGGGATCCGCTGACAGTACATATCTCGTCCATGTTTATTTAGCTTTAGGCTACTGTCCCCGATCGCCATCAACTGCCATTTTATTTTACTCTTCACAAATATATATTTCTTTTTTATTTCAAATGAATTATTTGCATTACTGCCCAATAAACTTTATTGCAAACTGCCTTTATTTAGCTATGGGTTAATAGTGATATCTAATTATTTCTAAACATCGTTGGCATAATCTTATGCCTAAAAATAAAAATAACTTAAAAATTTAAACCTGGTCTAAATCTCGACGTTGATTAAACCTCTAAATCAAGGCTAAATCTAAACTTTACTGTATATTGATCAATGGCCATTCAAATTATTTAAGTATAATATTTGGACATCAGTTGTGCAACTTACAGTTTTTTTTGGGGTCAGTATTCATTATTTAATGTATTTAATTCAATCGTCTAGATTTGGTTTAAAAAGAGACGTTGATATGAGGTCTTGATTTAGACGTCTAAATCTAAACTACACTGTACATTGATCAATGACTGTTAAAATGTTTTAATCCAACATTTGGCCATCATTTATACAACTTACAGTTGTTTTTTAATTTAATATTTAATAATTAATGGATTAAATTTTATCGTGTAGATTTAGGCTAAAATATAGACCGATTATAGACGGGCGAATTTCGGTCTAAACTTAGACGAGACGTCTAATAGACGTCTTTGGCTCAGTGTGTAGCGCTCCAAACAGTCTGAGTGCATGGAAGGAAAACCATGTCCGCGCTGCTGAAAGGGTTAAAATGGTGTGCTGGCACTATCCGCTGGCTTACTGTTGAATAGTTAAATTTAGATCCCTGGTGATTGACTGACTGCAAAAAAAAAACAAAAAAACAGTTGCTTTAAGTTGTTTTGGTGCCCTACACACAGTCAAAAAACGTGTTTTTAGTGGAAGTCTATGTGTCCGATTTCGGACAAACAAGGGCGGATGGAGCTATTTCGATATTTTGAAATTGAAATTTTACGTTGTTATTGGCAGGCTGTCTGCACAACTAGTGGCTGACAGCAGCGTGCTACTCTCGCTCGTCTCACGCAGTTTTTTGACTCAAATTTAATGGTTGTTTCCCTTTTTTTTTTTGGCCTGGTGCCAACACCAGACCGGTAGAACTTTGTCCCTTAAGGTGTGTTTACAGACAAAGCCTGACAGTTGCTAGCAAACTAGCCTAGCCTAGCCTGTTTTTGTTTTTAGCCTGCAGCTAACGACCAAATGGTTGCGTGTGCTCACTGTAAGCCGGCCTACTCACACCCTCAAGACAACATTGGTCAGCTGAGATGGATCATACGTGAAAATGAAGACCTTATCTCAGGATTTTCCTCTGCAGCTTCTGCCCAGGCTATACAGCTCACCTCTGGCTACAGCCCCAGAGCTCTATGTCAATTGATCAGTCACCTGTAGCTCCAAACACTGATGCTACTCTGCCCTGGTCTGTCTCCGTTACCACTGGAGGAGAGCTGATTTCTGCCTCTGACGTCCCGGCTCTTAACAATATGTGGCCCAAGCCTGTTCAACTCCCCACAACCCAGATCTGTGGCTCCTTCTTAACAGCACCAGCAGGCACCAGCAGGATTTTTCATAATGTAATCAGAAAGGGAAGTTTGGAGTTCGTTACTTGCATTCACGCTTCTTTTCTAAGGCTTTTCTTTTCACCGTCTTCAAGAACAAAAATCCATTATTGTGTCTAACACTTTCCCACAGAAAAACAGTGTAGCCTCAGGAGTCTTCTGCTGGTTTCAGACCTTTAGTTTTGTTTGTGTACACCAGAGAATTCATATTTCATATGTTTGTGTTTGTAGGCTCATATGGGAAAGAGAACGCTGCCTGAGTAAGTCGTGTTTAGATAAAGGTGAAACTGAAGAAATGGAATAAATCTCCCAGCGGAAAACCAGCAAAATGTTTACATTTGACTGTTTCAGGCTCTAGCTCGCTCTGTCTCTCACACATAAACACTCTAACAGTGGGCCCAGGGTCGGGATGCTAATGGTGCTCCATGAGCCATTGACCTCTCAGTGCCATTCAGAGAGCAACCACTCACTGTGAGCTGCTGAATAAAACATTGACAGTATGTGGAGTACAAAGCGGAGCATCTCTGCTTGGGAGAGTGAATACCATGAATCACATGCATGGCGGTTTGTTGCATCTTTTAAAGTCAAAATCTTAAGCCTGTCTGTTCACATCGCTCTGGTCTGCTCCTTAAAAACCCTCAACTATCTGTAGGATGGAAGCAGCTGCAGACTTTAAGTGTTAACTCTTGTTTCAGATCAGAATGGTTTAGGTCAGGAGCAGAACAAGTCTGAGCTAAGACTGAGATATAAACCATCAACTGTGACAAAAAAGTAGCATGTAGTAGTAGTAGCAATGTAGATTCAGAGACAAAGTTTTTTGTATTTACCCTGTTATCTGTGTTACTGTTAATAAAATACAACCCAAAATGTGATCAACCTTTGTGTACAACCTGATTTTACTTCTGATCAACTTGGTATTGAGTACTAGTACTAATAACTAGTATTCTTTCAGTTTCAAGTATTGTTTTAGTATAGAGGATCGTGCTACTAAACCTGGTGTCAGTATCTAAGTAAAAATGTAGTTATTGTGACAACACTATCTGCATGTCAAGATATGGTGACTTTACTAGTTTAACATTCATATTTTCTACATTTATGTTGTATGAAGTAGTAAATTAGATTTTGATATTTTGGAGAAAAAAATGACAAACAGCATCTTGTATAGGCTGCTTTTCAGTGCAATGATTTCTGGGTAGTGATGTATACGGCCACATTGTTTACACATCTTTGGAATGAGCGCATTTTGATCTACATTACAGTTATTTCTTCCTTGATGTTCTCTCATTGAGACTGCACTAAAAGGTTTTAATAATAATAACATAATAATAAACTTCATTTGTATAGCACCCTTAAAAACAGAGGTTTACAAAGTGCTTTGACAATAAGCAGAATCACAATTATGACAAAGCATCATAGCACAACAGCAAGGCAGATAGAACCCTACAGAAGAACCCATGAAAATCTCGGCCAGCATTGTAACTCCAACATTGTGAAAACCCAGCAGAATGTTATAGATACAAAAAACACATCAAGTTAGAATGATATCATACGAACACAGATAAGTAATACTCTAGAATAAAAGTAAAGGCTGAGATTTAAATCCAGAATAACCTAGACCAATCCTAAGATAGACATACCCGGTTCCAGGGTGAGCCTCTGCTCCCATGCCGACTTCTGGATCACCCGGAGATTTAGCGACACTCACCAGGGGTGCGGCAGTGGAAGGGAGGTACTCCGCTGACTGCCGATCTTTTTGGGTGCAGGATCCTCCACGAGACCTGGCCCAGTGCAAGGATACATGGAAGCCACCCACAGGAGTTTGGCAGCTGAAGCTTAGACCAGCTGGGACCCCAGGTTGGAAGGGGAGGCTGGCTGCCCAGTGGCCTGCAGGAAAGAAATGTGTTTTGCCTGGGCCATAGCAATGCAGATGAATCCATTGATGAGCTCAAATTTTTGGGCAGAGTTCTAATTTTAGGTGGCAAAGATTTTCCTAAAGCTGTGAGTTTGTAAGGTTGCAGTTTGTGCACACAGCCATGATGGATTTATTTTGAAAGAAGAAGAAGCCACTTAAAATGTTCCTCTGTTTAACTTCTGTTGCTCTAAAGGTGAAGGATAGCGTCTATGTCGGTTGTCGGGGCGACAAACAAACACAGCTGTTTAACCCAGATTAAAGCATTTTAGGGCTAAAACCCTTATCCTCGTTAAAGATAACAGTAAAAACAAGTGAGTTAGAAAAAGGCAGTTAAGAAATGGCTTTAAAACTGGTTAGAGTTGCACAAAAATTGCGATATCTGGCAGAGCTTCTGGCAGCCAGAGTGCAGGAACTCTAGGAAGAAGCTCCACAGGAATAACAACAATGCAGCCACATGACATCACTTCTCTTGTTGTGGAAAATCAATCTTAAAACCTTGTTAATCGTAAAACCAGGCGGTTTCAGTGAGAGGACATTGACAGAGAAGAAAATGCAATGCAAGTCAAGGTGTGTACAAACCACAAAATGTGAAAAGGACAATTCAGCAATTATAGTTCAGCTTTGGCTGTAGAACAGTGCTGTCAGGGCCTCCCTGACTCTCGTTGGGTGAGCGATATCTGGGCGATATCTTGTGCCCCTCCCTCTGCTGCTCTGCCAGCCCAAAGAGCAGATTGAACAGGTTCCTTGTAGGCCTCGCCATGCTTCTCACACATATTGTGGAGAGTACAGCATGCTCTTCTGATGGTGGGGGCAGAGAAGGTGTCCACATCCAGGCGTTTACCCAGGCACCTCCATCGCCCCTTAAGTCGCCCAAAAGCCCAGTCAACAGTCATCATAGCCCTGCTGTCGCTCGTTGAAATATCTTTGCTGATCTGTCAGAGTTCTTGTGTCTGTGTATCCTTTGAGTGGCCAGCCTTGCAAGGGGTATACAGGATATGTCTTGTCACAAAAAGAAAAGGTGGTGGCACAGAGGTAAAAACCTACCGCTGTTATAGTTTTATTTGTAAAAAGTTTTGAAAGCCATGTATAATTTTCCTTACACTTCACAATTACATGCCACTTTATGTTGATCTATCAATGAAATCCCAACAAAATACATTTTTGTTTGTGGTTGTAGCGTGAAGAAATGTGGCAAAGTTCAAGAAGTATGAATATCATATTTTCCGGACTGTAAGTCGCTCTGCAGTATAAGTCACATCAGTCAAAAAATGCGTCATGAAGTGAAAAGAAAACATATAAGTCACACTGGACTATAAGATGCATTTATTTACAGTTCAGAGATTCGAAACTCTGATAAAGAGGCGGTTGCATTGCATGAAGCGGTAACACCAAGAAGGCCACCTGTAAAGTCATTTATATTAATCTCCTTGGCAACTACCTGGGTGTGGAGACGTAACTGCACCGTTGACAAGCCTCTCCTGGCAGCACGTTGTTCAAGCACCCATCTGTGGAATCGTTCCTCCAGCTCTGGCCATCTTGCTTTCAGCCCGCGATTAGCTTTCTTTGTTTTCTTCGTTGCAGTAAGAGTGACCTATACTTTTCGCCAGTCCCTCACAAGTTTCTCACTCACTCCAAACTTTCTTTCTGCTGCTCGAGTACCATTTTAGGCTGCATATTTTACTACCTGCTGTTTTTAATCTGCAAAATAGGATATTCTTTTTGGGGGCATTTTGTTTGTGTTCAGTCTTTCTCAGTTGTCTTTAAGTTAATGTTTTAGTTAATTTTTTCAGTGGTACAGGAGCAGCATATAGTTGTCACAAGCCTCTCGCGGCTGTAGAAGGTAATGCTTACTCTTTGGTTCATGTCAGTCAGTATTAATTAACATTTAAAAACATGAAAAATTATATATATTTTGATAATTAAGTCGCACCTGACTGTAAGTCACAGGACCAGCCAAACTATGAAAAAGAGTGCGACTTATAGTCCTTAAAATACGGTACTTTTGCAAGCCATTGTTTAATAGCAATGTGTACTTTTAATTAATATCACCAGTTGGATAAAGACAAGACAAAACAGAGACCTTTTCAATATCGGCTTATCAGAACTGGTGATCAACAACATCCCGTAGAAGGAGAGTGCTAGCCTTTACGGTTGAGGTAGTCAACGTTATTTTCTTCAGGTGCAATGATGGGAATGTGACTCCCGTCTATCACCCCAGCCCACTGGGGGTAACCTCACCTCTGTCTGTCCCCCTGAGGTAGTTTAATGTATTCAGGCATGAGGACATGATGCACAGCTCTACAAAAGTTGTGGACTATCGAGCGAACAGAGAACTTGGTGATGTCAAACAGGTTAGCCAAGGTGCAGTAACCCGCCCCTGTTGCTTACCAGTACAGCCCCATTTCCACTCACTTTCTCAGGCAGATGGGTCTCCTGAACAACGTGTCTCACCTTGAAAGTCTTGAGGCGAGGAGCTGAACAAATGTGGTGAAAGGTATTCCTTGACATTCTGAAATTTTGGAAGAACTCTCGCTCCACGAAACCAGTCACGTCCCAATCCCACCACTCCTGGCTCCGACACCGCATCCAAACACTCCTCTGTATGGACGTTGCAGCTATTGCTCCACATAAAGACATCATTAAAGTATTAAATTTCACTCTCTAACAAATTCGTCAGCTGCTACCACAAACTGTTTTTGACATAAGCCCGTAAACGAGACTAACTTCATCGGCTGCCGCCATGTTTGCTTCTGTAAACACCGTTCCATGTGTGATGCCGTTGTTCAACTGAGCATGCGGAACGTGATTTGTTCACATGGCAGTCTGCAGATACACCCCATTCAAAATGCAATTTAAACAACCAAACAAAAAATTTAATTTGAGCAATTAAGGCCTGCAGTGAGTACGTAATAAAACGTAAAACATGCCTAGGTTTCTGTTGTCCAGTGCCATGTCATACTGGTTCTCATGTTGTGAGACATTGCTGTCACTCTGTGTGAAACTTCACAAAACAGTTCTTCTGTGCTGTGAAACAGACGTATCACTTTCGGTGCTCCTGTGCACCAAGGAACCCTGCATCTTTGCTTGTTTTTGCACATTGTTGGCCAATGTGAGGTGTTGTCCAAGCAGACATCCTGATTTGGAATGGGAGCTGTGGGTCCCTGCTTCTTCCTCTTCTCCTCAGACTTGGGAAATCCCAGCACTGGTTCGCCCTCTCTTCTTGCTTTCTTTTTCTGATTTGCACAAAATTTGTGCAAATTGGGATTCGAATGCATACGAGCACATGTGGTCACTTCTTGTCATCCCATTCTCAGTGCAGTCCGGTCTGTAGAGAAGCCAGCATGTCCCCACTGCCATGTCTATCAAATGAAAGACAAGGCAGTGATACCACTTTTTTGACCTGACGTTGATGCGATACAGTGCAATCAGTGAATCCAGCAAGTCAACACCTCACGTGTTGATTGTATGTGGATAAAGCTGACCTTGACCTTCTCTTTTGGCTTATTAAGCACATTTACCCTAAAAACTGCCATTTGTACTACATTATTTTATGTCAGTATTACAAATCATATTTATCCTTTTGAAAACCTACAGGGATAGAAAGACAAAGATGAGAATAAAGTGAAACTATGCATAAAATCTTTGAAGAGGTGCTCTTTGAAGAAAAACTATATCTTTGTCTTCGAATTAACCGTAGCACCAGTAGTCACAAATGCAAATGGTACAATTTCTAATTCGGTTTGGCTAGGCTGCCTAAATGGCTAGAAAACAACAATAACACTTTTTTTAAGAAAAAATGTATACCCAACTGTCTGGTTGCAGTCTTTGTTTTACGTGTTGACTTAACGGAAGTGGGCTGTTTTTAATGGATGCAGTATGGACAGTGTGAGTAATTAGGACACGGTGTATGAGAAAACCTGGACTTGCCTCTTCTTGTCTTTGCATGTTCACACGTTGGTCTCAGTTTCTCCAAGTTCCATGTGATGAGATAAAAATCACCCCAAACCCTCAGTGTTGGCTGGACCTTGTCCCAGTCTGTGATTTTAGCTTGCATGAAGAAGTTTTTCATCAGATTTCCTTCTGTTTTCCAGCTGAGTGTGCACATTTTTACAGAACGAATAAATCATTAATGTGTTGAAGTGCAGGGCCATGTAATGCTTTGTAATTCAGAGGAAGGACTTTATAATTTAAATGTATGTACAAAGTGTGATGGCTACATTTGGGCTGGCTTGTCATCAGAGAAGGAAGTCCACTTGGACTGTAAAAACATCTCTGAATGAAATATGTGAATTCACATCACAGGAGAGCTGCAAAATTGCATGAATAGGTTGTCTGCAGTCATGTGAGCATGATGGCACATCACATAATACTCAGTGCTGCAGACCTTCTACTACACGTCTAGTCAGATGAAGAGACTAGAGGACTCTTGTCTGAGCTAAGAGGCCAGCAAAGCCTCTTTAACAGCTTTTCAAACTTATAAACATATTTTTATTTATTTATGTATTTATTCTTTATTTGGATATGCTGACAAACTATTAAGCACATAAACCTTGTGGGGTAAGTGACCATGCAATAACATGCTCTTTTGCTCTCTTTTACTGGTTTTGCTGGTACTAAATGAAGAACCATTTGGGAACCAAGAGACCGGCTCTTATTGACCTGAGCCGAATGATCCAGAGCTCAAAAATGAGATATCTCTTCCATTCACAGCGAGCACGCCTGGACGGACTTTGGCTATGGAAATACATTTAAGATCAGGGTTTACAGTGGCAAAGTTAACTGAACCACCGGACTGTATGTGAATATTGTCTTACTTTTCTCCCCCAGACTGTAAACGGGAGTTTTTAATACATGTCTGCCGCTTTCTTCATGAATTTTTTCTTTACTTTGACATTAATAGATCTACTTCCAGGACTTGAAAGAAGCTTAAGATTCTTACTCCTTTTCTCCCTCAATTTAAACTGCTTGCACAGCAGTAAACGGCACAAAACTTTAAAGTTTTGATAGTGCTACTTTTTGCAGATCACTTTCTGCTCCCATCTCAAGATGGTCTGGCAGCAGACTGTACTTCTCTGACTCTTTCATGTGAGACGCCATCTCTGCCAGAATGCAAGTGCCGGGATTTGCCGGTACGAGATATTTCCAATTTGATCTATTTCAAGTTAAATATTAGTCATAAAGTCTGGCACTTACATTCATGGAATAACCACATTGCAAATATTACAGATTTAGCAACATTTCATAAATAAAACAGAGATAAAGGTCAAAGGTCTTATCTGGCTTTAAGTCATGTCCAGACCTGTTTTTGAAGTAGTTACACAAACGGTGGGCTCTTTAGCTTTATTAGCTACAGCTAACATGGCTATGCTGACTACATAATCAACATTACCACATAAGCTAATGTAGCCAAAATAGCTTTACCAACATGAGCTTTAGCAAACATAGCTAAAGCTAATGTAGCTACATAGATAATGTGGTTACCTAGCTGCTTGGTGAGTATAGCTTTATTTACGTTAGCTATGTAGCTTATGCAGATAACAGCTGTTTTTTTGCTATGTTAGAATGTTTTCATAGAGGACAAGCTTTACTGGCAGACCAAGGGATGAGTTTCGAAATCAGGTACTAATACCTAGCGGACCTAAATTACAACACAGATATCGATACTTTATTTTGATACCACACTACCCCAATATGACCTCCTACTACCCCAAATGACAGGCAAGAAAAATGTTATGGATGTCACGTTATCACGTGTTTGACTGGCATCTTATAAAGATATTGCCATGAATCATTTATAGTGTCCAAACAGATTTTTATTCTCCTTCTGCTTTTCAAAACACTTTTTCTCTAAAAAGTATAGATTAAGCACCAGTATCAGAAAAAAAAAAAAGAAAACCAACCCAAAAGCTGACAGTTTACTCACCTTTATTAATTTTTTTTGTAATAGTTTGCACAGTTCAGTTTTAGATTTTAACTTTAGGTAGTGTAAACCCTTCCCTAACCCCATTTGGGAGATTAATCTAACTTTATTTTAAAAGTTTTCTTGTGTATGTCCTCTCTCACAGACGGCATCTCACATGAACAGTCTGTGAGAGAGGCCATCAGAGATTTATGGTCTGCAGTCAGAGTGCTCACTCCCATCTGGAGGCCTTCACTGTTCACTGTTATGTGACATCATCTGCTGACAACCTATTGAGAGGACAATATAAAACAAAAAGTAACTGTGTCTTCCTAAGATTGATAATAATGATAGGAATTCCTGCTCTTTTCAAGGATCAGGATCATTTGACTCAGCTCAGCAGGAAGAGCTGGCTCTTAAATGGCTCATCATTTGGGTACCAGTTTGGCTACATTTCACCTGCCAACCATGTGACTGTTGTCTGTGCTGGTATTTGATTCCAATTATGCCCTATTTTTTGAGGGGGATCACTGAACATATCCTGAAATTATGTTTCAAAATATTATGTCACCCCAAAACACCTTGCCAATCAGATGAATTCTGCTCTCTTGCTGTTAACAATCAAGTATGTGTCCTTACTGAGTGCCTGTGGCAGAGTAGTGGGGAGAAAAGACCATTCAAAACTAATAGTAAATGATAAAAGTATGAAACAGATCCCAAATGGGATCTGGCTCTTATTCAAATAAAAGAGCCAGCTCTTTGAACCGAATTGTTCATGAACGACCCATCACTCTAGGCCAGGTGTGGACTGCAGCCCTTTGGTGGGCCCTGAAGGTACTTTAAGTGGGCAGCAAAAGACCTTTTACAATTAACCATAAAAGCTGCAAACATATTTTTGAAAAGTTGAAACTTTAAAATTATTTGTATCTATTGATAAATACCTGATTAAATGGTCATAAATGTTTTAAATGCCCCCAGAACTTGTAAAACACAGCCAGAACATCTAGCTTACATGTAACCTTTATATCACTTTTTTTTATCTGATGGAGAGAACCGGTGTCACAGTTTAACTGGTGTTAAATTTATTGTTATTCCCCAAGTACATAATTTTACCAGAAAAGACTTCATAGAGTCACAAAGTAAATTCAAAGTGATGAATATTAGTATTGGTTTCTTAGGTCAGGAATGAGGAGTTTGGTGGGCCCCAGAAGATTTTCAGGTTTCGAAATTAGCTATTAACATACTTAAGTTTGGGAAAAAGCTGCTTTAGCCTACCCTGACACACCAGATGGATTTGTTCCACACATCCGTCTGGAAAACCTTCCATAGATGGCGTTTGGGAAAGGGCAGAGCCTTTGAAAAAAAAATCCCAGAGGGTGATTGGATGACTGTTCTGTGTGTCACATCTTTAGGGGCCAATCAAAGCAATAAAACATGAGACGTCGTAGCTGCTACTGAGGAGTAAACTCCATAGAGAGCTGCATAACATGAACAATGGCGACTGTAGACATGTCAGTACACAAATTTTAATGTTTTTGAAGAAAACAACTCACTGCTGTTCTTTGCTCTTATTTTAACGAAGAAATGTCATCAAGTTCTAATAAAACTGGCGCTTTAGCAGCATCCATGCTAATGTCTTACACCATAATTGCACCAGCCTCTTGTCGCTGCTTGCTTACGTCACGACTCTGCCATGCCCGAAAGTACTGCCCCTCATTGCTGATTGGTCTTGTCACTTTCTAATCTGGGCCAAAGTGTTCAGGTGGGAGCTTTGCAAGATGGATTCACCAGTGAGAAACATGGAAATGGCGAATCTATCTGCTTTGCAATGTTAACTTAGCACATTTGAGGAATATTAAGGCTGTCAATATAAGTGATATTAACACATAAGGTCCACAGTGCACTATTTATTTTTAACACATTAATCCCATGCTTTATTGTCCCTTTGAGCACACTTTGGTGGACCTACGCCAGCATTCCTCTGCAAACACAGTGGTATGAAATAAGGAAACTACTCCTTAAAGTCTCATTTCTTATTCTCATTTCTTTTTTCCTACTTAAAGTATAAAAGTATACAGAGAAGAGCACTTCAGCTCTGTCCTCATCCTTACGACTCAGGAGGCTTGAAGTCCACCCCCTCCATATCGAGTACCTGCTAGTATTAGCATAGCAAAGAAAGATAACACGTTTCATTTTCTCCAGGGCTCTTCACAGAACGTCGCCTTCACCGATGCATCACTGCCAGGCTCATCAATCTCATCAGTCCTCTCTGCTCCCATTGTTTCCAGGAACATTCTCCATTTTACATGCAATCTCCTCACTCCAGACCCTTCCCCCACACCTACCTACTCTACCTACCATTTTCTGTTCTTCACATTCTCACTGGTTACACAGTTGTATAATTTTATCCTGGTCCCAAAGACCCCGGTAACTAAATGGACTGTTTTATTTCTTTTTTTATTTTACATGTCAAATAATGTCAGTGCTCCAGAACTACAACCCTAATTCCAAAAAAGTTAGGACAATGTGCAAAACATGAAAAAAACGTAATGCAATTATTGTTAAATGTCAAAAACCCATTTTTTTATTCACAGTGGAACATAAACAACATAAAAGATGCTGAAACTGGGAAATTTACCATGTGAGGACTGAATATCCCACCATCTACAGTCCATAATATCACCAAAAGATTCAGAAAATCTGGAGAAATCTCTGTGAGCAAGGGAGAAGGCTGAAGGTCAACATTAGCTGCTGGTGATCTCAGGGGCCACTGCATTATAAACAGGCATGATTCTGCACTGAAAATCACTGCACAGGCTCAGGAACACTTCCAGAAATCACTGTCTGTCAACACAGTAGGCCATGCCATCTACAAATGACAGTTAAAGCTGGATCATGCAAAGAAGAAAACACATGTGAACAGGCTGCCATCTTCTCCGGCAACAGGGAAAACTGTTCTGTGGTCAGATGAATCAAAATTTGAAATTCTTTTTGGAAACCACAGACGCCGTGTCCTGCAAACTAAGAGACAAGAGACCATCCAGCTTGTTATCCTGGCACAGTTCTAAAGTCCGAATCTCTGATGGTATGGAGTTGCATTAGTCCCTATGGCGTGGGCAGCTTACACATCTGGAAAGAAACTATCAATGCTGAAAAGTAGATAGAGGTTTGAGACCAACATATGCTCCCAGCCAGACATCATCTCTTTCAGGGAAGGCCTTGACTATTTCAGCAAGACGATGCTAAACCACATACCACATCCATCACAACAGCATGGCTTCACAGTGAAGCGTCTGGGTGCTAAACTGGCCTTCCTGCAATCCAAAGGAAAACATGGAAAACATTTGGAGCATCATAAAAGGGAAAATCCAGCAAGAAAATGCAGGACTGTTGAGCAGGTAGAATCCTACATCAGGCAAGAATGGGACAACATTCCTCTCTGTTGTTAAAAGAAGAGTCGGTGCTGATAAACATGGCCCTGTCCTTACTTTTATGAGACTTGTTACTAACATCGAATTCAAATGAGCTAAAACTGTTCATGAAATAGTAAAATTTCTCAAATTGAACATCTGATGTTTTGTTTGTGTTCTATTATGAATAAAATATGGGTTTAGAGATTGTACAATCATTGTGTGCAGTTTTATTTGTACTCTACACAGCATCCCAACTTTTTTGGGAATTGGGGTTGTAGTTCAAGATTATAACAAAATCAGGCTGCATGGTAAAGCTCAAGCAGAGGGTGCCCTTCAAGAATCTGACTGTGAAAACCCACCTCATACCCACCACCATTGAGCTCTGTGGATGAACACACAAGATTTAACCCACAGACAACCACCAAGAATAATCATAAAATTAGATAAAAAAAAAAAAAAACATGCAGCATGGATAACAAACAGCCATTTCTCCAGCAGTGATCTAGCTGGGTTGTTAAAGACCAACATTAATTACTGGTCTGAGATGAGACAACATCAAAATGTCATGATGTGAAGACCCTTCAGCCATCCATCCACCAAACCCAACACCACTTAGCCAAACAAGCGCTCAGTGCTTCAGCCGGATGATTCATGATATTATGTGAAAAATCTGTCATTAGAGTTTCATAATGACTCAAGTATACATGTTTAAATATAGTGAGAAAGGAACTGAACAGACAGCTGAGTAATGGTTTGCCTGTGAAGCTGTCAGACTTTGTAGTCGTTCGTGCAGACCGGATCCAAAAAGCTGCCTCACATTCAGTGTTTCAGGAGCACTTTAGTGACAGTCAGTAGGCTCTGTGATTAATGGGACAGCTTTGTTCAATGTGACATTGTAATTTAAGGGTCTAATTTGACATCAGCTGTCACAACAGCTCGTCAGACACCACTGAGTGAGAAAACTGAGCTATTTTAGGATGGAAAGTAGGAGGAAGTTTACAGGAACTAAACTGGAACTAGGGGTTTATTTGATGTAGACGACTAAAGTAGAAGGAGGTCTGGGCTATGTGATCAGTAGAGTGTTAACGTTAAGATGCATGTCTGGTTCTCGATTACACAGATAAATGAGTGCACAAGGGTTAAATTGATGCATTAAAATGACCTTTGACCTCCAAAATCTGGTCCCAGAGCCTGAGTGTCATTGGTGCTAAGTTTGAGGAAAACTCCCACTGCCCTGGCCAGAGACATGATGACCTGTTAAGTTTAATGGGGGAAAAATTTATCAGATCCACTTTACCAAATATATTGGCTGTGTTATCGTGATATTTTATGCTTCCATGCAAGCTGCCAATTAAAGCCTGACGAGCCACATATGGCTCGCAAGCCCTGCAATGAGTAACCGTGTTATAGAGGACTCCGATCGTGTATATGGACCCAGAATGAGATGATCTGATTGTGATGTATGTAGATTGTTTGCATTTAGCATCACATCACAGCAGATGGGTGGCAGTAGGTGATGTCTACAAAGAGATGCCAAGTGCTAAAGTTTTGTGGGCTATTTTGGATGTGCCAACAGTTGAAATAGTGGGATTAAAAAACAATCAATGGCTACTTTGAGACCTGAATTTAGCGGCACATTCAGGCAAAAATGTTGATACAGCCCACAGAGAATCATGGACAAACTGATTAATGACTTCTATATAAACCCTTTAGGAACACAGTCAGAAAGCATGATATCCTTCAAGTAGTCCAGTTTTTTTTGGTCAGATGGTCATGGTTGAGTACTGTAAACCCTGATCTTTCTTGTCTTTCTACTGCAGTTATCTGTCCAGCCACAGTCAGTGCGATGTTATGACGGGAAATCTGTCTCTTTAAAAAAAAATCTGAATCTTCTATGCTCAGCTCAGTAATAGCAGATGGTCTTTTGGCTCCTAATCAGCTCTTAATTTGGTAATACTTTGGCTTATAGGTGGAAAAAACTGACAGAAATGGAACAATGTGAACTGGCTCTTAAATAGGAACCAGCTCCTGTTCGCATAAAAGAGCCGTTTAATTGAACTGACTCGTTCATGAATAAAACATAACCTTTTACTCCACAAAGTTTAGTACCTATTCTTTGTTTGTATGTGTACAAGACAACTCGAGAACGGAAAGTCGGATCTTCACCAAACTTTCAGGGAATATTGGGATAGTGACAGGGAAGAATCGATTAGATTTTGGTGATGATCCGCGCGCCCGTTTTTCTCGGACTTCGAAATTTTGAACACCATAGTAATCAATGGGAGCGTAAGTTCCTCGGTGGCGCGTGGGTCTGCCGCCTCAGACGGCCATTCTAGTTCCCCCTGGGGGGGCGCCACAAGACTGAAAGGGAGGCGTAGAACCATAAACCAGAAGAAGCTAACTTCTGCTTTACATGTGGCAAAATGGACAGATTTATAGTCAGTGAAGTCGACTATTAAAGTTAGGATTTTCCAGCAATGGTTCTGAAAATGCTCAATGACCACAGTGTTTAACCCTTTACCTACTGAGCCAGCGCTGTGTTTTATATGTCTGGAGTATTATTACCATAACTCTGTCAAAGTTTGTCTGATCAGAAAAATTCCAATGTTGTTGAAAAGCTGAGAATTGTGGGCATGCACACATATATGGTTCATTACAGTACTCACAACCATATGACATGGGCATTCATAGCAAAACACCAGAAGTATCGCGAGAAGTATCTCAACACTGTAACTCCTTGAAAGTTTGCTCAATCTAAAAAAAACGCTGACAGAGAGCTGAGAATCTGTGCTTTCCGGCAACATATGATGTGTGGTATATATATCACAGTAATGTCGAACAGCACCGCAAAAACGGCAGCTTTGGCAGAAGAAAAGTGAGAAAAGGAGGGTTAAGAAAGAGAATAAAGGGAGAGCGAGCGAGAGTGGTGTTTTGTTTTCAAAAAATAGCGTTAGATTGTGGCATTTGTGCGTGTCTGTCATGTGCAATAACAATATATTATTTGAGAATGTTGAGAATGCATTTTTCCACCTTTATTTGCACTAATTTTTGGGTATGTATATAGTTATCTTTTGCACTGTGTTTTGCACACCCAGAGTCCTAGACTCAAAAAAATGACTGGTGATTGTTCTAAACATGTATAGGTTCACATTTCAAATGTCAGATCAAAACTTCATGAGCAATAACAAAATTTCTTCTCATAAAAGCCATGAAAAACAAATCCGTTTTTGTGTTTTTCTTCTTTTAAACTGCTGACACTTCCATTTAATGTGCAATAATCATTAACCAGATGTTGAAAAGTCAAGTTCAAGTAATCCTGGGAAAAGGGACCAAAGCTCTCAGACTTAGGACATTTCCTGACTATTTTACAGACATAATAACCAAATGTGTCTATATCGCCATTTTTAGACTCAGTAGGTAAAGGGTTAATTAGCAAAGATGTACAAGCTATTAACAGCATAAGGGTGTGTAAACCCTGAGGTCATGTAGAGACAAAAGCACTAATGTTCCACATTATAATGCAAATTGGATTTTAGTGTCATAAACATTCAGTTTTTGTTTTTCAGTTAAACTCATGGATGGTATTGTGTCTCAGGGCTCTCTGGATCACTGAAATCAATCTCAGACACCTGTGATAATTATTTTGCCAGGTGAGCCAAATTAAAGGAAAACTACTTAAGAAGGACGTTACATTATTAAGCAGACCACAGGTTTCAGCAATATGGGAAATAAAAAGGATCCCTGCCGCTGAAAGCATCAAATAGTGCAATGCTTTGGACAAGGTATGAAAACATTAGATATTTCACGAAAACTTAAGCGTGATCATTGTACTGTGAAGAAATTTATGGCTGATTCAGAGCACAGACGGGTTAAAGGCATAATGAGGAAGGTTTCTGCTGGACAAATTCATCAGAAAAGAGCAGCTGCTAAAATGCCATTACAACGGAGCAAACAGGTATTTGAAGCTGCTGGTACCTCTGGAGTCCAACTAATGTCAAGGTGTAGGATCCTCCAGAGACTTGCAGTTGTGCATATGTAACCGGCGGAAATATCTACGTTGTGTTTGTTTTGATTGGAAGGAGACTGCGACACTGGATTTCTCTCTTTAACCACGTTGAATCTCTGGCAAAGATAACATCAAACAGAATAACTCCCGTGAATTTCCCAGCCCGCTCCAGATTCTCTCCCACAGGGATTCATTCAAAAGGGGAGAAGGGAGGGGGCGAAAAGAATACAAATGACCAACGAAGAAGAAAACAAAGGAGGGGCCACAAACAACAACACAGTGCATCATAGACCAAGGAGTTTCTCTCAGGCTGATACAGAATGGTTAAATGCAAGGTAATTTTGTGTAATTATAACAGCAATACTGAACTACAGAGGTGCATTTTGACCCTGTTACACATAAACCTACTATTCAGCCACCCCTAACCAGTGCTCACAAGCAGAAATGGTTGCAGTGGGCCCAGAAATACATGAAGATTCATTTTCAAACAGTCTTGTTTACTGATGAGTGCCGTGCAACCCTGCATGGTCCAGATGGAGGAGTAGTGGAT
Organism: Cheilinus undulatus; assembly: GCF_018320785.1. Taxonomy (NCBI): domain Eukaryota; kingdom Metazoa; phylum Chordata; class Actinopteri; order Labriformes; family Labridae; genus Cheilinus; species Cheilinus undulatus. Next base: position 7,494,457 of record NC_054872.1, read on the forward strand.
GGCTGGTGGATGGCCACCATGTCCCAACAAAGCTGCGACGTTAGCAAAGAGGGGGCAGAGTCATGTTTTGGGCCAAAATCATGGGGAGAGAGCTGGTAGAGCCATTTAGGGTCTGTGAAGGTGTGAAAATGACCTCGGCAAAGTATATAGAGTTTCTGACTGCCCGCTTTCTTCCATGGTACAAAAAGAAGAGCAGTGCTTTTCATAGCAAAATTATCTTCATGCATGACAACAACGATGCAGGAATTGTGACGGTGATATCAAAGAAGGGCCCCTATGTTAACATGTAACTTGGCCTGGTAAGATGGTTTTGATTGAAATAGCTTTGATTTCACTAAATATGACCTCCTAATGCTGCAAATTTGAGAAATGGTCATTTTCAGTTCTTTACAACCTATAAAATAATTTGAAACTCTATTGTGTGTAATAATGTGGAACAGTTTTTTTTTTTTTTTTTTTTTTAGTTTTTTTAAATTTTGAAAAAAAATAAAGTTATCATTGTAAGGTTGGTTCAGTTGAATTTGAGGTATGCCCTAATAGTTGATGACTTGAAAATTACACTGTCATTTGACTATGTCGGAAAATCAGAGAAAAATATCATTTGCATAATAATTTGGAACGCGGTGTAGTGACCAAATAGAGGATTTTTTGACAGGAAGTGAAAGGAATTTTGAAAGTAACTGAGACATTTAGCACTTAATGCTGTATGCGTATCCCAGTTTCTGGAAAGGTACACATGCACAATCAGAAAGCAGGATACTCAAAAAAACAAACAAACAAACAAACAAAAAAACAACAGAAACAGGGATACTGAAGTCCATGTAAACACAGTCATTGATTCCTAACCACTGTTTTTCACTTCCTGCTGTGATCATGTGACTGCCAACAATCTAGATGTGCATCAAACATTTAATCAGAATAAAATCACTGAGACAGTTGCAGAGCTGTCCAAACAGCAGAAGAAGTGGTTCCTTTCTATTAAATGAACACAAAATGTGCTCTGACTTGTAGGAAACAGATCTTTGTTCAGTACTGACTCATTAACCAAACTGACAATGGCAGCAGTGAGTCACACACTCTAGTATTAATACATTCAATGAGTCAAGTGGGTTTTTCCATTAAAGCTATTGAACATTAATGCCGATATTTAGCGGAGGGATGTCTTTAAGGTCTGGTGTCTGAATGCTGAAGTTGTTAATCCAAGTTTTGGTGATGTAGGGGGAGTGTCAGTCAAGATTGGAGACTTTAAACCAAAAGTGTCTGTTGTTGATAGAGTTACAACAGATAAAGAAGAGGAAATGTGTTTTATGTGATGCTGCTTTCTTTGTTGTTTGTTTCAGTAAGGATATATCTCAGCTGACATAAAAAAATGAAAAACACTGAGGCATTCATTTGGACTAAATTGGGTATAGACTGACACCATTTCTTGCATTTTGACCAGATATTTCTAATGCAATTTTGACTTTGAAGTTGGTATCTTTATTTCTTATGTTCTCTTGTTTTATCTGCATGTTTTTTTAAATAAATAGACCACATGGTTTTTGAGTTTCAGTGCTCTCTCCTCCCTCCCCACCATAAACACGTGTAAATAAAGAGCTGCAGGCAGATAGAGAGGTGTAAGCTGCTCCCCTTTGCGTGCCACTTGCTGTTGGTGGGCTGCAGATCAAATTTACAAAGGATTATTTTGCCGGGGACTGCAGTAAAAAAAATCTCTGATACCATCTGACTTTTAGCCCAAAGTCAATTTGTCTCAGGCATCAGAGAAAAGCTCAGAGGGATGCAATTAAAAGTTTTATCAAGGCTGTCACAGCATGTAATGGTACGTGCTGCAATGAGATCCACAGAGCCGACTCCATCAGTGAGAGGGCCAGTTTACTGCTTTTATTGGCTCCACTTAGCTGCCCTGTTTACTGTAATGCAACACCACACTTCACTGGCATTTACAGCAACCTTCAGAGTGACTTTAGGAAAAATAAAAACACAGAGGAGGAAGAAAAGAGAGAAATTGTCCCCGTGAGTTGTCTGAAATCTTTAAGACAGCAGAGAGACTGATTAAATTGTTAAGCATGCTGCACTATATTGGCTCAAATCAAAACTTTAGTGATGATTTATGCTTAGGGTCAGTCAGCGGCAAGGAATGTACCATTATTTAAAGGATGTTATCATATCTGGACTAATGCCCAGCGCATAGCTCTGCCATCAGAGGGTCTAAATCAAAAGTATAACAAAAGATGGCAGTAGAGCTGTGCTCAGCTCTGCCCCCCAACCCCATTTACTTCTTGTTTTGAACTGAGGACTGTGTTCTGCAAAAATGGCAATCAAGGTGTATTTACTTAATAGTTAACAAATATTTTGGTTTCATGGATGAAGTTCACATAATGAGGGAGAAAAATGGTTAAAAGTGCACTTCCTTTGGCACCGTTTAGCTCAGTTTGTAAAGCACTCATGCAGAGATTTTAGAGCAGGGGTTCCTGTCAGTTTTTTCTTTGGAGCCCCTCCAAGAACCACACAAAAAGTTTTAAACATATTCTTGTCAAAAATTACCATCCATTTTTTTTTTAATTGATAATACCCCCCAAAAATGTGTTTTAATTACCAAAAGACCATTTTGTAAACAGCCTATTTAGATTTTTATCATGATTTTACTTGATAGGTGCAAATCAAATGTTTACAACCTCTAAGCAGACCCCCTTGTACCCCCCCTGAGATCCCAGATTGCACCACTGTGTTAGGGTTCTTAATGCACTGGTCACAGGATAGTTTCCCAGCCTGATGGCAGGGAATAATTATGGTCTGTCTCAAGTAAGCAGCGCCGAACATGAGTGTGATACAGCAACATAACGGCAGCTTCCAGCTGCAGTCGCAAAAACAAGCTGCAAAATCCTTAAACCACTTTGTTCAGATGAAAACCTACGTAAAACGGGGATTTAGTAGTTCTGTTGATCAGTTAGGGTCCACACTTTAACATCGGAGCATCCATCTTTGGCAGTCAATCGTAGGGCTGACATGTAACGACAAACCACCAAACTCACTCACACTCACACCTATGGCCAATTTAGTCACCACTTAGCCTAACGAGCATGTTTTCAGTGTTGGGAGGAAGCCAGAGTACCACTAGATTGAGAGATGAGTGTTTTTAGCATTGTTGATAGCAAACTGGTTTTCAGTTCTCTCATTTGAGAGCTGAAAAACATTCTGGGATTTAGTGTTGAAAGTATGTATTTGTGCCATTTTTTTATGTCTTTAACCAAGCAATTTTGCTGCTGTTATTTGACTCTTTTCTTCAATTTTGCAACCGTTTCATTTACCAACTTTGCCACATTTTAACCCATTTTCATCACTTTTCACACAAATTATTGCCACTTTTAAAACATTTTTGTCACTTTAAACTGATTCTGCCATTTTGTTATCCCATTTCACCCTCTTCTCTGCCCATGTCTTCCACTGTTGTCATCTTTAAATCATTCCAACTACTTTAAAGCTGTTTTTCTCTGCTTTTAAACCAAGTTTTGCCACTTTCCAACTGTTGTTGCCTCTGTTGTTCCAATGTTGCCACAATTAACCCCCTTTCATCACTTATTTTCATATTTATTTCCATTTTGCCCATTTTAACTGCATTTTACTTTTTGTTATGTCCATTTTTGCCAGTTCAACCCATTCTGCCACTTTCCACCTATTTCACTGCTTCTGTTAACCCATTTTTCTCACTTTTTACCACATTTGACACACATTTTTGCCACTTTAAACCAGCTTTTGCCACTTTTAGTCTCATTTCAATTCCTTTTCTGCCACTTTTAAGCCATTTTTGCCACTGTTAAATTCTTTTAATACTTTTTATGCCATTAGCCACTTTTACCCTATTTCTGCTCCTGTAAAATCCATTTCCACCACCTTTTCCACCAATATTTACCATTTTTAACCCATTTAATCCTGTTTTAAGAGACAGGATTTACATTTTTAAGAAGGCTATATATACTACAGCACAAATGAATACAAAAAGATATTTTTTGCTTTGATAAGAGTGGTCATTATCCATCTATCCATCCATCCTTCCATCCATCCATCCACCCATCTTCTTCCTCTTATCCGAGGTCGGGTTACAGGGGCAGCAGCCTAAGCAGGTAAGCCCAGACTTCCTGCTTCCCGGCCACTTCGTCCAGCTCTTCCCGGGGCTCCCAAGGCGTTCCCAGGCAAGTCAATAGACATAGTCTCTCCAGCGTGTCCTAGGTCTTCCCCGGGGCCTCCTCTCGGTGGGACCTGCCCAGAACACCTCACCAAGGAGGCATCCGGACAAGATGCTTGAGCCACCTCATCCGGCTCTACTCTAAGTCCCTCCTGGATGGCCGAGCTTCTCACCCTTTCTCTAAGGGAGAGCCCAGATACCCTGTGGAGAAAACTCATTTTTGCCGCCTGTATCTGGTCATTTTTCAGGTGAGAAAAATATATTTATGGATGTCACAGCTTAACTTCACAGTGGACTGTAATTTTGCTAGCCTCTATGGGACACAGTTTGGCTGGGCCCTAGATTGCTCTCCTCTTTTCTCTCCCTTTATGGGCATCCTTGTCTGCGCCTGACTATTCTTGAATGTGCATGGCTGTGTGCAACCACCTTTGGGTATAGTAGGGGTCTCTGGTCTCTGGCCCCTTTATTTTGGGGGTCGCGGGCTGAAAAGTTAGACAACCTCTGCTCTACATGACCATATATCATCATTTCTCCCTCAGGTAGCTCATGCTAAGTCTACCTTGAATGGTTCTGACATTATGGTTAATAGTCAAGTCTAAAGAGCAGCATAAACTGAATGATGTGGCTGATAAGGGACAGTAGGAAACAGGGAGTGGGCCTCTCTTCCCTCCCAGCCCTGTCTATGATGCTCTTAGAGCCATTCTTTTAAATGCCAGGGTTTATGAACATCAGCTGAAACTCTGGGGTTTAGTCACTCCTTAAGGATCTCTCTGGTTTTAAAATCTGGAAATATTTGAGAGAATGTAAGAGCTCAACTAAATGTACATACAGTTTTTCTGAAAAAAAAAAATCAAGAAATTTCAGAGCAAAAATTGCATGGATTGTACCTTAAAATATTGGTTAACCCTGTTGTTAAAGTCTCCTTGCAGAATCAGAACCAAGATCTGTGGATTGACTGTGTGTGATCGACTTCAGGAAAATGGCATCGATTTGTTCCACAGATGTTTTTCTATGAAGAACATTTGCTGCCTTTGACTCGCCCTTGTTTGTTTGTTTGTTTGTCTGGATGTGCACCGTAGCATCACTCAGGCTCATCGACCTCTCCATCTGAAAGGTTCAGATCACAAACCAGTCCATCTGCTCAGATCAACCAAAGGTCATGGCCTTCAAAATGGTATTTCACTGACTTTCATGCCTCTCCTCAAAAATAATCACTCTGCTTTCACACAGCTGGCTGTATGAGATCAGAAACTCTCAGGCCGGTATCCCAGCACACTTAAGCTCCTGGACAGGATTATTTCTTAAAAAGGCTGCGGTGGAGAGGCTGTAATTGTAATGTGACACAATGAGCAAACTGTGAATGCAATTGCTATTTTGCACTAAAACCACCATGCAGAACACCATCTGACAGATATAATCTAGTTTTTATGAAACCACTCACCTGCTTCCCTTGTTGTAGTCCCATGTCAGGTCTGATCCCCGCGGCTGTCAGCGCAGTGACAGGCCGTAAAGTGAAGTAATGAGTCTGTCTGCCTGCTGGTCACTGCGTGTGCCTACATCTCTGTGGGCCCCCGAGGAAAGATAAACTCTCAGCCATGACTGTTCACAGACAGAGAGATCAATGAGCTACACTCTATTGATATCCAACACATCATTTCCCCCGAGGACAGATCCTCCACACCTGCCTCTGAATATTAGAAACATCACGTTTATACAGGGCACGATGCAGAGCAGATCTTTAACCAATCAGTGTTAGACATCGAGACAGGGTGCTCTGTGCTGAACTGACGTAACCGATGGTGGAGTGTGATAAAAGGTCAGCTGGATGACGAGGATGGTGCTGTTACATAACAGATATGAACCTAAAGTGATCCCTTAATCATGACTGGAGCTGAAGCAGAGCTAGTAAACTGTCACATCCCACATCTTTTATCTGTGCAGCGATCTGCACACAAAGTGCGTGCTGAAGTGTTTCACTCCCTCTCTAGTCAACTGCAATTCCACAGTATGCACTCTAGTCCATTTCCAGTGTGTGACAGAAGTGCCACACCCCTCTGCTCCCCTCGAGATGCATGCCAAGTCTAATTTTAGCAGAGGACGGTGCCAAAATGCTGCAATCCAGGAAGAGCAAATCAAGCCAAATAGGGACAAGACCACACAAAGAAGTCACTCAAGGTCAAAATACAACACAATACACTGACTATTTTAATCCCTTCATATCAACATTACTAAACAACTGGTGGCACATGCTACAGGCCATCAGATACTCACAGAGATTAAATGGTGCCAAAACATTTGAGGTAGAAGACTACAGATGCCACATAACCTTCATAGAAAACATAAACCTTTTAACTTCCTAATGTGCTCTCCTATGTTTGTAGTAAAATCACTGAATTATATTGAAGCGACCAGCAAAACTGGTATTTATACCATCATCTGTGAAATTTCTGCAAGAAGATGGATTATTGCAGCACCGTCATCACCGGTTTAAATGCATGTACTGTGACTATTTGACAGGCAGCAGCTCATTCTGAGTCCAGTCATTGGCATGTTTGGCTCTTGCTTTACAAGTAGCATGCTAACTAACCAAACGTCACCCACTTGTGCAGTTGAAGTTAAGTCCAGTAAACAGTCAAAATGGGTTTTTCCTCTCCAAGTTTGAAAGCTGTAATAACAGCAACAGGCAGCAAGAATGTTTGCTTTTGCAGCGTCTCTGTCAACTGGTTGGGGCTTTAAAGGGATACTTCTACATTTTGGCATATTCGCCCATTGCCATAATTCCTATAGTCTTAGTAATAGGTTTGTTTCCTTTAGTTGTCTGTGCAAGCTGTTTCTAGATCTGGGGGGACCGTTAAACCAGTTGCACAGCTAAAGCTATGTTAGCAGATGGAATTTTTGCTTTCCCTTATCAAACTCATCAAATACACAGTCCAACAACTCCATAATGCTCTCATGGACAAGTTGTGACGCTATTAAATAATAACATATAATTATGTAACATTACGACACATGAAGCAAATACTCGGAACTATTTCTTGAGTAAACCACTGGGTGGAGTGACACAGTGCAGCAGCCATGTCTGGAGTGTAGTTCTGGCTTTGCATTTAACTTTAAAACATCTCCGTCTCGTAATGTTCCATGATTATTTCATAGCGTGGTGAATTTACAGGTCATGACTTGTCCATGAGAGCGTTTTGGAGTTGTTGGATTGTGTATTTGATGAGTTTGATGAGGGAAAGCAAAAATTCCATCTGCTAACATAGCGTTAGCTGTGCAGCTGGTTTAACGGTCCCCCCAGATCTAGAAACAGCATGCACCAACAACTAAAGGAAATGAACCTATTACTAAGACTTTAGGAATTATTAGGGATGCACCGAAAATTCGGGCACCGAAAATTTTCGGCTGAAAATGGCCCAAAAAGGGCATTTTCGGTTTTCTGCCAAAAGACTTTTATCACCGAAACAAGGTTGAAACACGACGTGATGACGCAGGCAAAAACCGCTGCCAGCACGCACTTGGGTCAGTGGTTCTCAAAAAGGGGTACATGTAAGTGAAGGCACTCCAGGGGGGACGCAAGATTTTAAAATACATGCTGGCTTTTGAGAAAAATAGCGCCTTTCTTTGCACGTCAGGAGCGACACTTTTTGCAAGTATATTACGTACATTCTAAAATCACATTCGTGCTGCGAATGTCTGCGGTGTGTTTTCTCTGTCCTCTGATAAACAGTGATATTTACTGAAGAGGAAGATAAAAGGAGGTTTGTCCCTTTCTGTCCTTCACTCCGTGCGTAATGCGACACTTTTACGCACAGCCAGGCTGTCAGTGCCCTTTTTTTTCACGGTTTCATTCACTGTGCCAGCCAAGTTTGGACGAGGAGGGGCTGACTTTTCATTCATTCTATGTCAAATATGATCAATAAGAGTTATAATATTGCACAGCTGAGGCTCGCAGTGAGAGGAGTTAACTCTCTCCACAGCACATGGATTGGCTCACCTGTTTGTGTTCAAGACTGTCCAGAGGAGTCATTTAGCTGGTTGATCTGGAGCTTTTATAAGTCGTATGTCTGAGGTCAGAGGAGACTGTGTTGGTAAATATTTCACTAAAGTCCTGTTAGTTTAGAAACAGCTCCAGTTATGTGAGTTTCGCTCCAACGAGCGCACATAGTGGTGGTGGTGCCAATTTTTAAGGCAGACAGAGGAACAAAGACGTCCTCCTCTTCAACACCACCTGATGTTTGATATCTCCTCATATCTGTCTGTATCAGTGCTTGTGTTTTTGCCTCTTTTTTTTTAGCCTGGTAGAGAGGGAGACAGGCGACAGGCAGCCCGATATGTCCATATGAGCGCAAATGCGCTACTTAAATATCCGCAGCAATGTCGCGCTGCGAAATGATGTTGCTGGTGAGGAAGCTTGTTTTGACTCGCTACAGGTTCTAAATGTAAATTTTTTCTGTAAATAATTTGCATGATAAAATTGCGTATAGAGTGTAAGGACCTTAAGTTTATAAACTGGAGTTAATATTTTGTAGGCTCTTAAATTGAATGACCCTAAAACCCCCTGAGTCTCCCCATGACAGGATGGTTTGACCCACACTGGAACATGCCTGTCAATAACTGTATTCACAACCTCTCCATTCATAAAAAGGTTTATGATTTATTTTTTGTGAAGAAATGCTGATCTATAACTAAGTTCATGATTTCAGTTTGAGAAAAGAGAAGTCTTTTTTATAACTTGTTTATTATTTACAGGTTTTTAGATCTTTCTAACTCTATGTTTTTATTTCCAAATTGTTCCAGAGAGACCACTGCAGCCGAGCAGAGTTTTGCACACTTCTGGGTTTAAAGACTTTCCAGTCACTGTTTTCAATAGCTGCATTATTTTGAATTCCCACATTTAGAGATGAGAAGATGTGCCATGACTTTAGTCATGCATTTTTAACATTTAAAATGTATGAAAAAAAAAATCTAATATTTGTAAATTAAAAGTGTTTATTAGTAACAAAGTTTGATAAATCAGATGGCTGTCACAGCACTCTTTAAAATCTTTCTTTTTGGCCAAAAAGCTTTGCGCTGTTTAGGGGGTACATGACTGAAAAAAGGTTGAGAATCACTGATTTAATGTATACATGAGTGCGGTCAAGTTAAACATTTTATTTTGTATTTTATTTTATTTTATTGTGTATTGTTTGAATGAAGTGCTTAATAAGTATTTACATCATTTTGTATTTGATTTATTCTTTGAAGCATTAATATTTTTGCGATTGCAATTGATTTTAGTGAGGTTGGTACACAGTCATAGCCATAAATGCAATGGTACTAATAATTGACATAATAAGTTCTTTCGGTGTTTCGGTTTTCGGTTTCGGCCAAGGATTTTCATTTCGGTGCATCCCTAGGAATTATGGCAATGGGCGAAAAATGCCAAAATGTTGAAGTATCCCTTTAAAGCCCCAATCAGTTGACAGAGACACCGCAAGAGCGAACATTCTTGCTGCCTAGCATGAAGACCTGCAGATTAGCAGACACTTTTGTCTAGAGCGATGTTCATCTGAGAGTAAGTGCAACACCAGCAAAGATCTAAACAAGAGGAAAAAACAACACAAAGTGCCACAAAGTGCTTCAAGTCCAATCTGATGCTTCCATGCAGTGTTAGAGGGAATGCACATAGTGTATATGTGTTTTTTTTTTTTTTTTCAAATGCTTTTACTGTGAAGGACAGCATCAGGAAATGTGCTAAAGTCAGTAGTAGCTTGACACACCTTAGCAGGGTAGAGATGAAACTTGAAACTGAGAAAGAAGTGAACAAAGAGAGACTTAAAAAATCATTTTATGGATATGCATTTTAATGCATCATCTCTTTTAATTTTGTGATATCATGAAAAACACTGTGATATGATATTTAGGCCATATCACCCAGGCCTAAGTTCTGTAATCTTTTTACACATATAACAGAAATATTCCCATTCTTCCTCTTTTACAAGAGAGTCCTGACCAAGGCAACAGTACTAGAAATCCCACATACATGACAGACAGTAGTCCATAATGAACAAAGGCCATACCAGAAAAACATGCATGCACGTGTCAAATTATCTTCTAGATCTGTTATCTGCTGTCTCGTGCTTCTCAGGGCTGCGCTCCACCATGCATTTCTTCAGAAATAGTGGGTGAGGGTGCTGCGGTTAGTTGGAGCAAAATAGACGCAGAGTAGGTGGAATTTGCAGGTAAGGATTTTGGCTCTGGTTAGTGGCATGTAAAGGTAAAGAATGACTTTTACACCCCTGAGAGGAGGCCACAACTTAATAAAAGCCCATATCAGGGATCAGAATTTCCAGTAGTTTCTATGCTCAAGTACCTGGTGATTAAAAATAATCAATGTTGCTGACTAAGCTGTAGATGCACACTGTTTCTATATTGTGCTGCTCATCAGTTCTTCAAATCACAGTTCTGAATTTAAAAAAGAGATTATAATTTAACTGAGGTTTAATAATGAGATTATAATGTAACTGAACGGAAATAGTTCTGGCAATATTTGCACAAAGTCCTATAAAGTTCAGAATTAGAGGATGAATATTTGACTCTAGTATTTCATTAGCTTGTGTTCTGGGGCTGTTCAGGGTGTCGTGTAAAGGAGCAGCTGTCCATCCTCCTCAGACAGCTGCTGAGTGCAGGAGAGATCTGGAGTAGAGAGCCAGGGGCAACAACGGAAACTTCTGGAGCAACAAACACCCCTGGAGGAACCTCCGCTCTGATGTGGCTATGTTTACTATGGACAGAATATCTCTCTGGTTAACTTTTTAAATATACAACTCAAAATTTAGACTTATACCAGAAGCTTAAATCAGAGAATTCAAATAAGCTTTTTCTATTCAGACCCCCCTCACTTTCTTTGGTTTTGTCATGTTGCAGCCTAGTGCTACCTTTATTTTATTGCATATTTTATTCTCCTCAACCTTCACTGAGTAACCCAAAGTAAAACAGAATTTTAACTGAAATGTTAAGCCATAATTCTAAACATTATGTTGGGAGGAAACCAGGTACTGCTCATCAACTGCACCATACTATCCCAACAGTGATGCTTGGTGTTGGCAGCATCATGCTGTAGGGGTGTTCTTCAGCAGCAGAGACTGGGAGACTGGTCAGGGTTGATGGGAAAGCTGCATGGAGCAATGTATAGAGATATCCTTTTATCAGGGGCTAAGACTGGGCTGAAGGTTCCCCTTCTGACATGACAGTGACCCTTAGCACACAACTAAGACAACACAGTGTCATCGGCCGGCCACACATTAGATGATTTTTAAATTTCAATCGATTTTAAACCATGGGAGACCACAGACATGAGGACAGTTTCTAACGATTTTTCATCTTTAATCCTCTGAACGCACACACTAGATGATTCAGCTACATTGTCAGATCACTGGAGACCACACACCTGCCGACCTGCCTACGACCTCACGTAATCACATGACTTCAGAAAGAACAAACAAACATGGATGCCTTTTGATACTGTCTTCTCTTTCTCCAAAACAGGCTATCCTTGCATACGTTACAGGTGCAGCAACGATCATAAAACAAGGGAAAGACTCAGGATGAAATCCTGGCTGGAATTAAGGTACTGTTGTGTTAATCGTTGTGAGCAGTGAAAGTCCGTATGATCTGTCTGGTGATGCTGCCCGGTCTGCTCACTCTCATTGGTTGTTGTATGTACTCAGTCAGCGACACTACGACCTAGAAACATCAAACATGTTAGAAATTTATGATTCAGGGTCTGGGAGGCTACGACGCGATTTGGAGCAGTAAATTAATCTTGTTGACACCACACACATGCAAAGTATTCAGACAAATAATCGTTTGCGACCAGGCTCAATTCGGGATACGCCCCCACAATTGTTGGGGGAGGGGGCAAATCTTGTCTAAAATCAGGCTTAAAATCCTGTAGTGCGTGTCCGGCCTTAGAGATGACTGTGAATGTCCTAGAGTGGACCAGCCAGAGCCCTGACTTGAACCAACATCTCTGGGGGGACATAAAAAGCTTGAGAGGATTTGAAAAGAAGAACAGTAGATAATTCCCCAATCCAGGTGTACAAAAGTTGTTGTGTGAAAAGACATAGCCGGCAGGTCTTCATGCTAGTTGCTGACAGTAACTCTTCTTTGTGTGTTTTGCTGTGTTTGCTTTTTCTTTGTTTTTGTGCAATAACAGATACCAAACAATTAGGAGAATTACTAGCACCTTGTCTGGGGTGTGAATACCATGTGGACGTCTTGTGTGTTTCCCTTTTTTCTCCAATCAGAAGCTGTGTGACTGCATGCACCAAACCCCAACAAGAATGTTTCCTAGATATCCAGGATGTATATTTGACTGATACATACATAAATTTGGGTTCCCAATGGTTTTAACAAAGCATGATAGTTCAGAAAGTTCTATGTCAATATTTCACTGCTTTTATTAAAGTTCATTTCAGTCCTGTTTCAAGCTTCTGCCCTTCTTGACTACAGTAGATGATAAAAAAAACAAGCTTTGTGTCTGAATTTCCTCCTGTGGGATCTCTCCTCTTTTTTAAACAGTTTTGTCAACAGCTCTGCCGCTCTGCTGTTGTCTCCTCTGCTCTTTAGCAGAACACATCTCAGGCCTTAATTGTGGCACTAAAATTCATATTACATTATCAGGAGTGAAATACAGCTGGAAATAGGCTGGTGATTTTCCTGCAGGGAATGGTGCGATGCACAGTTTCCATGGTGCTGATGTCATTTTAATCACCGCTGCCGGCTCACACGGCGGCCTGTTACGAGCAGCGAGCAGCTCTCAAATGTCTTTCTGTGGGATGGTCCAGACAGCAGCAGGACCGCCGCAGTTTGATTTTATTGTGTCTCATTGCACGGCTCTGAGTAGGCGGGGGGGGCGAGGAACTTCTCTTCTTGTTTGAGACAGTTATAGAGCCCGTAGGGACCAGGACTGGGGAAACATGGCAGTTTTAAGGTTTTCAGACTGTTTTCACTTATACTACTCTATGTAAACCTTTTAATCCTGCTGTATCTTTCTACCAGGCAAAGACTCGTTTTCGTAGTGTATCGTTGTTTTAATAAAGCAGGGAATTGGTTTCTTTAATGCTTCACAGTGTTTATGCAGAGGTGGACTAAACCAAACATGGTTCAAGCCCAATATTGGAGGTTTGAGCAGTTTTATTCTGCCCAACATGCTGATTTCCACTTGAGTGATCTATTTGGGTTTCAGATATTTCCAGGGATTATTTATCTGTTAGGAAAATTTGAACACCACGAGACTACACTTCAGAAATCATGACCAAATGCTTCCAAATTTTAAGCCACTTGAACATATTCCAGTCAGGAACACTGCTGTCATACATTTTACCATTTTACTGTAAAAATGGTTCTAGGGTTTTACTTGGCAGAGAAGGTTCTGCTTAAAGATGCTCCTGGGTTAGTCAAACAGCAAGCTTTGACTGTCCATGGAGCGCATAGCTAGAAACCCCCATACATTTATGATAAGGCATGTTGAATAAATACAGTTAGTTTAAAAGCAATTCATGCACAGTACCATGAATCTAAATATGAGGGTGCGACATGCTTTATGCAATAAAGGAGGAGGCTGGGGTGGAGGAGGTTAAGCTTGCCAGCAACAGCAGCGTGGTGCATCAGCATTAATGCAAGCAGGGATTAGTGAGAAGAATGTCATATCTAAATACACTGCTGTCTTGAGAGAAAGAGCAATGATTGGCTGTGAGAGCTGGAAGGCGTTAATTGGGATCAGATGATCACAGCTGGGTGTATGACTACCATGTCTTGCATGAACCAATGCTAGGCTCCATTTAATGAAATAATGTTAGCGTTAGGACCATAGATGGACAAAAAGGCAGGACAAAAAACATGTTTTCAAAAGCACATGATTACAAAAGGACATACATTTTCATTTTACTCTATTGTTTTCCAATACAGCACGGAAATGTGTCGATATCTCAAGGGATTTCCTAATCATCTTGGGTAACTCAGCCTAGTTTCCTAGGAAAAGGAGATCAATAAGATGAAATCTTGAGAAAAAGACTGACACACATCATAAACCTTTTGCCACATTTTTTTTTTCCTGGTACATATTAGTGACCCGCTGGAAGCAGCTAAATAACCCACTTTTGGGTCTGGATCCACCAGTTGAGAACCACTACTGTTATAACAATAAAAGCTTTCCTCCCCCATCTGGTCATTAACATGCTTCTAAAGGATGTAATGATAAACTATTCAGCAAAATAATATTGTGGGGTACTGGGTCAACGAAATGACAGGTTGTAAAGGAGTAATGATGTGTTGTCAGCAGACGAGCTGGTTCTTAGAGCCAGCTCTTTTTGTGAGCTGCCTCCAGTTTGAGAGGCGGTTTCCTTTTTCTCTATTTTTTTTTAAATACATAGAGGAGGCAGAATGGTACCAAAGGAGGAGTCTTTTAGGATCCCAAAGATCATCTCTTTTTAATCCCTGATAATTGGATACCTTGAAGGGCATTATACCATGGTCACTTGCCAACGAAAATAATTAGTAAAACTACTATCTGATCAAAATAGAAAGTTTTACTAAAACAACAATTTCTTTCCCCTAGCAACGCCTGAGGGCTTGACTAATAACTGGAATAGCCATTCCAATCCCATAACGTTCTTAGGGAATGAAAATGTTATTCAGTACTCCAGTAAATAGGACGGGCCATAGATACGAAGTCACAATGCAACAAAAAAACAAGTCTGCTCAGCGCACTTTCTGAACAGATTTATCAATGAAAGACACAAAAACGAGTCAGACTGAGAGTCATCTGTGGTCAGACTATAAACCTGTACGTTAACATGAACAGCCATCTGTTAGAAAGCTTAGTTTTATCAGACCAGCTGTTTGAATAAATAGAATAATTCCTCCTTCTGCACTATGAGGTCAGAGCCGATCAGAATCACCAGGTATTATTAGTATTCACCAGGACCATGGTATAATTAAAGTTAAATAACTTTTGAACGATAAATTGTAGCCGTTTAACCTTTATCCCCTCTGGCAGCCTGCCGTTTTGCCGTTCTGATGGTACAGATGCCCTGTAACTCTTAAGGTGGCTGCCGCTAGCCTTAGCATTAGGCACCATAATGTTTACCACAGTGCATTGTAATGGGCTATGACAACCAATGGCAGGCTATTATGTCGTCATGTTATGCTTTGCCAAACTGCACATGCTTCAGCACTTTGAAGCGCTAAAATCAGGAATCAATCCTGTGATATGCATCATGAACTACAGCCTCTGTAGACATGTGCCTGCTCTACCAACTGAGCCAAGCCAGCATGATTATTTGCAATCTCTCTGCAGCCACTGTAATGTAAAATAAGTCAGTAACTGCCCCTTAATGTCTCATCTAACTCTAAAAACTCATAGCTCAGTGGACAAGTACGCAGTAATGTAAACCTCTACCTTTCTAACCTTCTTTTATTTCCTTTCAATCGGTAACAAGTTCCTTTTTCAGGGATTTAAACATGTCATAATCTTTGATCTACCCAAAGTTCCTTATGTCTTTCAAAATAAAAGCAGGTCTGTATCCAAACAAGAAGTGAGTTTCACTTAGTTTAAGACAGTGGGAAAAAAAGCAAAATACTGGAATTTAAAAAGCATCTAAAAAGAAAGATTAGTGGTTAAATGCAGGAATTCAGAGATAAATAATTTTAATTTTTAACAGACCTAGCCATGACTAATTGCAGCCTGTATTTCCCTAATTAATGAATATTTAGGTATTGTTTTAATTCAAGCAGAACTTATCGAGAGCAACAGGGATCTTAAGGACTCAAATCTGCCCAAGATAAAAATCATGATAAAAAAAATAAAAATAAAAATTTAGAATTATGACAAAAGTTCAATGTCAGCACAAGTGCCGCTGATAAACAAAAACAAATCACATCTGTTTAATGCATTTTAAAAGCCTGTTTTCTAATCGCTGGTGTCTGATAAAAGTTTTGAAAGCATAGAAAAAGGCATTTTTGTTTCCTTTGTTCACTGGACATTTCCATATAAACCAGTGACTGCTGATGTGGAAATCTGTATCCTTTTCTTATCAAGTGTCTGTGCCTTGGACATGCTCTGTTTGTCTCTTATCTTTATATTGGCATGAAAGCTTAATAACACCGCACGTAAATGTAAATAGCTTGTCTAGGTTCAGATGACAAGTTAATCCAGGATGGGGATGGAGAATTACAGTCATGGCTCCCTCATAAAGAGCCATATCTCTATGTAAAGCTGTCTGTATGTTGTGTACTAATGTTTTAATCTGCAGGACATTTCACCTGCCGTGTGCTGTAAAGCTGCTCTTTCTCCACACAGCGACCTGCAGAGGAATATGGCGGTTGAAACAGAGGTCATCTGAAGGTCAATGATCCCCTTGCCTGATTACAGCTCTTCCTGTTTGAGAGCCGAGCCGTCTGCTGTTAATAGGATTTTTATGTCTTTTATTCAGGAGTGGGCTGTGTTTCTCCAAAGTCAGTTCATTATTACTCATCTACAGCACCAGAGGGACAGATGTTCCCACATACTGTACATCCCAGCCTCCGCGCTGCCATTAAAAACTGTTTGTCAAAGTGCTTTTTACTTTGTGTATGCTCAACTTTACGTCCTTAACGTCAATGTCAGAGAGAAGTCAGTGATACCTGCACTAGTTTATGGTCTTTGTTTGCAGCCATGTTTACGGCTTCACAGGGCAAAGTGAGAGGAGTCGTCCTGCACTGAAGAGAGTTAGGGTCGGATCTAAGGAGGAACGAGTGGGAAAAGACAGATTTTTAATCATGCACTCAGAGAAAAATAAGAACAATGGCATACACTTAAAAGTAGAGAAAGTGGCAAAGGTTGAGAGGTTGAGAGGAATGTGAAATTAAATTTTGGATTTAACTTGAATGTTTAGCTCTTTTCTCTAAATTTGTTCTTCATTTCCTAAATAGTCCGACATTCTACTGTAATAATTTTAACTTTTTCCTCCACATTTTACTGTTTTTCAACATTTAGACTTTTTCTCCATATTTGAAATGTTTTTTCTCAACATTTTGACTTTCTCAATATTTTGACTTTGTCCTCAACATTACGTTTGTATGCTTTTCTCAAATTTTTCACTATTTTTCCTCGACATTTTCACTTTTTTTAAACCATCATTTTTACCTTTTAGTCAACTCTCCAGTTTTTAAATAGAAAGCTTTTGACATTTATAAATTGTACCTTTTAAAAAAAAATATTGTAACACTTTCTTTTTCAGACATTTGACTTAAAAATTGATTTTGTGATCTTAGGAGTTGAATATATAAACATTTTGATTGCTTATCTTTTTTGGCAACTGAACTGTTTCTCTCAACCTTTTGACTTCTTTCTTAATACTTTGACACTTTTCCAAGTAATTGAGTATATTTTCCTATCATTTTTATTCTTTCTTAGACATTTCTGCATTTTTTTTTCAAGTTCAGACCTTTAATGTCAACATTTCAGCTTCTTTCTCAACATTTTTTCTTCTCATAAAATGTTACCCTATTGTTACCCTATTTTGGACATTTTATTTATTCATTCGTTGACATTACAACTGAATATTTCAGCTTTTTCTTGTAATCTCAACTTTTTAACTGGCAATTTGACCTTTTTTTATCAACGTCTTGACCCTGTTCACAACTTTTCAACTAAAAATATTTATTTTTCCAAACTTTATTTTTATTTATTTATTTATTTTTTTTCATACATTTTCATCTATTTTTGCATCAACTCTTGGACATTACAACTTTCTCGACATTTCTCCTTTTGTTTAAGTTTTCTTTTGTGCAGTTTTAGTCCCAACACTTCAACCTCTTTCTCAAATGATTTTTTTCCTAAAACGTGGATTTTGATCATGGCAGTTCTTTTTCAGATTTTATGGTCAAATTGACTTTTTTCACTTTTTATTTTGAACTTTAGAAACATTTTTCTTGTCGTTTCAACATTTTCTTATTTTGACGATTTGATGTTATGACTTTCCTGACATTTGGGTGATTTTTTTATTTGTCTCAGGAAAAAAAAAATGTTTTAATTCTTGACATTTTGACTTTCACGACTTATTCTGTTTTGAAACATTTAGACTCTTCCTAATGTTGTGACTTTCTGGATGTTTCCAACTTTTTTCAAACAAAGTTTTGACTTTTTGTTTCCAAAAATCTATCTTTCCCTCTCAGTATTAATGTTTTGATTTCTTAGTTTTTCTCAACATTTCTGCTTTTTGAAAATTTTGGACTTCTTTTTGACAGACTTTTTCTTCTGATTTAAACTTCCTCTTGATGTATTTTTACATTTAATTCTAAACATTTTCACATTTATCTAAAACATTTTGACATTTCTTGACATATTAAATTTCCCAACTTTAGGATTTTGGGGATATTTAACATTTTTTTCAGAATTTTGACCTTTTTTTTCTGTGACATTTCAATTTTTAAATGTATTCACTTTTTTTGCAGAGTTTCACCATTTAAAGAACATTTTGTACTCCTTTCAGACATTTTGACTTTCTAGTCGTAGTATTTAAGTTTTCCTCTCGTAGTTTTTACATTTTCCTCGACATTCCAACTTAGTCAGGACTTTCTGTCCTGGTAATAGTTTTCTGGTCACTTTAGGTTTATTATTGTTATTATTATTATTCTTTAAACAAAATTATGACTTTTAAAATTGTTTTTTATTATTTTTATGTCAATATTTTCTCACCACTTCCAATTTTCTATACGTTTCCCACTTTAGTCTTAGTGATTTTTCCTCGACCCCACAACATTATAGCTATTTTGGTTTTCTGGACACTTGACTTTTGTTTTCTTTTAACATTTCTTTCTCAACATTTAAACTTCTTCATTGGCATTGCGACTTCCCTGACACAAAATTTCACCTTTTTTCCCTTATATGTCTTAAAATTTATGAAGGCATTTCACATTTGGGTAAACTCAAACATTCTGGACATTTTGACTTTTCTCAAAAGTCTGACTTTTTTGACAGTTGCACAATTTTTTCTGAACATTTTGACTCCATATTGTAATGCAGACTAAAGATTATCTTCCAACTTTAAATGTTCTCGTCTCTGCCTGATCCCAGCATTCATCTGTCGCCCTGAGGGTCGTATATGAATTAAATAACAAAAGAAGAAACCCTTTTACTGTATTTGCGTGATTATGAATGATTCATGACCTCTGACATGCCTGTTGAGATGTGAACAGCCTGCTGACTCTGAACTGTGATTACATGTACAGTAATTCACAGCGAGTCTGAATGTGTGAGGGGCTGGAGTATTTCTCTGTTAGCATCCTAATGCGTTTATAATGACAGTTTTCTGCAGATAATGACAATATGCTACAGTTTAGATGGGAAAGGCTGCTCGCTAAAAGCTACAATTACTAAAATGTGTGTGTTTGTGTGTGTGAATGACTCGGAAACAGGTTTTTAGTTACAGCTGTTGATTCAATCTACAACAGTAAGCCAGTCGGAGCATAATCCTGGGATCAGAGCTGAGAACGTTTTGTTATTTTGATCAAATTTTGGGTCATTTTGTCCCATTTTGAGGGGTATCTTTATCCCTTAGCCCTATTTTTACATATTTTTTGTTTTAAATCACTGCTGCTAAAAGTTTTGGCATTGATACAATTTGTTGCATCAGCCAGCAGAAAAGAAACCGACTGGGTTTGATATCATGTAATTCTTCAGGGACCACTGCATCTTTTTACTGTCAGTCCAATAAAATGTGTCTGCTTCTGCACGTAACACAATCAGGTCCTGGAAGACATCAGGATAGCAAAGCTTCAAAATTATACCTACAAATATACACAAATTGACTCTTCTGTAACTTATCTTTGTAGGAGGATGTGGATATGGTGTGCCTTGAGATTTTGGCTTGATCTAAGGTAGCGTTACTCAACCCTGCTCAACCAAAGAGCCAAATTGTTTGAAAAATACCTTTGCAAGAGCCACAATCTAAGCAGTGAAGCGAAAACAGCTTGAAGTAGCGATAACAATAAGTTAAAGGTGGCAAAATGGTCAAAAGCAACAAAATGGGTAAAAAGGGGTGAAAAGGGGTCAGAAAGTAGCAAAAATTGGTGAGAAGTGCCAAAAAAATGAGTTACAGTTGGCATAAAATGGTCCGAAAGAGCAAAACCATGGCACAAAAAAGAGTGGAAAGTGATTCAAATGGGCAAAAAGCAGTCAAGAGTGGCAAAAAAAGAGGAAACAAGTGGTATTTAATTACAAAAGGTAGCTTAAATGGGTGAAAAGTGGAAAAAATTGTGAAAAATGGCAAAAATGGGACAAGAGTGGCAAAAAGAAGAGGCTAAAATGGGCTAAAACTAGGAACAAGTGGTATTTAATGACAAAATGTAGCTTAATTGGGTGAAAAGGGGCAAAAATGGGATATAAGTGGCAAAAAACAGTAAAAAGTCAAAAAATAAGTGGCAAAATGGCCAACAAAAGTAGGGAAAATAAGGTATTAAATGGCAAAAGATAGCCTAAATGGGGAAAAATGGGATAAAGGGGCAAAAAATGGGTGAAAAGTTGCTAGAAAGTAGGAAAAAATTGGTATTCAATGGCAAAGGTAGCTTAAATGGACGAAAATTGGAAAAAATGTTGAAAAGGGGCAAAAAAGTTTCCCTTTTTAATGTTTTCTGGGGGTTATAATATTTACAATTTAAACCTAAAAGAGCCACAAATAATCACAAAAGAGCCACATGTGGCTCCTAGGCGTTGAGTATCACTGATCTAAGGTGTGCTCTGGGTAAATATGGATTAAAACTGGTGGGTTAAAAGCTCCACTAACTGTGGTCCAGATGAACCAGCCTGTCTGTGTGCTGCTGCTGTTTGTACGTGTTCAATGAAACATTTTGCAGCTATATGAGGAAAGAATGGAACTTTTCTATGAACATAAGCTTCACTGCAAAAACAGTTTACTTTATAAACAGCTGAACTAACAGTCATTAATAGTTAGAATTAAATTCTCCTCCTTTGACAAGATAACTTCCCTCAGTATTTCAAAGAGATGCCACGCTGGAACTGATTGGAGAATAATTTCTCCTCTGCAAGATTGATATTGTATAAATAAAGTCTGTAAATATGATGCTGACAGGACTATTATTATAACTAGACATAATTATTATAACACGTGTTTGTATGGAGCTGTCAGTATCTGTAAACTTCATCCACACATGTGGAGACACTCCGGAGCCGTTACCATGACTCTGATTTGAGTGTTGGTGTTTTTTCATTCAGCTGTCCTTTCTTGCTCAAATCAGGTTGGAAATGTTGTTTTTAAATAGTTAAATAGTTTAACTCATGCTTGACGGTGCATTCAGCCTAATGTAGACTTCTGTGACTTCAAATCAAGGCCACAGCTTACATGGTAGGTCCACATGGCCCTGAACCCTACACAGAGACCTACATATACAGCTGACATGCACCACCCTAAAATCAATCTGCATCGACACGACACGGATCCCTAGCCCTGTGAAAAGTTCATTGGCTAGTCCTGGGTGACAGCCAAATAAATACCTGTAGAAAGCAATAGAACTAGACAAAGCTAAAACAGCAATTCCAAAAACGCTGGGGCACTGAGTTAAATGTCAATAAACACAGAAGTCAAAGATTGTCAAATCTCATAAACCCATATTTTATTCACAAAAGGACATAAACAACATATTAAATGTTGAAACTGAGACGTTTTACCATTTCATGAAAGATATTAGCTCATTTTGAGTTTGATGGCACCAACACATCTCAAAAAAAGCAGGGACAGGGCCATCATCCCTCTTTCTATTAACAACAGACTGTAAACATCTGGGAGGTGATACGACAAATTAATGGAGTTTTGGGAGAGGAATGTTGTCCCATTCTTGTCTGATGTAGGATTCTACCTGCTCAACAGTCCTGGCTCTCCTCTGGTGTTTTTTTTCCTTTTCTGATGCTCCAAATGTTTTCTGTTGGTGAAAGGTCTGGACTGCAGACAGGCCACTTCAGCACCCGGTCTCTTCTACTGTGAAGCCATGCTGTTGTGATGGATGTGGTATGTGGTGTAGCATTGTCTACCTGAAAGAGATGTTGTCTGGATGGGAGCAAATGTTGCTCTTCAACCTCTCTCTACTTTTAAGAATTGATAGCTACTTTCCAGATGTGTAAGCTAAAAATATAGACACTAATGCAACCCCATACCATCAGTGATGCAGGTTTTAGACCTGTGCCAGGATAACAGGCTGGATGGTCCCTCTCCTCTTTAGTTCACATGGCACCATGCACGTGGTTTCAAAAAAGAATTTTATATTTGGATTTATCTGACCACAGAACAGTTTTTCATTTTGCCTCAGTCCATTTTAAATAAGCTTTGACCCAGAGAAGATGGCGGTGTTTCTTGATCCTGTTCATATATAGCTTCCTCTTTGCATGATCCAGCTTCAACTGGCATTTGTGGTTGGCAAGGCCAACTGTGATGACAGACGATGATTCTGGAAGTGTTCCTGAGCTCATGAGGGCACCTTCATCCTTTTCCCTAGCTCCCAGAGATTTCTCCAGATTCTCTGAATCTTTGATATTATGGACTGTAGATGGTGGGATATTCAGTGTTTGCGCAATTTTAGATTGAAGAACATTTCAGCCAATAATCTCACATTGTAGTTTGTTTAAGCATTTATTATGCAGCATAATATATTTGGCGTCAGACTCCGACTTCATCACTCCTCACAGATTTTACATACAGAATTTGAGGAGTGATAAGATAACAGCTTAAACCCCCATTCGGAGCCAACAGGTGGATGCTGGGGTGGAGGTGGGTTGAAGGCGAGAGCATAGTGTTGATCCAGGCGCAGCAGAGGAAGAGACCAGAAATCTTGCAGCTTAGCCCACTGATTTAGGACGATGTAAGTCATGTGATTTGATTAAGATGCATGTCAGGTTGGAATGATTGCCCTCGAGATTATTGACAGAACTAACTCGCAAGCTTCATTTCATTTTTCTGAACTTGTTCCACAGTTTTTAGACGCATTTTTTCTCAGACTGGTGAACCTCTGCCAATCTTGTCTTCTTAGAGACTCTGCCCCTCTAAAATGCTCCATTTCTACCCAGTCATCTAACAGGCCTGTTTTCAAATGGCCTAATTAGTTGCAAACTGCTCCTCCAGCTGTTTTGTTGTTGTTGTTGTTGTTGTTTTACCACTGATTACTTTTTCCAAAGTGTCCCAACTTTTTTGGACTTGAGGTTGTGCTTGCAGATGTCTGAAAATATCAGACATGCCTTTCTTAACCCACTCAGCTGCTGCATGAGTGCAAAAATGTCTCCGTCTCCTGCTCAGATTTTTTAGCAATTGTTCTTCCCATCTCCTCAGACGTCTCTTTTCTTCGTCATAATAACAGTAAAATCAGCTGCTGATCAGAATTTATCAGCTCTAACTCTAACACAAATGCTCAGCTTCAATTGGCAGAGTTTCCTTTAGATTAACCAGTAATAAATGTTGCAGCAGGACTGGTAACTTATGAAAAAAATCCCACTGCAAAGTAGTGTTTTGGTGGAGTTTTGCAGAATAGCAAAGACACACAAATGCACAAGTATTTAGTGCTTATAGCAGCATAGGTATAAACCAGGCATAAAGTTTCAGATTGCACATTCAGAGACAAATATGATCTTACTGCACTCAGCATGTTTATGTCTGAATATCATTTCAGTTTTATGTATAGTGAATTTAACTTTAAGTCAGAAAAAGCCTTTACGTCACTCACAGCACAGCCGCTAAACTCCTCTGACAAAAACAACATTCCCTTTCAGACATGGGCATTTTCAGTCTACGGCTGCTCTTATGTCAAGTTTCTTTTTGCTTTTGTTTGCTCTAAAAGTTAAGTTGAACAAATCACATAATTACAAAACTCACCAACTGAGGCAGACATATAAATCACAGTTTTTCTCTTGCCTCTTAGCTTTTTAACTGAGTCATCTAACATCTGTTTTTAGGATTAAAAAAACATCTTTGTTTTTAACACAAAAGTCTTCCTCCTTATCACTGCTTCTTTGCTGCTTTCTGACATTTTGAACAGCAATTTTAAACCCATGGAGGCAAACACAAACACTCTAAGTGGACACACTTGGATTGATGCATTTGTCCCCAAATTGCTTCAATTACAGGCCTTTTTTGAGAGGCTGGCTGAAAGAAGGCGCCGCACTGATTCAAAAAACTTCTTATTCATCACAGAGAGAGAATTAAGAGACCATGTTAAAAAAGAGACAACAACTGTGATTAAAAATGTCAGATTTGATTAAATATTACAAGACAAGCCTCTTTTCCTGTTTACACAATAGCAAGTCTCAAAGGTAAAAGGCTAGAACGCAATCACCGATCTTAAACGGTGATCTCAGGTAGATCAAATGCTGCATTGCTACCTTTAATCGTGCAACTGACATCATAAATTCATAATGCTTCAATTGTTTGAAACCTTGACTAACTTTTGAGCCACTTTGCTCTGGATGATCTCTGGGAATCCTGGGAATGGCATCTTTAAGTGACAGCTGGTCTCGGTCAGATAAGAGGCTCTGTCTTCTGTAATTAGACACCAGCATTAAAAAATCCAGACTCATGGTAATGGGTCAGGACCTTATAGGTGGGTCACAGAGCTGTTTTTATGTGGCAAATGTCTAAGGTGAACTGAAGCCCACATAGCAAACATAAATCCATGTATTATACTTTCCTTCATACTGCTCAGCGTTAGTTCATGCAGGACAGGGTACTCATACACCCAGCCGATGGCTGATGGCCAGCTGATCCCAATTATCGTCTCCAAGCTCCCACAGCCAATGACAGCTCTTTCTCTCAACACAGAGGTGTATTTAAATATGACTTTCTTCTCACTAATCCCTGTTCACATTAACCTCCTGAGACCTGAGCCTTTGTTAGAGAGCATTTTTAGTTTCTCCCACTTATTTGGGATAAGTACTGCCTGAACAGGTCAATACATCAGCCTTGCCGTTGAACAGGAATTTCTTGGAAACCTTCCTTTCCAAAACCCCCAAAAATTCCAAAAAATAAAAACAACATATTTTAAAAGTATCCCATGAAAAGTACCCAAATATTTCTCCAGATAGTCCTTAAATCTTTCAGTGAAACTTCCCTCTAAAGTCTTAAAATTACAATTTAAAAAAATGCCCAAAAATTCCATGCAAATTTATGAAACATTTAAAGAAAACTCCTCAAATATAAAAGCAAATTCCCCCTTAAATTTCTTAGCAAATTCTAGAAATGTTCATAAACATTCTCCAAAAAATGCATGAAAATGGTTGAACCCCCCACCCCCTTGCTGAAATTTCCAATATCTTCTAAACTTCCTTAAAAAGACTTGATAACTTACAAGCAAATTCCCTAAAATATCCAAACAGCAAATGATCCCAGCATTTAAAGCGAATGCCGTAAACTTGAATGGACATTATTTTCTACAATTATCTCATCAATTCTAATACCATATCTGATAACTATAATGTAGAGAAGCCAAAGTGTTATGTCCACATTTGTGGACGCAGGGTCTTAGGAGGTTAATGTTGATGCACTAGCTGCTGCTAATGGCTAAGCTTCACCTCCTCCACCCCAGCCTCCTCCTTTATAGCATAAAACTTATTGCACCTTCATATTGAGATTCATGCTACTGTGGATTAATTGCATTTTATCTAAAATTATTGTATTCAATGAGCACGCTGCTTGACTACAGGGAGCACCTTTGAGCAGAGCTTTCTCTGCCAAGTAAAACTGTACATCCACTTTACAAAAAAACGGTAAAATGTAGGAAAAGAGTGCTCCTCACTGAAATGAGTAAATTCCAGTGGTTTTCTTGAGAGTTTGACTTAATTATCTCATTTTCTTGGAGAACTGTGCTTGTTTTCCCATGATACTTTGTTCATTCCTCAAGCTCTCTGGAAAACAATCAAAATTTATGCGTAATCACAGGATAAAGGACTATAATGAAATGTATGCATGCATGTCCCTACAGGGCTTCTGTAGTGATGAGCTTTAAAACTCGTCTGTTTAGTCCACTGTCTTTGTTCAGCCATTTGTTTTGTTCCATGAAAGGTCCAAACTACAATATTTCAATATAAATAAATTTGAATGGTTGAACATTTTTATAAATCTGGGTTTTGATGTCTCATAAGGGAGGAGTTTGTAGGTCCTAAGGTGGAATCAGTTGTGAGGCATTGCTTTAGATAACACACACGAGACTACCCGACCTTTTTCACGGGTGTTTCAAGAAAAAAAAAAATCAATCTGGGCCATTTTGATAGCTTTTTCTGACCTTACAGCAGTCTATGGTTTTTGCACCTGCAGCACCCACAACCCTTTCATAGAGGTTCTTAGTGGTGTTTAATGTCCCTTTGATGCCAAAGTTGACTCCAGCTTATCTCAGTAGTTTCAGTTATGTTGTTTTTAAATAGCTCCATACTCCTAATGTTTGCCTTGGCCAGGCCTGGATCGGCTCTAAAGCTGCAGTAGAAAAAACTTAGTTATTATTGGGTCAGATGCAACTCATTTTCCTCTCCATTCTTTTCCAGTATCCCAGCTCTTTTCATGTCCATGCATGGGTGTAATGGGTCCATGCTTAACTAATAGTTATGTTTCATGGGCCTGGGTATCAGTTCTTCTTTTTTCTTTTTTGGAAGGTTATAGGACAAACATTCTGTCAGTCACATTCATGATGGGCCAATCAGAAAGACAAGAAAAAAATGACGTCATAGACATGAGCAGCTCCAGTACTAACATGAGCTAAACAGGCTATTGCTACTGTAGTGTTTGAACGGCGAAGCTTGTGATGGCTAAAACGCATGCCAAAGCCCATCAGGAGATGTGCCAAAGCATCCTCTCTGCAAAGAGAAGCTTTCACTGTGGCTCTGCTCTTATTCTAGTAAAGACATTTGGTCTAATTCAGATAAAATTCCCACTGTGGCTAAATCCAAGCTAACAGACCGGAAAATCCGGATACTTTGCCCAAACGCTGCCAGCCCCGCCCCTTCCTGTGGAAAAACATTCATCAGTCAAGGGGAAGATTTGGTCATTGGGGATTTGAAAGCTTAAAATTCTAAAACCATACTGTTAAACAGTTATTGAGAGTCAAAATCTGATGTCCAGTAAGATTAACATATAATATAGGACATTTATGAAAAAATACTTGGATCATAACAATGGGAAATAAATTATATTATAGATGTACATGAGGGTGTGTTCAGGCTCCCTCTGTCAAACTGGACAACCAGGCCCATGGTGTGACTGAGATGTCATAAACTAGTGTCACATACCTTATGTGTGTTGGATCTTAACATCTGAATGGGTTTAATAAGTGAGTGTGTGAAAAAGCTGTTAATAGGTTTTCAACAAATGGGGGCGTGGTCACATTGGTTAGCAGGAGGTGGCATTACACTGCTCTGATCTAAAGCTGATGGCTCACTGTACAACTAAACCCTGCCTTTTTCTCCTCAAATGACGCTGATTGAGCCAAACCCTTTTCAATTTGGCACAAAAACTGTAGACTGGAGCTATGAAAGGTGGATTTGCCCGACGACTGACTGGCTAATCTATCTGCTTTGCATTGTTACTATGAATATGCTTTGGTACAACCTCTGAGAACAGCCTGCCCTTTTACAAAGACCTTCTGTGGCTTACTCCTCTCATGGAGGGTGTCAGTGATCGTCTTCTGAATAACTGTTGGGTCAGCAGTCTTCCCCATGATCCTGGTTGTGTGTACTGAACCAGAGTGAGAGGATGAAGCCACAGGAAGTTCTTTTCAGGACAGAAATCAATGACAAAAAACAGGATTTTTACACAATTTTCTGGTGCAAGTACTGTGGCTCTCAGATGAAAAAAGGTTAAAGACTCTTGCTTTAGAGACTAATGGAGTAGAAACTATCTTTTTAATATCTGTGTCTTAAAATGACAGGATCAATGCCGTCACTAAATGCAGTTTGTAAAGAAATTTTAAAAATCAGAGCGTACCCTTTCACATGTGAATAAATGCGCTGGTCTTTGTGTTGTTTCCAGTAAATTTCCAGCTCTGTTGGACGAGCCATGGAGGATCAGACTGATGTGATACTGACCAAGCAGACAGTTGGATCTCTGTGTTGGAGGCTCGTCCCTCGGTGCCCTTTTGGCTCCCGCCTAGCATCAGGCAGGGTGAGAAGTTGCCCTTTGGAGGCCGTGTCTGAGGCGTACTGTCAGAGGAATCGCCCACCGTTTCTATCAATTTACAGACCTTTGTTTCACAGGCGGCTCTGCGCTCATTACCACAACCCCCGGTTCACACGCAATCTCTTAGATTCAATTAGCTTGGATACGCAGCAAAATATCGAAGGGCGTTTTGTTCTAAGAAAAGCCTGAAGGAAACTGGAAAAGGTCACGGCTCTGACTTCTTCTCAGAGAGGTACGGAGAGGAAGATGGGAGAAAAAAATGTCATGTTCAGTGGGCTAAAATGGCATTTCATTCTGCACTTCTCCAATACGGTGACCAAACTTCATTACCCTTCTGAAAATACACCGCCTGGAGCGAACCACTCTTTCTGTTTAATACCTCTGGCTTTAATATCGCCAATATATATACTGTTTAAAGTTTATCACTTCATTAATATTCAAACTGCAGCCGCCATCAGCCCTCAGTGGAGAAGCCTCTCAGTACTTGGGTTAGAGATGTGCTGTCTGTGAACGAGACGGCTCTTTTAGATCAACACCACAGAATCAAAACTTGATCTTAACTTCACACCCATCGACCAGACACACCTACTGTTCAGTGCTAGAATACTGATATCAAATATTTAATCCCAAACATGATTAGAAATAGTTTAAACCTGGGAACTTTATGTGTTTGGTCTCACTCAATAGGCTAAACATCGTTATATTTAACTGATTTAAAGGTGCAGTGTGTAAAACTCAATGTCAACATCTAGAGGTGGGTTCTAGATTGCATGTCTCTGCTGGAAACTGTGGCAACCAGTTGAATTTAATGTGTATCTGTAATGTGAAAACAATACAATACAATAACTTTATTTATTCTTTTTTCCTCTATGTACCAAAAAATCCAAGATGGCGGCATCCATGGAGGGGACCCTCTCTATGTATGAATTAAAGATTTATTCTGAGTTGTTTTTTTTTTTTTTCAAAATAGCTATTTTTGAATTTAGATGACTAAACACTTAGACTTAGATTGTCTTAGAAATGTTTTGCTTTATTTTACCAAGTTTGTCCAGCTAAATGCTACTAGGCTAAATATTACACACTGCACCTTTAACCTCCTGAGGACTGAGCAGTGAAACTTCAACATAAAGCCTAAAAAGTCTGATAAAAATGTCCCTTAAAATTCTGTGTAAATTTCTGTAAATGTTCACACAAGTTATCCCGAACACAAATTTCCATGAAAATTCTTGAAGATGAAAAATTAAAAAGAGATTTGCATAAGAATTTATATCCAAATTCCCTCAAACATCTGAACGAATTCCCCGACATCTCCAAAAATTTCAAAGTTTGCAAGAAAATTTCCTAGATTCCCACAAAATTGCAAATAGTTTAAATGGTTCCCTCCTTAAATTCTCAATTATATTCATACACAAAAATAGACTCAAATTTCTCCCCCAAAAACTCAAATCAAATTCCAAAAATAAATTTCCAAATAATTCAATGAAAATGCCTGAAATTTTTCAAGCCTTCAAACATCCAAACAAATTCCCTGTAATTTTCATCAGGATTCCTGACAATTTTATCCCCCCAAATTTCCAGTCAAGTAGAAAAAATAAAATAAAAATAACCTTTTGCCTAATTTCCATGAAGGATATTAGAATTTCTTATCAATTTCTCTTCAACATCTAAACACTCCCCCCTGAATTTCCAGGAAAAAATATTGAAAATTTCAAAATTTCCAATTAAATCAAAAGAAACAATTAAAAATATAATTCCAAGAAAATAATAAAAAATTTCAAAGCACAAATTCAACAAATTCCTTTCTCAAATTTCCAGGAAATGCCTGAAAATTTTCAAGGGAATTATCCAAAACGAACAAACAAACTCCCGTAAATTCCATGAGAATTCTTGACTCTCCCCCACCCCGACCCAAATTGAATTTCCAAAACTTAGCAAACATACCTCAAAGGATCCCCCCAAAATCCCCATCAAATGTAAAAAGATAACAATTACATATCCAAAATTTCTATGAAAATACCACAACATTTCTCAATTCCCTGAACCCTCAAATTCCCCCCAAAACTTAAATCAAATTTCCCAGAATTACGAATACATTTTCGAAATGTCCCTGAAACTTTCTGAAATATCTGAATGAATCATCCCAACAATCCAAATAAACTCCCTGTAATTTCCATGGGAGTTCTTGAAAATTTCAATTTTTTTTTAATATAAAAAGAAAATTTCCAAAACTTAATGAAAATGCCAATATACCCCAAAACTTCCAGTGAAACTGTTCAAAATATAAAAATACATTCCCAAAATTTCCTTGGAACAGCTTGCAAATCCCAGCAAATTCCCCCAAATATCCAGATATATTCCCTTAAATATGTTTGATATGAAATCACCTGAAAATTTCATAGCAAACCCTCTCAACATTTCCTTAACGTGCTGGATGTTCTGAACAGCCTCAGAAATTCTAACAGCAAAATTATTGTTACTATGATGTACAAAAGCCAAAATGTCATGTCCTCACGTGTACTCGCTGGGTCAGAGGAGGTTATTAAAAGCCAAACTGGTAGAGATGGAGACACAGAGCTGTTTAGGAGCTGAAAGAACCAGAGCAGAGTAAAATGATCCAGGTTTAGAAGGAGCCTAAATTTCCATCTCTAGCTACAGACCAGGAGGTTAAACCCTCTCACCTCTCCACAATACCAGCTGTGCCTCTGAAAATAGACCCATTTTCCCTAAAGAAAGGTATTTAACATTGAAACAATATATTATGCATGCAAATAAGACGGCCCTCTTGTTCTGTGTGCAGGGATGTATCGGGGATGACCTTGGTGGACGACAGGTGTTGGAGGGGGAATAATATGTCTCCTGTCACCTGCAGGTGACATAAAAATCCCAATTAAATTTTAAGATGTCTGGAGTCATGTGAGCTAAATAAAACGTGCACAGCACCAGAGATGAGGCTCTGTTTCCACGTCAGCCAATGGAGGTAATCAGATCTACTGTTTACATGAAAGATCTGAAGGAAAGAATATCTTAATTATGTGTTTCTCTGCTATTTACTATGATATATTTACACTGATAAGCTGTACTGGATATTAAAAGCTTGTGATAATAGGGGCTGCAGCTATATGATCTTTAAATCTACAGTATGTAAAGAGCTTTCAGTTAAAACAACACAGTAGGCTGAGCTCCTTCCACCTCCAAAGCTTAACTCTTCACAAAGAGCTGGGTTAGTATGGAAGTGAATGAGATGGAGTTCTCCCTGCACTGCTGTGACGTCACTTCCCTGCTTAATCCAGGACTAGCTCCGCCGCAGCCTATCACCTGTCTGCACGGGCAGGCAATGGCACATCTAATTACGCAGATTGCACACACACATGCCACACACATCACAAGCACAGCCAGTTTGGAGCAAACACATTACGGCCGTGGTCATAACAACAACACTAAAAGCTTTCATGATGTTAAAACTGTTTTCATCCTCCTTGAGATGACTTTGTGATGGTTGCGGGGAAAGGGTTAGCTGTTGTGAATGGTTGTATACGATAGCTGCTAGTGGAGTGGTTAGCTTGGACTTAGCCACAGCAGCAGTTTTGTCAGAACTGGACCACATTTCTTTATCAAATCAAGGGCAGAGAGCAACACTGGAAGCTTTTTTATGACCAAAAAGATGTTTTCACTCTTCTCCTTGTCTGCTTTGGCATAGGTTTGCAATCTTTACAGGTGAGCCGGTGTATCCACTGGCTGCTGTCATGGTAGCTGTTAGCAGGGATGTAGCTGTAGGAAAGCGTCATTTTAATCAGAGCTGGACCACGTTTGTTTTTGATACCAGGGCAAAGAGCCGCACCGAAAGCTTGCCTTGGCAGAGAAGATGTTTATGTATGTCTCCTGACCGGACTTGGCATCAATTTTATTCACAGAGAAGCTCCGCCATTAACAATCTACGGTAGCCAATCAGCTCAAGAATTGCGCAGAAAGTCATTTTGTCTTGTTGCTCTGGTTGGCCTGTTATGAATGTGTCAGACAGAACTTTCCTCCAATCACCTTCTGATAATTTTTTGAAAAGTCCAGCCCTCACCAAACACTTTATATGGGAGCTTTCCCAGATTGATGTAAAATATATTCATGCAGTGGATATACGAGACAGTCCATCTGGTGTGTCAGATTAATGCTCTGTCTTAAAGCGCTGTGGAGACCTTATTCAAGGAAGTGGACGGAGCCCCT
The DNA here is from genome assembly GCF_018320785.1 of Cheilinus undulatus. Classification (NCBI taxonomy): domain Eukaryota; kingdom Metazoa; phylum Chordata; class Actinopteri; order Labriformes; family Labridae; genus Cheilinus; species Cheilinus undulatus. The sequence continues at coordinate 7,527,037 of NC_054872.1, forward strand.
CCTCCCCTGTCCAGCATTACAACAGTCCTCCCAGATAGTTGCAGTCAGCCATAGACTAGGTTCCAACCTTGTCTAGTTATTTATTGTGTGCCAATTTACCATGCAGTAATCTACCATTTCATTGTTTCAGTTTTGGGATCTACCTAACTGTCATTACCTTGATACACAGACATCTGGGGGCTTTTCGGGGGACTTGTACTTCACTGTTGGGGCCAGCGGTCAAATCTATTTTGATGCTGTTTTTTACCCAGTCTTGGGCCTTCATTTATATTGAACAAACGTCTTTGCCTCGTGCTAAAACTGCCTATGATAAAAAAATATCATATAAAGGAAGTAATCATGTTGCGCTGCAAGAAGTATAAAGACTTCTCATATAGTACGGCGTAGATTCAGACACCCAAACTGCTCAGTTTGAGGCAAAGATCAACATCCGTGCACACACTCATGAGCGTTATTCAGTCAGTGATTCAGCTTAAAGGAACTGATAATGGCTTCCTCACTGCTTTGTTTTTCAGATTTCAACCCTTCTCACAGATTTATCATGAAAGTGTTTTCATGCTGAATTGTCAGTGGATCTGCGTGTGACTGAGCTGATGAGTTCCTCTAAAATCCAGTTAATCAAACTTTCTGCTAAGACTCCATTTAAGTGAATGGTTGTGGTTCTCTCCGTGGCCTCTTTATCATTTAGTGATTATCAGAGTGACTCATCTAAAATGAATCTTAAAGCAGAGAGGCTCATTCACCACTCCTAATGGGATTTCCACAGAGAGATGCTCTGCTATCTTAAATGTGGGTGAACTAATTAAACTAATTGTATTCATGTGCAGAAAAGAATTCACTTCTTCCTCATTCTGTAAAGGGCAGCAAAAATAAAGAGCGTGAGTGGAAATATAATGAGCACATTGTTGTTGAGGCTGCAGCACGAAGCCTGTGCGTCACCATATGGTGTTTTTATCCAATAAGAGCCCCAAATATGTTCTTTTATTATGTTTTAATACTAAAATCCTGTTTATCTGAAGCCTTTCGCTAATTCTTTAGAAAATACAGCAGCAGAGTGAGAGAAAGACGATGTTTATTTGGTTAACCATCATATTGTGTTGTCTAGACACATCAATTTACCTGTAAACAAAAGCTTAATCAAAAACATCTGTGCGAATGCAACTGGAGTGTGGGTTGGCTCATTAAAGACTCAAGTTAGAAATAGGAGTTATAACCAGCGAGGACCGAGCAGGAATATACAGAAAAAAGGCTCAGAATCGTTTAAATCACAGCTAAAACAAGAATAAAGGTTGTTCACTCATACTTCTAGTTGATAGAAGACAACACTTTTATTTACTTCAAAAGAATAAACAAAAAGTAAAACTATACAGGAATCAACATCAAAATTCAACACATATATTCTTTATCATACTTTTTAATGATTTTTTAACCGCTTTTCTACAACCACAATTCCAAAAAAAGTTGGGACGCTGTGTAAAATCTAAATATAAACAGAATGTAATGATTATTGAATCTCATAAACCCAAATCTTATCCACAATAGAATATAAATAACATGTAAGATGTTGAAACTGAGACATTTTACCACTCCATGAAAAACATTACCTCATTTTGAATTTGATGGCAGCAACACGTCTCAAAAAAGTAGAGACAGGGCCATGTTTACCATTGTGTAGCATCCCCTCTTCTATAAACAACAGTCTGTAAACATTTGGGAAGTGAGGAGACCAGCTGCTGGAGTATTTGGAGAGGAATGTTGTCCCATTCTTTGTCTGATGTAGGATTCTACCTGCTCAACTGTCCTAAATCTTCATTGCTGGATTTTTCCTTTGCTGATGCTCCAAATGTTTTCTATTGGTGAAAGATCTGGACTACACTCAGGCCAGTTCGGCAGACTCTTCTTCTGTGAAGCCATGCTGTTGTGATTGATGTGGTATGTGGTGTAGCATTGTCTAGCTCACTGATCATCAACTGGAGGCCCGGGGGCCACATCAGGCCCCACACAGCTTCAAATCCGGCCCCCAGAGGCTTGATTAAATTCAGAGGGGAAAAATGTATTGCAGTATCTAGTGTATATTTTCTTTCTTTCTTTTTATGATGCCTACAGATATTTAAGTAACTCTTAAAATAAGTGAGATTGATTCTTATTTTTTTTTTTTTTTAGCAAATAAGATGCATGACAAACTTACTCATAGGTCCTTTCTTGATTAAAGCAGCAGATTTCTGTTTAAATTTAAGAGTTTAGGGTTGAGAGTCTACTTTTAACTGCCTGAGAATTAAAAGAAAGTATCATTTTCCTTCATGTGTTTATCATCAATAAGGACACAGCATTTTCAAGCCCCAGAAATATGTGGCCTAAATATCTCAATCGCCCCCTTGTGGCTGTCTGCAGTATAGGAATTAAAGTGTGTAAATAGGGACTGAGTTCACTGCCAAAGGCTAAAAATAATGTACATTTGAAAGAATATACAAATATTTATACAGAAATGTTTCTATTATTTAGGTTTTTTTATGTGCCGGCCCCAACATTGTCTGCACAGACAAAAGCTGGCCCTTGTACAAATGTAGTTGACGACCCCTGGCCGAGCTGAAAGAGGCCTTGTCTGGATGAGAGCATGTGTTCCTCTAAAACCTCTCTCTACTTTTCAGCATTGATTGCACCTTTCCAGATGTGTAAGCTGCCTACGCCATCCAACCCCGTAACATCGGAGATGCAGGCTTTAGAACTGTGCCAGGATAACAAGCTGGATAGTCCCTCACTTCTTAAGTGGCGTCTGTAGTTCCCCCCCCCAAAAAAGCTCAAATGTCTGACCACAGGACAGTTTTCCCTTTTGCCTCAGTCCGTTTTAACTGAGCTTTGCTCCAGCTGCATTCCTGGATTCTGTTCACATATGGCTTCCTCTTTGCGTGATCCAGCTTTAACTGTCATTCGTGGATGGTACGGCCATGCTTCAGCATCCTTCCTTGCACACAGAGATTTCTCCAGATTCTTAGAATCTTTTGATGATTTTGCAGTTTCAGATTTTCACAGATAGATGAACCTCTGCTCATCTTTTCTTCTGAGAGATTCTGCCCATTTAAAACGCTCCTATTATGTTACCGACCTGTTTAGTCAACCTATTAGTTATAGAATGGTTTTTGTTGCCCTGTCCCTTCTGTTTTGAGATGTGTTTTTGCCAACAAATTCAAAGGGAGTAAATATATTTCATGAAATGGTCAAATGTCTCAGTATCGACATCTAAAATGTTGTTTTTGTTCTATTATGAGTAAAATATGGGTTTATGAGATTAAACAGTAATTGACTTTTGTTTTTATTTATATACATTTTACACAGCAACCCAACTTTTTAGGAATTGGGGTTGCACATGCTGAAATGTTGCCCTTACTAAGATGGCAACTGAACAATTTTCTTTCATAAAAACTCAGATTTGTGGTTTGGACTCTTAATATAACAGCAAAACTATTAAAAGGTCAGTTTAAACCATGCAGCCCATCAGTAGTTAATGGGACAGGATGGGTTAATGAGAGAATAAGCACAGGCTCGGTTGGAGTCAGGCTGGAACTCTTGGGCAAGTCTAACATCCTTTATTCAAGATCGTGATCTGATGTCAAAGTTTGATGTGTGTTAAAAAATATCTATATTTAGAGGCACTCGGAAATTATAGACTGTAGAAAGTATCCAATGAAGTCTCAAGGATCTCAACTATTGCTGTCTTAAGAGTTCAATATAATGTCACTGCCATATTGAAAGCACTGTCTGAAACCAACTTTAGATCAACCTAGCCATTATTTAGCATAAAGTCTGATAGATGTGACCCTTAAACCCACCTTCTAACAGATTATCAGTTAGGAGTTAGTTCATTTATAACACATACTGTAAAAGTAAAAGCATGTCCACATTGATCCCATCTTGTTTGTGATGTAAACCTTGAATAAAGAAAACTTTAATCAGCCTTTGTAGAGCGGAGGATCCTCCTGAAATGACCCTGCTGCTGTTTCATGCATTTACATCACGTCTGACAAGCTGCCGGCGGAAATAATGAAATGTAAAAGCAGACCGCGGCTCACAGGGACACAAACATTTCCCTGTTGGCAATCACAGCTCATTTTAAAGTAATACGTTCAAAGAAAACACAATATGAACCAGAGAAGTGTGGACTCCAAAAAAAAACAGAGCCACCAAACTATAAAGAGAAATGTTTTTGGACGGAGCTGCAGCTTTGGAACAGATACCAGCTCCAGTCATTATTTTTGTTATTGTCTGAAAATGTCAGTGCGTGTGGAGGAAACCTGAAATGGAGGAAACCTGACGCTGAAATAGCTCTTAAAGGTTAGCTTATATTCAGCTCAGGGCATGGCTACCTTTCCTCAAAGGTTAAACTGTGGTGTTAAAGGCCTAACATAATTCAACAATGAAGAAACAGTGGCAGAAAACGAACACAGAAACATGAAACGGCTCCTGAGGGTTGAGATTGAGCTTCATATGAAATAAACACATTCAGTTATGATGATAATGCCTGACGCTTTTAATCAATACAGGATTTAAACACTTCTGGGTCAATACTTCCTTTTTTTTTTCTTTCAGGTGTATAAAATCAGAAGGGCCTGATTCATAATGAATGGACTGCAGCTGCCAAATTTTGTCATTGTTGCTCTCGCTGTCTGCTCCGTCTCCTTGTTTCATTCACAAACCCAACAGCTCTGATAATAATTAGACATAATAAGACATTTTAAAATGATTAGGCATGTCTGAAAAGTTCTGGTGCTCCATTAACTTGTTTGTTTGAACCCAGCCTGTGTCTACCGTCACTGATTTACCACTTGCAGTGCCCACAACTTCCAGTTTAGAGCCTTTTTTACCAGTATTTATTATCACTATGTCAAATAACTTGAAGTCTGCTTCTACTGGTATGTGGTGTTGATAAAGAGCTCTGTGTGCTAAATATTTTCCCCTTATTCAAGGAACAAGACTAGGTCAAAACCTAGTATATGGCTGACTGCAGCTATCTGCGATGCCTGTTGAAGCGCCTGACTTTTGGGGTGAGTAAATGTGCTGTCCCTAATGTCTGTGAGTTGAGAACTGAAGGGCCCAAAAGTTTAAAACATAAAACTCTGTCAACAGGAAACAGCTAACCTGACACATCCACCGCATGAATATATTTGACATACATCTGGGAAAGCTCCCACAGAAGAGCAGGACTTTTCAGAAAATTTTAGAAGGTGATTGGAGGAATGTTCTGTCTGTCATATTCATGATGGGCCAATCAGAGGGACAAATTGCGTTGTGCGCATGCGCTACTCTTGGCGCTACGCCTTACATTGTTAATGGCAAAGCTTCATCTAAAATAGATGCCAGCTTTCCCAACATGAAAAGCTTTTAGGGTTGTTTGTGTTCTTTATTTCATACAGAAACATGGTCCAGTTCTTGTAAAAAGGCTGCAATGCTAAAGCTATATCTGAGGTATTTACAGCAGTGGAGGCAGCCATTACAGATGACTTTCAGTACAAACCCAGCTCTGTATGGTATGACTCTGAAAGTACCATCACTTAGTCAGTCAGTCTGTCAGTCAGATACGTACAGACGCATCTGTAGGGATGACCTCAGCTGTAAGCCAAAAAATCTAAAAATCATGAATAAAGCAGATATCCTGTCCTGGTAGCAGCTCTAGACCTGGAAATGAAACCCTCAAAAAGAAAAGTCAATCAGCATTCCCTCCACCATTGGTTTTAACAAAGCTGGTTTCTTGATGTTGATTTGTATGTGAACTGTCTTTAACTATGAGTTCTGCAACAAAAATCATCAGACACTGAGGGGGTTTCCATGCTATGGATAAAAACTCACTCTGTTGAGTTAGTCAAAGAATATCATGGAAATATTCCTGATACCTTGTCATCTCCCATTTTCATTGTTCCTCATCCATTTCAACGTAAGTAAACAAGAGGACCAGGGAGACTAGGGGCAAAAAGGCTCACTGCTGTTTGCATGCATGAATCAATGTTGTCAAGGTGATTCTGTCACTGTTGCTTGCTCACAGTTCGGCGTTAGAGTGCTAAAAGATCTGGGTGGTCTTCTGAGAGTTGGTGGCAGTGTTGAAACAGTTAAAGTTCCAGTCGGATTCAGAACTTTAGCCTCAACCCCATAGTTCCTCGGGCCTTTGGAAAATACTCAGCCTCAGTTTTCTTTTCTTTTTTTTTCTTTTTTTTAAAATCCCAGAACTAAATCTAGACCCTGGTTCACACAGTGGAAAAGTTCCTCAAAATGTCTCTAGTTCCTGGGGCACAATCTTGCAGATGAAAAGCACCTATAATACTTCTGGCTTCAGCTATTAAGACAGTGCCTATAAAAAGTATTCACCCCCTTGGATGTTTTAGTAAAAACAGATTCCTACAAATTAATGTCAGTTAGATAAAACTATGTAATGTAGGATAAATAAATATTCACCTCCTTCAAGTCAGTATTTAGTTCAGTCACAATTGTGTTTCAATCCGAGCACTGAGCACTGTGGATAGGACTCAATCAGGGTTGCACATCTGGACACTGCAATTTTCCTCTTCTTTGCTAAACTACTTAAGCTCTGTCAGGTTGCACAGAGATCAGGTGTAAAAAGCCCTTTTCAAGCCACATATTCTCTGTCAGATTGAGGCCTGGGCTTCAAATCGGTCCAGAACATTCACCTTGTTGTCTGTAAACCAATTCTGTGCAGCTTTAACTTTATGCTTCAGACTGTTGTCCTGCTAGAAGATACATCTTCCCCCAAGTGGTAGTTCTCTAAATAAGATCGTCCTCCAGGATTTTCTATATTTTGCTGCATTTCCTTTACCTGCAACCTTTGCAAGCCTTCTGGTGCTGGCTACTGAGAAGCATCCCCACAGCATGATGTTGCCACCACTGTGCTTCACAGTGGGGATGGTGTGACGATGTGCAGTGTTTGGCGTCTTGTTTGGTGGCCAAAAACCCCCTTTTTGGTCTCATCAGACCAAAAAACTTTCTTCCACTTGACCATGGAGTTTCCCACATGCCTTCTGGTGAACTTTAGTCCAGATTTAATCTGAGTTTTCTTCATCAGTGTCTTTCTCTTTGCCACTCTCCCATAAAGCTTTGAGTGGTGAAGAATCTGGCCAACAGTTGTTGTCTGCAGAGTCTCTCCAATCTCAGCTGCTGAAGCTTGGAACTCCTCCAGAGTCATCATAGGTGTCTTGGTGGCCTCTCTCACTAGTCTCCTTCTTGCACGCTCACTGGGTTCATGAGGACGGCCTGATCTAGACAGATTTACACATGAGCAATGTTCCTCCCATGTCTTGATAGTGGATTTACCTGAACTCTGGGAGATGTTTAACGCCTTGGGAATGTTTTAGTAACCATCCCCTGACGGATACTTTCCAATAATGTGAGTAGCTTGTGAGTAGCTCTGAGTTGCTTGGAGTGTTCTTTTGTCTTCATGGTGCAATGGTATCCAGGATAACTGATTAACCAGTGACTGGACCTTCAAGACACAGGGGTACCATCACTAAAGACACATTTGCTGCACTCAGGTGATCCTTATTTCACTAATTGTGAGACTACTTGCACCTCTGTTCAGCCAATTGGTGCTCTGTTAAATATTCACCTTTAGAGGGGGTGAATATTTAAGCAGTCGCTTAATTTTCATTACATATTTTTATTTAATTGACATTACGTTGTATAAATCTGTTGTCACTGTGACATTGAAGAGTTTTACTGAAAAAACAACTGCATCTATAAGCTCCTGACTTGTGCATCCATGTTAGACCCCAAAGGACCTTTGCAAAACTCTGGTTGTTTCTTTTTTTTATCGGATATTGCGTGTCTGATTTGTTTATCAAGTTGAGATGTTTCTGTGAAGTGTGAATTATTTATCATTAGTTTATGCTCTTCAATCGTGGACTGAGAAGCTTAAATTCTGGTCATTTCTCCTTCACAGCAAACTGTGAGGATAATTGAATTTAATTATTTGGTAAAATGTGCCTGGCTGCCTACATACTCTATAGTCTGTTCAATCAAAGGAAAGTAATTACATAAGAGGAAACCACAGAAATGGGAAAAGTTTTCCATCAAACACTCAAAGTGCTTATTAAGTGTTCAGCTTTCATGTCTGCAGACACCAGGTTGTTCTGTTTTTCCTCTCGTGTTGCTTTAACCCGAGCACAGCACATCCTCGTGAACCCATCCCACTCTGTTTGAACAGCTCGGGGGTCGTGTCAGTCCACAGGGAAACAAAAGCACCAATTTTACAAGGTTTGACCCGTCTTTGTGGGAGAGAAAGGTTCATAAGGCCGGCTGTAGTTTCCTCTCCTCTCTGGTTCCTCTTTGATGAGGACAGGAGGAGAAAAAAGTGCTTTTAAGCTACCGTCGGGGGACTGAGGAAAATCCATGGTCGGTCAGCTTGTCAGAGGTAACCTATCGGGATTTCAGACGCTGGGCAGCGAGTTGAACCCCCCCTCTGAGAAGAAAAGACAACGAGTGACACACTCAAAGCTTTAATGATGAAGACAGGTGCAGAGCCTCTCTACAGTTTGTTAAAACGAGTGGCGGTCGCTCACAGTCAGGAGGAAGAGGAGCAAACATGAGCCAGAGGAGCGAGTCAGGCGGGGAAGGAAATAATATATAGCTTTTTATTTAACGGGACATGTTTCACCTCATAAATACAATGAAAGGGGCTGCCAGTTCCAGGCTGAAATGAGTTTTCTGGAGCTCTCTCTGTAATAAAATTTATATAATGCTGTTATACACTGTGTGCACATTTGATTTCCTCGGGGAGAGGGGGACATGTCTTTTTATTGTTTGTTACACTGATTCAGGTGCATTTTTAATCAGAGCGCTCTGAGCACTCGCAACATTTTACGCAGACTTGACTTTTGGACCATAATTATCTCATTTGCATTCGTTCATGGCCTGTAAAAAAATAGGCAGATTGAATCCTTTGCAATTTGCTTCTCTCTGCTCATCTCGTCCAGAATGGGCAGCAAATCTTTGTCCAATCAGAATTTAAATTAGCTTCTTAAACAGAATGCTATCAAAACTTTGGCTGCATAAAGAGCTCATATTAGGTATTAGTAGAGGAATTTGTCAAGGACAATCAAAAAGTAATTTACAGTTTATTTTCTGTCCGTATTTAAATGTTTGGTTTAATTTGCTTGAATACCAACAAATGCTCCCATCTCTTATTTTAATGCATAAATATGAATATGAAGATGCATATGGTTATCTTTGTGGACTTGAGGAAATGATGCAGCAAATCACATCTTTTCTCACTTAATTGACCGCCTGCTACTTTTTTAATACCTTTATTTACACATCGTATTAACAGCTTTGTGTGAGTGCTGCTTAAATCCCCACAGCTGAGAATCAGGCCAAGATAAGGTCAGCAGCTCTGACTGCTTCACTTCTCAGACTCTTTTCTGCTTAATATGAAGACAACAACGGCTGCAGATAAAGAGTGGAGCCTTAACACACATGCATGCCCAACTTTTGAACCTTTCCGACCATATTTGAGTTTTATTTTATGCAGTCTTTTTTGCCAGGTAAAATCAATATTAACCTTGCAAAGCTGATGGATTCGCCTGTTTCCATGTTTCTCAATGGTGAATCCATCTTGCAAAGCTCCCATCTGAACCATTTGGGCCCAGTCAAAGTGACAGGACCAATCAGCATTGAGGGGCAGTACTTTCGGGTGCAGCAGAGTCGGGACATTAGCAAGCAGCGACAAGAGGTCAGTGCAAATATGGCAGGAGACATTAGTGTGGATGCTGCTACAGAGTTTTTTTTTTTTTTTTTTAAGATTTATTTTTGGGCATTTATTAGATAGAGGAGGACAGTGGATAGAGTCAGAAACAGGGTCAAGAGTGGGGAAGAGACATGCAGTAAGGGGCCTCAGGCCGGATTCGAGCCCTGGCCGCCCGCGTACATGGGGAGCGCCTTGAACCACAAGGCCACCTGCTCCCCCAGAGTCAGTTTTAACAGAATTTGATGACATTTCTTCATTAAAAGAAGAACAAAGAACAGCATCGAGTTGTTTTCTTTCAAAAACAATGGAAGTCGTGCACTGACAAATCTTGGTTTGTATTTTGCAGTTCTCTATGGAGTTTACTCCTTGGTAGCAGCTACATCATATGTTTTGTTGCTCTGATTGGCCCGTAAAGATGTGACAGACAAAATGTTAATCCAATCACCCTCCTAGTTTTTTTTCAAAGGCCAGATGGATGGAAGCATATCCATCCAGCGTGTCAGGTTACCAAAATATTACAGATGACTTGCGTCAAAAATCACAGTCAATACGGGGATAGGGATAGCGAGCTCTGTTCTCCATGTTTTGATATTGGTACACACTTATGCACATGCAATGCATCCAGGACGTATTCAGACCTCTTACACTCTACGCTCACTACCCCATCATGATAAAGTGAGAACAGAATTTTAGAAATGTTAGCAAATTTTTCAAAAATAATCACTAAAATATCACACTGATGTAAGTATTCAGATGCTTTACTCAGTTCTTAGTTGCCATTTTTGCCTTTTTGTTTTTAAATTTTGCCATTTTTCACAATTGTTTTGCCACTTTGTCGTCCACTTGAACTACCTTTTGTCATTAAATACCACTTGTTTCCTATTTTCTTTTGCCCATTTTTGGCACTCTTGACTGCTTTTTGCCCATTTTAGTCACTTTTCACTCATGTTTTTGCCTTATTTTTGTTACTTTTGGACCATTTTCTTTGACACCAGTAACTCGTTTTTTTTTTGGAACTTCTCACCCATTTTTGCTACTTCCTGACTCTTTTTCCACTTTTCTCCCCATTTCTGTCCCTTTTCATCCATTTTGTTGCATTTTGACCATTTTTGCCATCTTAAACTTATTTTTATTGCTACTTCAAGCTGTTTTTGCCACTTTTCACCACTTAGATTGTGGCTTTTGCAAAGGTATTTTTTAAACAATTTGACTCTTTGGTTGAGAAGGATTGAGTAACACTGCTCTCTTTCATTTGGTTGCAATTCTACCTGCAGTTAAAAATAAAAATGCATTGGTAGCTCTTGCCAACAGAGCAATCTTGAATTCATCAGACTAGAGAACCTAATTTCTCACAGTCTGAGAGTCCTTCACATGCTTTTTTGCAAATCCCAAGAAGGGTTACATTTATTTTGCATTGAGGAGAAACTTCTGTCTAGCCACTCTGCCATAAAGCCCAGATGAGTGGAGGGCTGCAGTGATAGTTGACCTTCTGGGACTTTGTCTCATCTCCACACAGGATCTCTGGAGCTCAGTCAGAATGACCATCAGGCTCTTGGTCACCTCTCTTACTAAGGCTTTTCTCCACTGATTTCTCAGTGTGGCAACCAGCTCTTGGAAGAGTCCTAGTTGTGCCAAAGTTCTTCCATTTGAGAATCATGAAGTCAACTGCGCTCTTGGGAACCTTCAGTGCACCAGAAATGTTTCTGTAGCTTTCTTCAGATCTGTGCCTGTCAACAATCCTGTCTCTGAGCTCCGCAGGCGTTCCCTCTCACCTCATGGCTTGGTTTTTGCTCTAATATACATTGTCAGCCTTGAGGCCTTCTCTAGAGAGGTGTGTACCTTTCCAAATCATGTCCAATCAATTCACTTTTTCATATGGACTCAAATCAAGGTGTAGAAACATCTAAACCTAAAATAAGCTCACAGATGACGCTGGAGCTCAACACCAAACTTTGCTAAACTGAGCTGAAACCCAACTTTGAATTTCCAGTCCCTTCTTTCCAGTGTTGTCTCTTCTCCTTCATTAACTCTGCAGGTTTGGGGTATCTGTATCTGTTTTGTGCTCCTCCATATCATTGCTAACTGCTGCTTTATCCCTCGTCTCTGCTTCACTCCCTGCTGCCTCTCTCCTGTCGCTCTTCCATGGTGGCGATTCTTATTGATTCTGAATTATCCCCACTTATCCCTCACCCCCCTCCATGTTCATCTCACCTTCAGTCACTCACACTTCATCAGGCCGGCAGTTAATGAGCAACCTGTCCTCTAATTACTCCATAATTCCATTCTTTTTAATAGAAATGACAATTCTGGACAAAAGGAGAAAATTACATTTGAACGAAGGATGAGCCGCTCCTCCCTGACTGCTCGTCTCCAACCACATCCAATCCTCCACAAAGCCTCGGATGGAACATCTGCAGAGATGGATTTAGCTTCAGTGATAATTTTCTTAATTAAACCACACACTATTTAATTATGAGCCAGTGTAGTTTCATTACAGAGATTCTTCTAGTCCCCTCTCTCTCTCTCCTTGTTGATAAGGATGGAGTTTGGGGGATTGGGCTCAGGAAAGGCTCATCTGTTGGAATAAGAGAGTATCTTAGTAATGAGTGTTGACCTTGTGTGTTCACAGTGTGAGCTGGGCTGACATCTTTTCTGTCCTCCTCTGATCTTCTGTCAGCACTGCTGAGTGATCATCTTTAGACAGAATCAAACAGCAGGTGCTCCAACTTTCAGATAAACAGAGGTTTAATCAACCCTAGGAATTTCTCTTGAAATGAAAAATTAATCTGAGATTTTAGATTTCAGAGCAAATTTTTCCAGTTTTTATAAAGATGAGCCAAGGTGAGGAGCTGAAAGAAGAGCTGCTGATCCTTCACATCAATAGGTGGTTCAGGCATCTGATCAGGATCCTTGGAATCCCGCAGTGGGAGGCTGGGCAAATTCTAAATGTGCTGCACGTGTAGCGTTACAAGTGCACAATGGTTTTGCTCTGACTAACAGTGTGCATCCTTTCCCACCGGATGTCTGGAGTGATGCACAGAGGAGTACAGCCCTGAGCAGCTGAGATCACAAAATCCCAGGAGAACCATAAGTTCACACAAGAATAGTGAGGTCACATGACACAAGTCCATACTGACAGCAGCGTGTAAGCAACAGATTACTTTATTGATCAAGGCAGCGCTGCCGTCATAACCCAACCCTGGAGAAGCTGAAGAAAAAGAGAAAGCTCTGCACTGACTAAGCTTAGTACCACAGGCATCCTTAGTCTGGTCTGAGTTTCAGTCCTGGTGCATGTTTGCAATTCTTTGTATTAGGACTGTTCCTTCTACACTGCTAAAAAACAGAAACAGAGTTACCAAGGAGCTTAAAGCACCTTATTGCATTTTCTCCACTCTTAGACCTGGTTTTGCCCACTAAGAGGAGACCCTTCCCACATGAAGACAACCCTGAACGGCCCTTTACCACTTACTGTCCACTGGTAGGCAGCATGGAGGGCAGTTTGTTATGAACTTCCTGTCAAAGGCAACCTAGAGACACTGTGTCATATGTTATCCGCTAAGAGGGCATTTTGTCAATTTGTGTCTATTTAGAGGGCATGTAAAAGGCAATTTGCCCAATTTTTTATCTCAAGATGGCTCAGATGAGGGCACTTTTGTTCATGAGGGAATGTTGGCAAACTTTGTAGGCATCAAAGTGAGTACTACTGTGTTTATCTACCATAGGGGCATACAAGAGGGTACTTTTGCAATAATTTTTCAAAGATTAGGGCATTGCTTTCTTACTAAAAAATGTAATTTTATTATTATTATCTATAAATTAACATTTAAAAAACTACCATTTACTTGCATTTTGGGTTGAGATTAATTAGTGCAAGTATGGTGTTTAAATGAAGAAATATTAAACAAACTAGAGTTTTTAAACTTATTTGTGGTTTGTAAATCAGAGTGTCTTGATTCTCTGAGTGGTAATATTTATCTGCAGATGAGCCCAGCAGACAAACACATCAGGTAGAAAATAACTTGTGCTGTAAAGTGAATGATCAGGTGTGCTGCTACCCCGAGGTAGCTGAAGTTGCTGACTGATGTCCAGTGGTCTCTCGTCAGTTTAATAAATGTCGCTCGGGCCAGCTGCTCCACTTTGGTTTACATAAAGTACGCTGTCATTTTAGCTGTCATACAGTTCACGGATTCTTGTGACAGTAGTTCTCGTAGGTGTTCTGTGGTACAGGTAATCCTGGATGATATCTTGAAGCCCCTTGTCATCAACGATGTCGATTGTCTGCAGTCTCTGGTGACCCGTTAGCGATTGCATTACTAAGCTTAGATGTTGTCGCGTTAGGGACAAAATCATTAGTTTTAATGGTCAAAAAATGACATTAAAGTCAAAATTATTAGTTTTAAGGGTCAAAAAATGACATTAAAGTCAAAATCATTAGTTTTAATGGTCAAAAAAATGACATAAAAGTCAAAATCATTAGTTTTAATGGTCAAATATGACATTAAAGTCAAAATCATTAGTTTTAATGGTCAAAAAATGACATTAAAGTCAAAATCATTAGTTTTAAGGGTCAAAATATGACATTAAAGTCAAAATCATTAGTTTTAATGGTCAAAAAAATGACATAAAAGTCAAAATCATTAGTTTTAATGGTCAAATATGACATTAAAGTCAAAATCATTAGTTTTAATGGTCAAAAAATGACATAAATGTCAAGATCATTAGTTTTAATGGTCAAAAAATAACATTAAAGTCAATATTATTAGTTTTAATGGTCAAAAAATGACATAAAAGTCAAAATCATTAGTTTTAATGGTCAAAATATGACATTAAAGTCAAAATCATTAGTTTTAATGGTCAAAAAATGACATTAAAGTCAAAATCATTAGTTTTAATGGTCAAAATATGACATTAAAGTCAAAATGATTAGTTTTAATGGTCAAAATATAACATTAAAGTCAATATCATTAATTTTAATGGTCAAAATATGACATAAAAGTCAAAATCATTAGTTTTAATGGTCAAAATATAACATTAAAGTCAATATCATTAATTTTAATGGTCAAAATATGACATTAAAGTCAAAATCATTAGTTTTTATGGTCAAAATATGACATTAAAGTCAAAATCATTAGTTTTAATGGTCAAAATATGACATTAAAGTCAAAATCATTAGTTTTAATGGTCAAAATATGACATTAAAGTCAATATCATTAGTTTTAATGGTCAAAATATGACAATAAAGTCAGAATCATTAGTTTTATTGGTCAAAAAATGACATTAAAGACAAAATCATTAGTTTTATTGGTCAAAATATGACAATAAAGTCAAAATCATTAGTTTTAAGGGTCAAAATATGACATTAAAATCAAAATTATTAGTTTTAATGGTCAAAATGAATAAAAAGTCAAAATCATTAATTTTAAGGGTCAAACATTACATAAAAGTCAAAATCATTAGTTTTAACTGTCAAAATATGACATATAGAAAATGTGAATTTAAAGGTCAAAATAGGAGATGAAGAGTCAAATTTATGACTAGAAAAGGTCAAAATTAAATAAAAAGTCAAAATTCTAAGTTTAAATTTTAATTGAGAGAAGCTAAATTGAAAATATGAATTGCAACAAAAATTGATTTTCCAAATTGCTGATTTCTGTCAAATTATTTCTACTCTTCATTTTTTCATATTGTTTAGACCTAATAAGGATTTTTTTTTTAATTGATCAAGGTTAGTTTTTATTCATTCATACTGGTGGGTCAGTTATGATAAAAAAAATATGATGTGATCTTGGGGGCTACATATAACTGTACTAAGGGCTAGATTTGGCCCCTGGGCCTTGAGTTTGACACCTGTGGTGTGATTAGTAACAAACGCAGCAGAAGAAAGATACATCATGTTACAAAAGAAAAAAAAAAAACATTAACCATAAGAAACTATAAGTTGTTTAATCTCTTAAGACATTTCTAACCAGTTCATTTATACATATTATAT
Organism: Cheilinus undulatus; assembly: GCF_018320785.1. Taxonomy (NCBI): domain Eukaryota; kingdom Metazoa; phylum Chordata; class Actinopteri; order Labriformes; family Labridae; genus Cheilinus; species Cheilinus undulatus. The sequence continues at coordinate 7,542,768 of NC_054872.1, forward strand.
ATATAATAGTTGTTAATTTTAGTTACCGTGTACACTTAATATTGGTTAAAATTTACTCAGTTAAACTGAGTGCAAATTGTTATCTCAATTTCTTTTTTTTTTTTTTTTTTTTTTAACCTGATATAGGTTCTCTAATGCAATGTAATCAAGCTGATTTTGTCGCTGATGCTCACTCATGTAGCTAGAACATGTATGCAGGAATGTCTAAACTGTTGGAAGCTGTAATCTGGCAACAATCAGTATTAGACTCATTTCCAGACTTGGTTGTCCCAGAGCCGAGTCCATCCAAACTGAGTTTCTGAGGCCCCGGTGTTAAGTACCAACATCTAACTACAGTAAAACATTTTAAATATATATTTTCCACATGATGTAACATGATGCAATTTCCAAACCATTGGAGACTTTTAGTGATTACATAAGGATTTATATGCAACCACTCAGCAGCGAAGTTTAAAAAGCATCTGTACCTAGAGCTCTCCGTCTTCTCCACCTCAGTACCTCTGTGCTCTGCTACATTAAACCGGCGCTGCTTCAGGGTGTCTTCATGTAACAGAAATGACGATCACAGCACCCACACGTACACCCTCTTTTACAGAAAAGTAGGTGCTCCTGCAGCACACGGAGATATGAAGTTAATTAAAGTGCCAATCCCTGTGAGGGCCGTGACAGCCTGAGAAGACCTGCTCCTGGATCAGGACTGAGGCGCACAGCATGGGGTGAAGGTGCATCAATCTGCCTGGTATCATTCATTTGTGAATTTATGTAAAGGCATCACTTCAATTAGCTTCAGAGAGGAATGAAAGCCTTTCTGAACTGGATGTGAAAAGATGGAAAGGTGTAATGGTCATCCATCAGGCGAGCAGTGAGGAATTATGGGTAAAAGAGGAGGCTTGGCTCCTGATTGAAGCCTTTGAAAGCTGCACTCTACTTTTCTTTCATTACCCTTTCATGAGCTCCTAACAGTGGTGTTTTTATCAGCCGTGAACAATTACACCCCTCACACTGATAAGACTTTCCACTTTGACCTTTGACTCCACTGAGGTAGGGGGGTTTATGGGGGGGGGATCAATGCTGATAAAAGCAGTATATCCAGTTTTTAAGATATATTGATGTGTTTGCAAAGACTGAGAGGGCGAGGTCTTTCCCAGGAACCAGAACAAACAGCTGGTTGGCTCCTCAAACTCCAGTAAACAATTTTGTTTGCAACAGCAGCAGTCGTAGAAGTTTTAGTCTTTAAACAGCTGATAATAGTGACTACAACTGAAGATGAAAGAGTAACAATAATTTTAAGTCCAATAAGATTGCTCTGCTTTTGGGATTAGGCACTAATGATCATAAAAAATAAACAGACTGTCATTATTCACCATCTGGTCTGCAGAGAGTCACAGGACTGGCCAACATGTACCAGTTTAACAGCTTGTTTTAGTTTGCAGAATTTCCTCCAGCTGATTAAACCATCTCATCACTACAACCTCTACAATTATAGAGCAAGCTACTCTCTGCTTTTACATCCTGCTGTTGGAGCTTCTTTGATAAAACTGCCAACTGCTGTTATGCTTCAAAGTGTTACCGTGTTAACTGGTGGGCTGCCTATGGTCAAGTTTACCGTAAAACCTGTTGTATGAGCGGCACTTTTAAAGATGACTTTTTTTAAGCACTTTGTACGAGTATATCACTAATAAGTGCTAAGATAGCAGCTAATGCTAGCCACCATATTGTTTCCCCACAATGGATGTCACATGAGCTGTGACAACCGATGAAAAGACAGCCTTAACGGCTCATAATAGAGAGAAAGAAACACAGAGAGGCTGTGATGTAGCCCTCTGTGTCTCTGCAGACAGCAAACGCTTCAAAATAAAGGTATCACAAAATGCCAGGCTAAGGATTCAGAGGCAGACACAGTCAAAAAAGGTTAAAGTCTGTTTAATAAGCAAGGTTTGGTACACAGGAGGACAATCACACAGGCAAAGGTATCAAAATTGGCAGGCAAAAATTTGAGGATTCTAATAACAAAACTGGGTCAAAGACACAGGAATCTATCAGAAAAAAAAGGCTTAAAAGTATGCACACAAAGGAAACAAGATGATCTTGCACAGAGGGAAGGGAGTGAATGAACTAAATACACGAGGAGGACAATCAGCCGGGGATCACCAGGTGCAGCCACTCAGACAATCAACACAGGTGAGACACATGAGGGTGATACGGACGCGGAGAAACAGGTAGGGATGGGCAGGAAGGAGTGATGTGGAAAAGAGACACAAGGTAATAAACAAAATAAAACAGGAAATGACAAGACTAGAAACATGAGGGAAAAAGTAACCTAACTAACTCAACCTGGGGATGTGACAAAAGGCTCATTAACAGCCAATGTAAAAAAACACAAGGACCTTTTTTTTTTTTTTTTTTGGCACAAATGATTATTTTTTCCCTTTTTGGTCACTAAGAGGCAGGAGAACAAGTCCATGCAAAAAACATTTGTGCGTGTGGGTGCTTGTACATTAGGCTCAGTTGATTCTCTCTGCTTGCCCTCACACTAGCAACATCAATCTGTGCCCACTTACCTACTCAGTCAACAGCAGGTGGCAGTATGCATGCAGCTGGTTTACAATCCTGCCAAGGAGGAGAAAGAAGAAGAAGCTACCATTGTAACCACTCGGATCAAGACCTAAGCGAAGACTGTTTATGTTTTAACTCAGCAAAAAGTCCATCCTGCTGCCATGGATGATTTAAAAATCACTTTTTAAGATGCAACATCTAAGTGCAGCTCAGGGGATGAAATGGGCTCACGCTGCACGGACAATGCAGTTTTGAGATAACAGGAGACTTTTATTGTCCTTGCATCTCATCTCGCTGACTCCAATTTGTGCTCATGTGTGTTGTAAGTCATAACAGGCCGTTTGTTGACTTGATACTGATGATTTCCACCTGAGGAAAATGTGAACAAACTGCCATGCAGTGGAAAGAAGTTTAGCTATTACTAGGGCTGGGCAATTAAATCCCAAATCAGATTAAATCGCAATATGGCCTGCTGCCACTTTCAAATAGCAGAAGTTGCAATACTTCTTTAACTTGAAATGTGTTAAAATACCAGTTTAATAAATCGTGTTTTTTGCAGCGGCAGAGATTTATGCACATTATGCAAACATCAGAGTGTCAGGTTTTTTTTAATAATGGTTTACAAAAATCCTTCTTTAAGTGTTTTATGTATGTTTTTCTGCATCAAAATGAGTGACATAAAAATGATAATGCCCTCAAACAAAGCAAATGACTTCACATTTGCAATATGAGCAAAAGTAGTCAGCTCATTTCATCTAAAACTGATCAAGCCTAGCGTTACTTCCCCAAAGTCATACCCAAGCAGTGATCAGCTGGTAGCCAGCCTCAGCTCCTCCACCCCAGCCGCCTCTTTTATAGCTTAAAGCTTGTTGCACCCCCTTATTCAGATTCATCCTACTATGGATTCATTGCTTCCGAAATAATTTTGTAGTTTACAGTGCATATGGTCTTATTTATGGCAATATCTATTGCTTGAATTCATCAAAAAATACATAAGATTGACCCAAGAATAATCACATTGTTATTAAATTGCAATTGCAATACTGGGGGAAAAAAATCACAACTAGATTATTTTTACAAATCATTCAGCCCTAGTTTTTCAATTTTCTATCCTGTATCCAGGCATTGTTGCATTCACATCTCATCTAAACCATACCAGAGTTCCCTTGAAACGCACCCGAGACCACTTCCCCAAGTGGGCCCGGTGCCCAGGCTTGATTCGTTTGCATTCGCACTACCAAAATTAACCTGATTTTAGGCTCAAGTGTACTCAGATCTGGGATTGAGCCTCTCATGTGAAAGCCATCTAAGTCATTACTGTTTACTTTTTGTTACACATAAAAATCTTTGAGTTTTAATTTGTTTATTTTTTTCCATAAAGTCCTATAACTTTTGTTTTTAATTACAGTGACATTACTGCGGCACACAGTTTTAAAGCCCAGGTTGTCCTGAAAAAAGGATGTTTAGAGCGTGACTGTGCACCACAGGGTTGATGTTTTAAAAGCTTTTGAGATGAAAAAATCCAAGACAAAGTGGTAAAAATAAGAAATAGCTGAGAGCTCAGAGGATTGACTCATAGATTTCTGAATAAAAACATTGTAACATTCATTAACATCTAATCTTCCTTACCTTTGCCATGATAATTGTCCTGATGAACTGAAGTATGTCCATCAGACATGTTTACCTGTCAAAAACAGGTAATTATTATGAAATAGAGTGCACTCCTAAATTAAAAGTTAAGGAACTGAAGGCATGGTGCTAAAAGTCTGCAACTAAAACACAACATCCTAAGGTTCATAATAACATGCTGTTGTGCTTATTAAATGAAGAGGTTTAGGAACAGCTGTGTTATTTTTACTGCAGGAGTCAGAACTGAAATAGAGCTGATGTCAATAGAGAAGAATATTAATAAGCCATTGTAAAGGTAGATAAAGATGTAAAGTGATCAGGCAGGGATACAGCTAAAGAGTAGCGATGGATCAGGAGACTGTTAGACTGATTTTGTCATAAATAGCTTTGCTTTTTGTCTGTCTGTGTAAAACATTTTACAGTTTTCCAATGCCTGCTGAATCACTTCTTCCCCTTCAGCTTGATGCTAATGCTAGCGGCTATCACTGCTTCTTACTCTGTTAATAGTCTGCCGTTAGGATGATGACCCTTACGTGACTTGCAATCATGTTGTTCAAAACCGGGGCATGTTTCACAAACAATGACTGTTATCCTGCTCTGAAACTCAGGTGATGCCAGGTGTAGTTTGTTATAAAGTTGTTGCAGCTGTGCTGCTGTTACTTCCTCTTCTCCATGCTTAGCTCTTCGGTATACCTAGCTACATTCTTTGCATTCTTTTTTGTAATTCTTGAATCAATTTGTGTTCTGTTGATGCGATTGGCATAAAACTGCACAAAGATGGGTATTTTTGCTCATTTTTAATTTTTCGAGCCAAATCATTACATTGACCTGTTTGGTATTGTGCACAGGAAAAATACTCATGTATATATCCCTTGGGGACAAAACTTGCCCATTTAAACCCATTATAATTGCTTATATTGATTGCAAATTTGCAATACCATGTACCACTGTTACTACCGTTATCTGTGATGCAATTTTGAATGGGGACCTTAGACTTGCAATTTTTACTACTGCTAGATGGTGCCTTTACCTTTTTTGGGCCAAGCCTGTATCTGTAGGGCACTTAAAAGACACACTTACAGTGGGATTTCTTTTTTTTTGGTTCTGTGAAATAAAGGCATAAAGAAATTAAATAAAAAATATCTGTTGGTGTTGATATGAATATAAACTTGGATTTGCATGTTTGATATGAGAAATTGCATCTCTGAAGTGCCACTCCAACATGCTTCGTTGGGGATATGCTCAGGTCTATGGTCAGTGCTGGTACTTCCAAACCGTATCATTGATCAGAAATCTCCAACCAGGAAGTCAAAAGTTTAGAGTATCAGGTATTTCAAATGATGTCATGATTAGAACTGGAGGTGATTACAAAAAATCAATCAATTAAGAAAACAAAAACGAATTATGAATATAACCACATAAAGTAGGGGTCAAACTGTTTCCTAGGGGTCCATCTTTTGCATAATTTCCACCAATTTCTGGACACTGCACAAAAAATAAAAAAAAAATGCATAAAACTTGGTTGGTGGTAACTGATGACTCATGACCATCTTTGATAATAATTAAAAAAAAAACACTTTGCATTTTTAGTATGGAAAATATCTCATTTTGCTGAATTGACAATTGAACAAACTGGCATTCAAAGTGTTAAAAACACATAAAATCATGACAGTGACCAAAGAATTGTTACGTCATGATCAGAGCTGGAAGTGATAACAGAAAAAAATGTTTTAAAAAATAATATCCAGTGCATAACAAATTTATTAGACCACCTGTCATATTTGTCTCAGAGACCATCCAGCGCCATGAAGTGCTTTAATACGTACTCTTTCATTTTCAGCGAGCTCTCCACGTTTTACCATTTTCAACAGGAATGAGGGATTTCAAACTGAATTCACCTTTTTAAACCCAAATTTGAGCCGGCTCACTGGGCTTCTCTGAGAAGTCAGAAATTAATCAAGCATAACATTCAACCACTAAAACTCATTTTCCTGTTCAGGAATGCAAGTAAATAACTATAATTTGACATATTAATGAAGAAATATTAATGTGCTTTACTATTTTCTCAGTTTTTTTGTAAATCAGTAAATCTGAAAATTCATGTATAACAATAATAATTATATTTTAGTATTAAAAATATCATTTGGGTTAAAGAGCTTCTACATATTGGTGTATTAACCATTGCAGAAACATAAAAAATGATTTTGGTAATTACCAATGCTGTTAATTTAGGGCAGCTGTGGCATAAACCTTACTGTGGGTGGTGGTCTAATAAATTTGTTAAGCACTGTATATGATGAAATTTAGCATTTAAAGTAGGTGCAGAAAATGTCCCCTATGGATATATGTGTGTAGTTGTTTAAAGGGATGGCTAAGAGTTAATGGCCGATTGCTTACCATGATGCCACCTACTCTTCTGGAATGTGTAGTCTCTTCAGGAAGTAAAATAACGCCTTATTATTGGTTGATTTTATTTTATTTGTGGGTATGTTATAACCCAAACAAAACATGGCTAGATAACTTATAAGCACTGATATATGTTTTGTGCATCCCTATCTGAAATAACAATTTATTTGATTGCTGATATTGATGCCATTTGCCATGGTTTTCAGAACAAAAATCTGCCAAAATATTGTTATTTTCTCTTTGACTTTACACCAGACAATCAGACCCAAGGTAGTCCAAGAGGTCTAAAAAGGCATTGAGATATTATTTTTGGTCCATATGGCCCATCCCTAAGTCAACAGTGTTATAACTTCAGTCCATCCAAATGTCAGAGTAGAAACAGTGAAAGTGGGACTGCTTCCATGGCACATATTGACAAATGCAGCCGGCCATGACAAAAACGTGATAGAGCAGCCGTGGTATTAGCGGGGGAAATGTTCTCTGGTGGCTCATTCATAAAAAAAACTCTGTTTTTCTAAAGGCTTTCTCTCTCACACTGAGCGAGACGAGGAGGGAAATCTGTGAGAGCACCAGGCAACAGGGAATATCACTTTACTCACCCAAATGTGATCTGCTTTTGTTGAAATGAAATCAGTGTGATCGCTCTATTTCTCAACATAAATGGATGATTCCTCGCCGTGTTGGAGCTCAGAGGAGTCTACAGCCTCAGTCTGTCACTTCTCTGTGTTTTCTTCCTTTAACATGGTGGAAACAAGACTCCTCTGTGCACTTCTCTGGCTCCTTTTATTCAGGAAAGACATGTGGACAGAAGTCCCCTGGAGGCCCTGAATATTTCAAATAAGAAACTACTCATTATCACCGTCTCCGGAAAATATAAATTTAATCAAACAAGGCTAATATTAGCTGCAGGGAGGCTCGGATTATTAACAGATGTCTGTTGTTCATGGCATGCCATAGTCATGCAAATATAAAAACAGAAATTATCAACCAAATATCAATATATTTGATTATCACATACTCATGGTTAGTATGCACAGAAGTATTCAGCTGCCTGACCAGTCCACCAACAGGGACTCTAGTGACACTGCAATCAAATCCATGTACTTTAATATGGAGTTGGCCATTTTGATCTCACTGCTAGCACCTAACAATTAGATATATTTGAAAAAAAAAAAAAAAAAAAAATATATATATATATATATATATATATATATATATATTTAAACAAGAAATATGTTAATAAGACTATTTTAAACATTTCATTAGTTCTTTTAGATTGGCTCCCAAAGTGGCTGTATAGGAAAAATTAAAACCTTAAATTTCAGCAACAACCATAGAAATAAACAAATAATATCTAAAATGACAAGGTATCTAATAAAAACAGATTATGTTTTATAGCCTTAAAAAAAAGTCTAAAAAAGCTATGTCTGATTATCATGGCTGGTTTTTAAAGGGGAAAGACCAACAAAAGGTGGTCTGATATTTATCACAGATTAAATAAAGTAGCCGCTGTAAGCTAATATGATTTCTATTTGGTTAAATACTGATGATATTTGATGACGCTAACTAATACAACATAATATGAAAGTTAAGAGCTGTATAGTGTGATTTAATCACATTAAGAATAAAATAAAGGTTTAACTGGGGTTAATTATGAGCTAGATTAAGAGAGACAGACGTTGTAGGCTGCACTGATCTTGTTTTGAAGTAGGCTAGATCCCAAATTTTTGCAAACAGATATAACAACCACGCAGCGATCTTTGTAAAGCGTACCTAAAGTAAGAAGTAAATGAAACAGGGAAACAACTGATCTAGAGCCTTGTATTAACTAAACTTTTCCATGTTACTTCAGCTCACATCCTTCACTAATGAACCAGGCTGCTTTGTTTACTTAAAACCAAGCCCATTATGAATGTCAGGAAAGCCGATATATGACCACATATCAATGTCAACGGTCCACAGTGTCTTTAGGAAACGGTACGGATCTCTGTCCAGCCCAAAAGTCCCTAATTTAGTCTAGTTTTGCCCTGTTTTCATCTGATCCCCATAGAGCAGAGGGCCGTTTCTCAGCTGAGCAGTAGGGCTGTGCTGTGAATGTGACCTATTGCCAAGTGCCTTAGACCAGTGGTTCTCAACCTTGGGATATACTGTTGCCACTTTACACCAATTTTCTCAAAATTTTTACCAATTTCATCATTTTTTCCCTCCAATTTTAACACATTTTTGCCATTAAACACCTAGTTTGGTCAGTTTTAAACTCTTTTCACCACTTTTTTCTGCCTGTGTGCCATTTCCAAACAAATTCTTGCCACTTAAGCTTAATGTTGCCTCTGTTGACCTTTCACTGCCACTATTAAACCCTTTTAACATTACATTTTCCCCATTTTAAACACATTACACCATTTGCCCAATTTTGGTAGTGTAACCAATTTCTGCCAATATCTGCCTAGTTTATCTTTCTCAGTTAACCGTTTTTGCCAGTTTATATCAATTTTCTATCCCATTTTACCAAATTTTCAGCCATTTTTGCCAATTTAAAGCCATTTCAGCCATTTCAGCCATGGTTTAACTCCCTTTTACCACTATGTACACCCATTTTTGCCACTTAAACCCATTTCTGCTACTTTCAAATCCAACTTCATCACCTTTTCCACTATTATTTTTTAGGTTTTTTTAAAACATTTTCATTCTTTTAATTTTTAAGAAGGCTTTTTAATACACGCATGAATAAATACAAATATTTGGGGTTTTTTTTGATAAAAGTGTTTTTTTTTTAAATTCAGGTTAAATATAAAATATGATTATCATAGCTTAACTTTACAATGGACCATGGTTTTGCTGACCTCCATGGTCCCCCAGTTTGGCTGGGCGCCAGAAAGCTCTCCCATTTATCCCTCTTATGGACAGCCTTGTCTGCACATGGCTATTCTTGATTGTGCATGGCTGTTCAAACACCTTCAGGTACAGTGGGGGTCCCTGGTCTATAGCACCTTGATTTTGGGGATCGCAGGCTGAAAAGGTGGGGAACCTCTGCCTTAGACAGCCCAACCTCAAAAATACCAAAATATCCCTTTAATGGCTATACAGATGGTTAAGAATACCCTACAACATTGTTTATTTTCTCCTCCATCTGAATTGAATTTAGTAATATTGTGGGGTTGATGGGAAACTGTGGGGCACCTCATGTGGCCCTTGGGTCACCAGTTAATGATTACTGATCCAACATTAAAGACCATATTTGCATTTTTGTTTTATCAGTTGGACCAGAGTCCTGCACATGTTTGGCTAAATGCAACCATCACTGATCAAATCAAGAAGATATGTGCCTTCAGGTCCATACAAATGTCAGGACACTTGATTTATGGGCATAAATCAATGCACTTGTCCATTGTGTCTTCATTGATCAGTATTGATCTCTACTGAGCCCAAACATTCTAAATTTAAGCAGACATCAGTCTGTTGAACCCCCATTTCTGTCCATTTCCCACAGAGCAGACGGCCAGGATGTCTTCAGCTCAAACAGAGTAGCGTGTGGCTCTGTAAGAGACGTCACTGCTTACCCGCCATTACAAATGAAAAGCTCTCTGAGTGCTGCAAAAACAAATGAACCTATCGTCACAGCAGGCTGTTATTTAAGCTTTCTATTGAAAATCTAACCCAAAAACTAGACCAAACCATTAGGCAGTCAACCTTCACGTCTGCTGCTGCTGCTGCATTGAAAAGATTCTGCCCTGTCATGCTGCCCCTTCATCACTGCAGCAGTGTAGGCGTTTATCATGCTGCATTAGGCTTCATCATAAATGACAAACATCCTTCATGTCATTGTTTTATGAATTTAACAGTTCAGTGAAGATGAAATCACAATCATGCTCATTCACGAAAGTCTCCTGACCTCTTATCTCTTCTGTCATTCTTATAAATTTATAAATATAACTTTAACATCAACAGATCTGGGTTCATTCATCATGGCTTTTAAAAAAAAAAAAAAGAGTAGATTAAACAACATTTTATGTAAAATCCTAAATGAATCAAAAATAGACACTCCAGCAGTCATTCTTCACAGAAGACTAAAACATCCTTCTTCTATTTATTCATGATGTATGTTTATAGATGATGCCAAAGATTACGTAATGTTCAGGGTAAAAAGGGGGTCAGTTTGTCTCAAGCTTGCCTCAGGACATCAATATTTGCATAATCCGGTTTAAATGTAAAAACAAAAAAATCTGGAGCATAATTTCGATAAGCTACATGGTCTTAAGATTTAAAGGATATGACACATTTGGAGTTAATTTGAAACATAGCGTCTAAACAAAGAAAACACAGATGAAGGCTCTGTATTTATATTTTAGATGTTTTTTTTTTTACATTTGCATTATAAGAAATAACATGCTTGAAATAATTAAAAACCAGACAGGATCAAAAGTTCATTAACTCAAATGACCACGTTTAGCTGGTTATACAAATTCAGTGGATACAAAGCATCTGGAAATACTCAAAATGTGAATTTCCAGAACAAAAAAAAAAAAAAAGGCAAATTCTGGTAATAGTGAGTAAAAAGAGTTCAAGGAGTGAGTTGCAGACAAAGGCTGTGTCCAAAGCTGCATGCTACACCAATGATGGTCAATGCGATGTAACATTCAGTCTGAGCAGCATTCAGAGTCCTAGTATGAATTTCGGTGAATGCATGAAATTCCTGGATGCAAATTTTAAGATTTTATTTTTGTTTAAACTTGGTACCAGACAGGTGCACAGTACAAAATGGCATTTCATCTGACTCAGAATGCTTAAAACAAAGTAAAAACAGATGTACATAGTCATTTACATATATACTTTTATATAGTCTCAAGGATACATATAAATGTCAGTCAGTTAATAAAAACAGATTTCAATTTAAAAAGTTACAATAGAAAATTGTTAACTTTACACTGGGTCCAATGTTTGACCTACATAAAACACATCCATGTTGTAGAGTATGTTCTCATGGCATTAATTATTATTATTATTATTATTATTATTATTAAGCATAGCTTTCAGTCATGTGACCACACAGAAGCCTGAAGGGCAAAAACGGACAAAAACTAGGGCTGCAAGCATCACTGGAGTGCTCCCACACGTCGAGGTGTGTCGCAACCAACGGAGTGTGGGAATGACTGGATGTAGTTAACCCGTGCTGTGTGCTGCAGCAGAGCACAGAAAGCATGTTGATTCTTCTAGGGCTGTTACTTATATGACCACATTGATATGTGGGGTCATGTATCAACATTTCCTGACTGTTACAAAAACAGGAAATTATATGTGAGAGATGCTTCTGCTTTCTTGCAGTAGGTTGTACATTAGCAAAAACATGTAGAACAATTTAAATACACATTTAAATAAGCAGCGAGGCAGACCCTAATCATACATGTGAGATTTAAAGAAAATAATCAGTTAAGAGTTTCAGTGACTTCCTGTGAGACGGCAAGATAACAAATTGCTCACCAATAAAGAAATGGCCTAATTGTGTCACCTCCTGTTGCCAGTAGGGGTACTACATCAAAATGGTGAAATTATCCTATGAATATGTAGATGAGCGGACTTTGATCCAACATGTGAAATTTAAAGGCAATCAGATGTTTGGTTTGAGAGTTGCACATACTTCCTGTCAAATTGGCATGATACTGAAATGCACGCCATCGCCACTGAGACGTCCTTTGATGAAACATATCTGTGTTGTGGCCAATAATTGATGCCTTTCTTTCTAAATCAGAACTCAGTAGGTCATGCACAATAAGAGGAATGAAGATAGGACCCATTTGTGTCACTTCCTGTTGCCAGTAGGGAGCACTGTGACGAGATGTTTGCATGAGGGTGTATTCAGTGTGAACTGAAGTTATTGTACTAAAGTTATAACAGGTTAAAGGCATTTGGCATCAAACATGCCTAATTTTGAAAAAGAGATTAAACGTGTTGACTTCCTGTTTGGATTTGGGCATTGGCTTTTTTTATGACTGATGATGACACATGCAAACCAAAATCATAAGCCTGGGCTGGATGGTGTGCAGAGGCGGAATATCTAAAGGTAAAATTTGAAGAATCAGAGGCGGAAATATCCAAATGCCAGAAGGGAGCGCTGTGATTAAGTAATGGTATCGATGTATGAATGTATTCATGATCAATGTGTGATCATCTCTGTGAAGTTTGGTGATGATTGCCAGTGTCATTAAAAAGCTAGAAGGCATTATTTGTGTATTTTCACAGCAAAAAAATGTTCAGAACGTACTTTGGGTTATGGCCACACCCTATGGTGAAAACTTACAGTTTGCACAACTGTAGATGTTCAGGTTGTCTAGTTTAGCAAAATAATTCTGCAGTCAACTGGATGAAATCCATCAGAGTAGTTTGTAAAAATGTAAAACTTGTGAATGTGTCAAAAACGCTCAAATTTGACACTAACCTTCTGTAGGGCAGTTCCTGTGCATTTTAGGTCCCAAGAGATTTTTTTTTCCATCTATTAATGTTACATACACTCCTGATCAAAATTTTAAGACCAGCTGAAAAATGGCAGGAATTTGCATTTTGCACAGTTGGATCTTCTAAGTAGAGCTTCAAAATGCAAAAAGAAGAAATGGGAGACAAAAAAAATTGAGTAAGCAATTTATTGAAAACAACAATTAAACTGATATAGGCTGTTCATCAGCTGATCCAAAGTTTAAAACCACAGCCTTTAAAAGCCAAAATCTATGCAAAAATGTGGATTTAATGTCATTTTCTGTCAGGTATTCACACTGTCATGACCTCCTGATGGCAAAAGCAAAAAAGCTTTCTTTCTTTGAACCTGGTCGGATTGTTGAGCTGCATGAACAAGGCCTCTCGCAACGTGTTCTTTTTTGAAACTTTGATTTCTGTTTTTAAGGGGGGGTTTCGGGATTTTTTGAGCTGTGGTCTTAAACTTTTGATCAGCTGATGAACAGCCTATTTCAGTTTCATTGTTGTTTGCAGGGACACAGTAGCCCTGGTGTTATGGTATGATAAGTTACTGTGTCAAATGGTGACTTTAAGCATTGGTCTATTGAACAGAAGCAGTTAAAAATGAAAAATACCCCTGCAGATGCATCTTTGTTTTTCATTGAGGCTACGTCCACACTGCAGGCCTTCATGCTTAATTCTGATTTTTTTGCCCAGGTCATATTTTTTGTTTGCCCGTTCACACTGCAGTCAAATTCCAAAAGTTCAGTGGTATTTCGCCAGCTTCCCACTTGTTCTCCACCTCCAACAAAAAAATGGCACTACATTTCTTCTTCTGATCTCTCAAACAGAGCTGCTATTTGGCAGCCAAGATGTTTAAAGAGCAGCTGTTCTCTCAGGAAAAAACACTCCACTAGCCATGACTGGCCGCACTGGGAATAAAGTTCCACAGTGCAGCGTGTCCACACATCTTGCTGTTGCAAGTATGGGTTTGTTAATTGAAAATAACTGGGGTGACCATTCAGAGACGGATCGAATGGTGTTTTGGGCTTCAGCTGAAAGTCACCAGTTTACATGGTAACCTGCTAAACTGTAACACCAATCCTTTCAAGAGCTGACTGCAACTCTCTGTTGCCTCCTCATGCACGCTTACCCCCAATTTTCATATACAGCGTGCGCACCGCAGAACGCCAGCGAATCGCACTGCGGAGCACATTGCTCCCTATAGCCAGCGCTTTAGACCGGCAGCGGCGCGAGCCTGGAGCGGCACTTCGCTCCGCTTCGTTTCAGATACGCTGAAGATCTATCTCAGTGCTGGCTGCTGCCAAACCCCGTAAATTCACCGTCGTTCAGAAAGCACCAACCATGGAAGTCACAACTGTAGAACATCTGATTCTTTCAAAATAAAACACAATGCACCGACTCCCGATCGTAAATCATCACTTTATCAACATTATGTCTCATCCTGCAGCGAGAGCAAAGGGTCACAGAGAGGTCAGTGGGTCACAGAGCTACAGTGGCACCATTGATGAGATAAAATTCACTTTTGGGGATATTTAGCCAAAGAATTTTGTATAAAACCACAGAACCTTTAAGCAAACATTAACCTTTTATCTTCCTAATGTACTCACTCAATGGAGAAAGCAATAATATCATGGACTTATACTGGAGAGGATGATAAATTAACCCCAAAAGGTAAAACAGTGGCTGTTGACATGCTATTCCTGCGTGAACTTGCAGTTCTCCCGTGATCTCCTCCTGCTGATCAGGGCTTGCGTGCCGCGGCGCAGCTCTCTAGACTCGCTTCCAGTGGGTGAGGTCGCTCGCCTTTTGGTCAGAGCAACCAGCGGCGCTTCGATGCGCGGCACGCATGCTGTATATGGAAATTCAGGGTCACAGCAGTGGTCTGCAAGAGTCTTGTCCCATCCGTCTCTACACTCCACCTATCGGTCATGTCCGTACTGCATCTTGTGTCTGTGTTGTATTCATTTTTTTGTATTTTTTGCTTTTACTTTGCAGGACATCAAAGAAAGACCAGGAAGAGATACATCAAACAGGACTAGGATCAGGATTTACACTTGTAACCACTGAGCCACTCGACCCACCTGGCCAAACTAGCATCCTTCATATGTTTTTAAGGTGTGCAGAGCTCATACGCCATGCTTGCAGCAATCATGAGAGTGCATTCATGATTATATCACCTTTATTCTCCACGGGGACACCATAATGCTATGGCCCTGCCTAAATCCACTCTGCAACCCTTGGTCCTCTGTGCAGCGTTTTTGTGACAAGTATTTTTCCTCAGTAAAACATTTTCCAACACTGCCAAGCCTGTCTTTTTGTAAATTCTCTGATAATTCAAAGTGCTATGTTCAAACCTCCATTAGGTTTAATTTATACAGCTATAAAGAGGAGGCGAGGAATATGATATTGATTTTCATCAGTGCAACGCTGTTCTGGAGTCGAGTTTATAAAACGGTTTTAAACTGTGGGCCGTGGCCTCTAAGTGTTTACCAGAAAGGCTTTCTCATACAGAACATAACCTGAAGCACATTTCCATGACCAAACAGTGTCACTGCTGCTGTTTTTTTTTTCTTTTAAACTCCACATTAAAGTGTGTTTCCCTGAACCCAACTTATAAATAAAAAAGCATACATGCTCTCAGTGAGGTGTAAACACAACTCAGTCCCTGTAGCAATATGCTAATTGTCTCCCACTGCTGTAACCTCTCCCCTGCCTCCCCCACCATGTCCCTCCTCCACCCTTCTGTCCGTCTCCCTTCATCTCTCCCTCCCCCTCCAAGTCCAAGTCTTCAAGGCCTTGTGAAGAAGGAAGTACACAGGTTCTCCCACCCTAGCGTCTTACATTTTCAGCGCCTTTTCCACTTCCTTCCCCAAACATTAATGGGCTGTAGGACTACAGGGGGGACGGGGTTTTTATACAAAGGTAAGCGCTTTGTTTGAGGGTTCGGTACAGAGACGGCGTGCTGCAACAGTGCCCGGGAGTCAAACATATTCAGATACATGCTGGCATTGTAAGCACAATGAATAAATGTGGATTCTGGATATTTTGCTCTGTTTCAGTGGGTTTTCTGACTAAAAGCAAATTTTCAAGTCTGAACAAACAACACAAAGGACAATGTTAAATGTTTTCAAATCTTATTTTCAAAGAAAAATGATCTCCAATTCCAAAAAAGTTGGGGCGCTGTGTAAAATGCAAAAACCAAATCTCATAAACCCATATTTTATTCACAGTGGAACATAAACAACATATCAGCTAGTGAAAATATGAAAATATTTGCTCTATTTGAGAAGAATCTTATCACAAAAATGTCGGGACGGTGCCACAAAAGGCTGAAAAGGAAAGTGATACTAATGAAAAACCACTGGAGGAGCATTTTCCAACTAACTAGGTTAACTGGCAACAGGTCATTAACCCCTTAAAGCCTGTTGTATCATATTTGATCCATACTTTTATGATACTTCTATCTAATCAATTTTATCATAAATTACTGAAAAAAACTCCTGAACACAATCTGATAAGTGATAAAAATGCCCTCAAGTGGATTATCAGTTATCAAAAACACCTAATGTATCAAATGAAATACAAAAAATTATATATATATCTAAATTTTATGGACATTTGGATTTTTTGGGATTTCAGTAGAAAGTGAAATAAACATTTCAATTCCAAAAAATTAGAGTTTTCTTGCTAATTTGTGTTTTCAGGCTTTAAGGGGTTAACATGATTGGGTATAAAAATAGTATTTAAGGGAGGAAGAGTCTCTCAGAAATAAAGATGGAAAGTGGTTCACTAATCGGTGAAAAATGACAAGAAAAATGTTCCTCAATGTAAAATTGTAAAGACTTTGTAAATCCCACTATCTATAGTACATAAAGACTCAGAGAAACTGGAGAAATCTCTGTGAACAAGGGACAAGGCTCAAGGTCAGTTTTGGATGCTGGGGATCTTGGGGTCCTCATGGGCCGATGCATAAAATCAGAATCACCTTTCTGATTCATGAAACCTCTGCACAAGGAATTTGACTGTGGTTAGCTTTGCTCCTAGTGCACAGGAATTCCACATTGAACATAAAAATCAATAAAACTTTTACAAAAGTATAACAAAATAAGTAAAAAAAATAAGTTTTCTGTCTTCCCTGGGACAAAGCTAATTTAAAATGGACTGAGACAAAATGGAAAACTGTTCTGAGGTCAGATGATTCAAGAACTGAAATTCTTTTCTTCTCCCATGCCCCCTGTGGACTAAAGAGAAGACGGACCGTCCAGCTTGTTATCCTGGCACAGTTCTAAAGCCTGCATCTCTGATGGTCTGGTGTTGCATTAGTGCCTATGGCAGTGACATTAGCAGTAACTTTCCACAGGTCACAGTGTAATCTGCACAGTTGGACTACTGTAATGCTCTTTACGTTGGTGTTAATCAGGCTTCCCTCGCATGCTTACAGTTGGTCCAAAATGCTGCTGCTCGTCTTTTAACAGGCACACGAAAACATGACCGCATCACTCTGATCCTGGCGTCCCTCCATTGGCTCCCCGTTCATTTAGAATTCATTTAAAATTCATTTAAAATTGTATTGTTTTTTTTTAAATCTTTGAATGGATCAGCACCCCAGTACATTTCTGACCTCTTAAATGTTTACATCCCCTCCTGGTCCTTGAGGTCTGCAGATCAGCTTCATCTCATCGTCCCAAACACCAGATTAAAAACCCCGAGGTGATTGAGCCTTCTCTGTGGTAGCTCCTAAATTGTGGATTGAATTGTCACCAGAAATTAAAACATCCCCCACCATACTGACTTTTAAATCACATCTCAAAACTCATTTTTATTCTTTGGTTTTTAATTCAGCATAAGAGTTGTGTGATCTCTGTCCTTTTATGTCTTTTATGGTCCTAATCCCTGTGTTTTATATGGCCTTTTTGTTTGTTTGTTTTATGTTTTTTTTGTGTTTTTATTTCATTTTAAATGTTTTTATGGTGTTCTTGTCTGCTTTTATTTCTTTCCTCATAATGTTTTTACTTCTGCAGTGTTTGTGATTTTTTTTGTGTGTGATTTTACTGTGCAGCACTTTGGTAAACTTGAGTGTTTTTAAAATGTGCTATGTAAATAAAGTGGATTGAATTGGATTGGACAATCTCACGCTCTCTTCTTCGTCTTCACCTGTACTTGGAGAGTCTATGTCACACAGCTAGTCTGTACTAACTATGCTACCTAGAGGCAGACACAGCAGCGTGGAGAGCTTACACATCTGTGAAAGTGCTATCAATGCTGAAAATTAGATAAAGGTTTTAGAGTAATATACACTCCCAGCCAGGCAACATCTCTGTCAGGGAAGGCTTTGACTAGTTCAGCAAGACAATGCTAAACCACGTACCACATCCATCACAGCAGTATGGCTTCACAGGACAAGAGTCCAGGTGCTGAACTGGCCTGCTTGCAGTCCAGACCCTTCACCAACAGAGAATATTTGGGGCATCATAAAAGAAGACAAAATTGCTGAGCAGCAAGACTCACATCTGACAAGAATGGGACGACATTCCTCTCCCAGAACTCCAGCAACTGGTCTCCTCACCTCCCAGATGTTTACAGACTGTTAATAGAAGAAGAGGGGATGCTACATAAAGGTAAACATGGCCCTGTCCCTACTTTTTTGGGATGTGTTGCTGCCATCAAATCAAAAAAAATAAATAAATAAAATAGGTTTATGAGATTGGACAATCACTGCATTGTGTTTGATAATGCGCACAGCGTCCCAACATTTTTGGAAATAGTGGTTATACTTGCTACTTATGCTACTTTGGTTTTTCCTTGTATTTTAAGATCATAAACATCTCTCTGTGTCTGACATCCTGCAGGAGGAGTCAATGACAGGATGGAAATCAGAAAGTTTTTAGATCCTGCTCTGCACTTTGTTTGTTGTTCTTTTTGGTGGAGTGAGATGATAGGAGCACCAACAATGGCGGCCAAGTTTTCAAGCCAAATGGCTCGATAGTGTGACAGTTGGTAAAAGTTGCTTTTGGTGCAGTTTAGGAAATAATTTGACTCCAGACTATCTCTGACCAAGATCATCCAGCTGGAACAGGCAGAGACTGCACTGTCTGAGGGGAGCTTTAGGGGTGGATCAAATAGAAAATGTAGAAACTGGAAAGTGTTCCAGTCAATTATTCTATCCACTTTGAAACTTAGAGAGATGATCAGTATTATCTGCATTTCTCCTCCCTTTCTCTCTCATAATCAGACATGAAGTCACTCTAAATTGGAGTGCAGATGGCTGAGGGATCAGGTCAAGCTCCGTAGACAAAGATTGTAGTTCTCCAAGCAGTCTGGTCTGGGTCTACTTTATTACATTATTCTCCCTGATTTTCCTCACTATCTATTGTCCTGACCAAATACAAGCAAAGGCCAAAAAATAAAGCAGTAAGCTCCGCTGAGAAGCAACATGAAATTGAGAAGGATGCTGCCAGCACACTCCCAGGTTTAAAAGGCCGAAATGCATCAAATGTCTGAAAATTTCTAGAAGTCATCCCATCCCTCTAAGACTTAAGTAACTGTTGCATCCATCTCGGGCAGTTTGAGGCCTCCAATCATGTCTCTGCTTTTGCAGAAGATGTGGTTTTGTTGCCCTGTTTTGGCCTCCACCCCCAGCAGGAACTGGGGCAGTTTTTAGCGTGTGGTTCAGGTGAGGGACAGCCCCCCTAAGTCAGGGGTCATGGTTCTCTGCTGGAAAAGAGAGGATTGCTCCCTCCAGGTGGGGACTGAATCTTTGCCCGAGGTGAAGAGTTCAAGTAACTCAGGGCCTTGTTCACGAGTGAGGGTAGAATGGACTGTGAGATTGGCAGAAAGATTGGTGCAGAGTCTGCAGTGATGTGGGAGTTTTACCAGACCATCATGGTGAAGAAGTAGCTGAGTCTGACAGCAGAGCTTCTCATGTTCTAACCTTCTTCTGTGGACGAGAGCTTTGTGCAGCGACCCAAAGAGTGAGATCACAGACACAAGCAGCTGATTTAACCCTTTAAAGCCTGAACACACAAATTATAGCCAGAAAATTCTCATTTTTTGGAACTGAAATGTTTATTTCACTTTCTACTGAAAAAAAAAAAAAATCTAAATTTCCATAAAATTTAACATTTAGCCACCTGAGACCCGAGCTCTGGTTTGGAATAAAATTTCCTTTAAATTTATGATAGATTTGCAAAACATTTTTTTTTTTTAATCCCATAAAAGTATCCAAAATGTCCTAAAACATTCCTCAAATGTTCCAGTAAAACTTTCTGGGGAAAAAAGCCTTTACATTCAAATGACATTTTCCCCAAATTCCATGAAAAATCCAGAAATTTTAAGCCCTTTCCCCCAAAATTCAGAGCAATTTCATCCAAAATTTCCAAATCAAATTCCCAAAATTTACAAATTACCACAAAATGTCAGCAAAAATGATGAAAAATTTGCAAATTCCCCCCCAGCGTCCAAACAAATTCCCTCATATTTCCCTAAAACTTCAGGACATTTTTAATGGGAATTCCCACCCCCAATTTCTGTAAAAGTACCTTAAAAATGTTTAAGCTCATTTCAGAGTCTACAGTTGATGACCCCAAAAAGCTTGAGGAAAAATTTGTGAAGATTAAAAGCAACATTCCTCTAAATTTCCATAGAAGTACCTAAAATTTCCTAAAATCTCAGATCAATCTCTCTAAAATTAACAAGCATATCCCCAATCTTTTTTAGGAAAAAATCCTGAAATTTAAAGCAACTTTCCCCAACTTTCAAGGCACATTACTTTAATGTCTGTGGACTCCTGGATGCTCATCCGAAATATTCTTATAGCAGAATTTATTTCTTGTAATAAAGTAAGAATGTAATGTCCTCATCTGTACACGCAGGGTCTCAGGAGGATATATTTGTTGTATCTTATTTGATACATTAGGTGTTTTTGGTGACTGATAATCCACTTGAGGGCATTTATCATTTATCAGATTTTATTCAGAATTTTTTTAGTAATTTATTGATAATATTGATTAGGGTATCATAAAAGTATGTATCAAATATAATACAACAGCCTTTAAGGGGTTAATTTCCTCTAAAAGTGTCCCTTTTCAGACAAGTTGGTTCTGTTTGAAGCCAGTGCTTAATCTAGTACCAGTTCTTCATTTTTCCACAGCCAAAGAACTGGTTCTGGACCAGAAATGGTTCCAGCATAGCACCAACTCCTGCGCGCTTATGTCTTTGGCTGGAGGCAGGATTACATTTTTAAAAAATCATAGGAGATAAATAGAGGAGAGTAAGGTGCATCAAGTTTTACATCCAAATGGGTAAGTACGAAAACACAAGAGGCTGAACCCTAAGTAATTTTAACCATTGTGTCTCTCCTGGGCTTGTTGTCTTAAAAAGCTTGTAAAACATCGACCCTGTGGTGCTGTCAAGCTCTAAACATCCCTCTCTTCAGGCAATCTGAGCTTTAAGAAAAAATGTCACTGGAATTAAAAACAAAAAATTATGGGACTATAAAGGCAATAGAAAAAAGTAAACAGAAATTAAAACTCAAGATTTGTATGTGTGATACACAAGTAACAGTAACCAGTAAGACTTTTTGCACAAACTAGTTCTCCTATCTCTTGGGGACCAAAAAGTATAAAGCTGGTACAAAAATGTTCCAAATATTCACTTATTTACAAGGAAGTTATTGAGCTTCTTTATGTTAGCTTTATTTGTGCCATAGTTCAAGAAACTTCCTGTCTGCAGTGACACAGAGGAACAAATCACAGGCTTTCTGTCTCTCTTTCTCTCTATTATGAGCTATTCAGGCCTTTTTCTCCTGGTTCTAAGTGTAAAGACATGCACTGTTTGGCAAAGCATCATGTAATAGTTTGCCATTGGTTGTCACAGCATATTTGACAGCCATTTTGGGAACTCAGTGTGGTGGTTAATGCTAAGCTAGTGGAAGAAACACTCAAGAATGTTTTGAAAAATGGATAAAAAGACATTCAGTATCCGAGTCGCTGGTGTGCATTTAATCTTTTAAATACCCTGGGAAGTCACCCAAGTTCCAGACTGACCAGGATCGCCTCCTTAAGGGATGCATATGCATGGATAGTGTCATTAGAACAGCGAAACAGAGGGCTTCCAGGGGTAAAGTGAGCACATTTTATGGTTCAAAAGTTATTCAGGTTTTCATAACTTGTGTCTCTTTGTGTTGTTTTTGATAATGTTGGTCTCAGAGGGTTAAGCAAAGTTCTGCATTCAAAAAAGCACTGCTAGAATTGTTCATGGTATAACCACAATAATATGATTAGAAAGGTGAACTTTCTCATGCAGAAGAAAATGTTTGAAATAGCGTTCTTTTGTAACCTGACATGCCACATCTGGGAAACTCCCATACAAAGTGTTTTGGAGGGCAGGAATTTCCAAAAAAAAAATCTTTGAATGTAACCGGACAACTGTTCTGTCTATTGGAGCCATGATGGGTGAATCAGAGGGACAAGACAAAGTTAGGGATAGGCATTCGCATCTATGGTGGTAACCCGAGATCATCAGACAGGCGTTGGCTCAGGCTGTGAATGGGGGAGCTTGATTTAGGTAAAACTGCCAAAGCTGGTTGGTAGAAGTACATAAACATCTTTTCCACCATGGGAAGCTTTCAGTGTGGCTCTTTGCGCTCGTTTTAATAAAGACATGTGGTCCAGTTCTGATAAAACTGCTGCTTTAATTTTGCTACATCTGATTTAATGGTTGCAATACTGACAGCCATTTCAACTGGATTCCAGTACAACTAAATCCCACCTGCATCTACCTTGTTCTCCTCAAATGATGCTGATTGGTCCAAACCATTTTCATATCTGGCACAATCAGATTGGAGCTTTACAAGATGAATCTGTATGATAACAGACATGGTCAGAGTCACAGAGTCACTTCCTCTCAGCTGTTCTTTATTTCTATTTAAGTGCAGTTTTTACTTCAAGCAGATCTTTCATAGACCTCTCTTCTCTCCATTATTATATCATTTCAAACCAGTCAAGTGATGGTGATGTCATCATGGAGGTAAAGCTGCCAGTCCGAGGGAGGCAGGTAAACATGGATGACTACATCATGATGGTTGATGATGATTTTATTAAATAGCAGCTGTTTTGATTGATTTGGTTCATCAGTGTTTTTTATTGGTAATTTGAATGTGCTGTTTGTGTTTGCCTGAGGTGATTGATTTTCACTGCTGCTTGAATAAACTACTACTCCTGATAAACTACGACCACACTGCTGTATATGTATAAACACTTACATACATCTTCCTGAACCCTCCCAAGGCTCATATTAATAAAGTAACAAAAGGCCGTATTTTTATTGGAGTATCCCTCGTTGCAGAGGAGTCCTCTGAAGGAGTTGATCTCTGGAGTTAAAGGAGTAAACGGTGCTTCAGTTTGTGATGTAAGCACCAATAGAAGTGACATATGGACTCTGGCCCCCGTCCAGCTGAGTCCTTCAGCTCTTACTCGCCTCGCTGACTTTTGTCAATAACACAAACACGACTCCACCACATGAGCTCTGCCAATGATTTTATCGGCCCCAAGCGAGCCTGCAAATTTAAATCTGGAGGAAGAAAAGAAACTAGAGAAGCTGGAGACTGCTGGGTAGTTTCATTCCTGGAATACATCCTGCTGATCGGTATTAACTGCTCTTTTCAAATTATAATCTATACAGTCACATGCACCTGACTCTCTCATAGGAAAATAGACATCCTACAGCAGCGTTTATCTTTATTATTGATGATTCTCCAGGCTGTACTCAATCTAAAGTAGGCTGTCTGCTTTAGTGGCTTCAGACTAAGACCTTCTCCTTTCATATCTGCTCTCTCAAAAAGCCAAATTACGTTGTTAAACTACAAATCAAACAAGATATATACATAACACTTCTTCAACCTCTTAACCACATTATTGTGGTGGTAATATATAAAACACTCTGTTTTTGAAGGTTTACCAAAGGTAGAGGTTAGAGCAGTGTTACTCAACCCTGTTCAACCAAAGAGCCAAACTGTTGAAAAATAGCCACATCTAAGTGGTGTGTAGTGGCGAAAATGCTTTAAAATGGCAATAAAAAATAACTGAAATGTGGCAACGATGGTCAAAAAGTGGCAAAAAATGGGTGAAAAGCTGCAAAATAGGCATTAAATAGCAAATGTTGAGCGAAAAATGGCAAGAGTGGGTTAGTGGAAATAGAAATAAGTTAAAGGGGGCAAAAATGGTCACAAAGAGACAAAAAAAATGGCTGAAAAGTGACAAACATGGGTTAATGTGGCAACAAAAATAAGTTAATTTTAGCAACAATGATCAATAAAGTTGCAAAAAATGGGTTAAAGGGGGCTAAAGTGGCAAAAATGGTCAAAAAGGTGGCAAAGAATGGGTGAATAGTGACAGAAAATTAGTGAAAAGTGACTAAAATGGGCAAAAAGCAGCAAAGAGTGGCAAGGGGGGGGGGTGACAATAGCAAAATAAAAGAGCCAAAAATGGATAAAAAGTAGCAAAAAAATTTGGAAAAAGGGGCAAAAAATTGCAAATAAAGGCAACGGAAATATAAGCCTATAAGGCTTTAATCGTCAAACTTTTTCTTGGGAAGTAATATTTCAAATTAAGATGTAATAGCGCCACAAATCATCACAAAAGAGCCAAAGACTGTGTTATTTTTACTCCAGATGTAACGGCTGCACATCTCCCAAGAACTTTAACTTTTGTCTCGTCAGTCCACAGAATAATTCTCCATAAGTCTTGGGGATCATCAAGATGTTTCTTGGCGAATGTGAGATGAGCCTTTGTGTTCTTTTTTGTCAGCAGTGGTAATTTTAGTTGGTTGCCCGCTCCTGAGGAGATTCACCGCTGTTCCCAGTTTTCTCCATTTGTGGATAACGGCTCTGACTGTGGTTTGCTGGAGTCCCAAAGCCTTGGAGATCTTGTAGCCTACTTCACTTTGTCTGACAGCTTCTATTTAAGTGGTTTCTTCATTTAACAAATCTGGTGGTATTCAGGCCCGGGTGTGGCCAGTGAAATTGAACTCAGCTTTCCAAGAACTGTTGTTAATCACAGTTAACTCATGATTTAACAAGGGGGCAATTACTTACTACACATAGGCTGGATAGGTTTTTTTTTTGTTTTGTTTTGTTTTGTTTTGTTTTTTTTAAGGTTTATTTTTGGGCATTTTTGTGCCTTCATTAGATAGAGGAGGACAGTGGATAGAGTTGGAAACAGGGTCAAGAGTGGGGGAGAGACATGCGGTAAAGGGCCTCAGGCCAGATTCGAACCCGGGCCGCCCGTGTACATGGGGAGCACCTTTAAACACTAGGCCACCTGCTACCCAGGTTTGGATTTTTTTAACCCTTAAAAACCATAAAATCATCATTTAATCGCTGCATTTCATAATTACTTGGGTTGTCTCTCTGAGATATCAAAATTGGTTTGATGATCCCAAACATTCAAGTGTGATAAATATGCAAAAAAAAAAAAAAAAAAAATCAAGAACCAGAAAGGGGGCAAATACTTTGTCACAGCACTGTACAAGCAATGTAAAAGTACAGGGTGGGTCATTTCATGAATGTGACAAACATGGTCAAACACTACAGTAGTTGGGAAATAATAAAGCAAGTTTAGCTGTTTCTTTGTGAAGAATTGTTTATATAAAGGATTGTTTATGGAGCACAGGCCCTCACAGCCAGAGATCCTGCTACTATAAGTCAGAAGAGTAAACCATTGTCTGCTGTCAGAGCGATCATGGAGCCTGACAGATGATTGAATGTCAGCTGTAGCTCTGACCAGGTTACACAGGCCTGTAGGCTCATCCTGTCAGAGGTTTATCTCCGTCTTAAACTCTTTATTTTTCAGATATAAAGGTGCCTCTGCCCTGCACACATTCATTATCTTACATATTGACACTGCGGTATTTGTGGCTTTGCTGTGACACATAAACGTGTCCTTTCTGTGTCGGATATAAAAGAGGAGCAGCGGCTTTATTGTAGCCTGGGGATCCTTCCAGTTAACAGCCCCTGAAAGTGTTTGCAGGGTGAAGCTGGAGCACACGGGGTTAAGGAGGATACCCCCCCGCCCCAATTCTTGATCTCCTCCTTCCAATTCAATGAGCCTTGTGTCCATCTCTTTGCCCACAATCCTCTAAATCTCTGCAGTGACACGGCTGTTTGGACAGAGGCAGCTGGAGAAGAATCAGACCAGTGAGGGTAAGAAACTCTCTAAATCACGTATCCTGATCATCCATGTGGATTCTTGCTCTGTTAATGTACGTGGGCGTGTGCTTTGTGTTTGTAAGCATGCACAGTGTTTAAAAGTCTGTGCTGATGCGTGGGTTCCTCTATATGTGTGCCTCTGTAGATCTGCAGGAGGATGATGGGATATTTCATTGCTGTTTGCACTGGTATGGTCTTCTCCAGCAGCTCATGACTGCCACCAGTTGTCAGAGAGCTGTAACTACAGGCAGAGACCAGTGTTTGTACTGCAGACTGTTCAGTTCAGAGAGCTCCACAGGGACTCTGCTTATAGTGATGACAA
Source organism: Cheilinus undulatus (assembly GCF_018320785.1). Classification (NCBI taxonomy): domain Eukaryota; kingdom Metazoa; phylum Chordata; class Actinopteri; order Labriformes; family Labridae; genus Cheilinus; species Cheilinus undulatus. Next base: position 7,569,353 of record NC_054872.1, read on the forward strand.
GACTCAGGGTTCAGATCTAAAGTTCAGGGTTTCACTGGAGGATTTAACTTTACGACTGTTGACAGAATAGTTAAGCTATTGTACATTTTTAGTGAATTTAGATCCATGTATCAGATGAAATTAGAGAGAAAACAGATTGTGCATGACAAGTATTTGTATGTATTAACAATTTCAATGAATTATAATAATGAATAATATCATTTAATTATTTTATAGCTGCAAAGGGTGGACCAACATCATATTAAACCCTATGGATTCATAATGGGATGTCACTTAAGTTTATATGCGAGTCAAGGCAGGTGAGCAAATACTTTTGGCAATATAGCGTAACTCACACCAAGAACTTTTTACAGGACCACAGTCCCAATTCATATGCATGAGTCCATCTGTGCACAAAGTGCGGTTTGGAGATGATATGCTCTTCATGTAGGCCTTCCTTGGAGTCAGGTTAGTCCTATGAATGTAATTAAAATACGTAGATATGTTGGTGTCTGTTAAAACAATGTAATACTAACAAATGAAATACTGGCACAGAATAAATGTACCTTGGAAAAAGAGATAACCTGAATCAAAGAAAGCCACTTCATAGCTAAGAAAAGAAGAGAAAACATAGCACCTTTCCCTTTTTCAAGGATTTCATTTCAACCAAGGTGATCAAATCTAGGTAACTTGTCAGCCTCCCTCTTCATCCCGTAGGTTCTGAGTATGGAGAAAAGGCTCCGCCTCTGACTGTGTCCTGAATCAGTGATGTTCCGATACACGAGACTTCAGCCTGGACTTTATGTACATTTTTGAGCAACGTAATATATTTATGATTTATGAAGAGTTGTAGTCATTCTGTGTATAGTCCAGAGGTGGGGAACTGGTGGTCCGGGGGCTGCAAATGGCCCTCCACCTTACTCATTGTGGCCTCCAAGTAAATTTCTCCCATCAATAAATTATAAACTTGGAAAAAATATGACAAAATCTGCCATGAATGTATGAAAATAAAAACATATCTTTAATTTCTGATTATTGGTTTATGTTAAGCTCTAAAATAGAAATATAAATAAATTATATTATAAACAAAATTTAAAATCATGTTCACTGCAAAAATTGTGAAAGCAGTTAAAAAAGTGGTAAAAATGGTGAAAAGACATACAAAAAAGGCAAAAATCAGATAAAAGTGGCAAAAAGGTGCAAAATGGGTGGCTGAAGTTTTGAAAATGTTTAAACGTGGCAAAAATTGGTTAAACATGTAAACAAATAGGGCAAAATGGTCAGAAAAAATGCTGAAAAGGGGTTGAAATATGGCATGAATCAATAATTTGAACATCAGAATCCAATAATAGCTAGACACACTTTTCAGCCCCAAAATGGGGCAACTGTTAGCCAGGATGCTAGCATCAATAGTACTGAGCCAACACACATTGATATTGTTAGTTAATCACAGCTGGGAAGAGCTCATTCTCTGTGTTTTTTTAGGGGCCTGATGCAAAGTAATGTGAAAAAACATTTCCCTATTCTAGGGGTGTAACGGTATCTGCATTTATAACGAAGGCTCACAGTTTGGTGCATGCTGTCACACAGCAAAGACGTCCAAATTGAGATAAAAGGCAAAAATAGATGGCGGGATAACTCGCCTATGAGATGGCAGTGATGCTTGTTACTGAGTGTTCACCGCTATTAAACCAATGAACAGGCACAAGAAAACACATGAAAAAGAAAAACTGGCTTCAGCAGCAGGAGCAGAGCTGTGAGACCTGCGGGCTTCTTCCCTCAGCTTCACTGCGCTGTTTTTAAAAAGTCTTGTTGGACCTCATCTGTCCTGCAATGACAGCTGGGATTGGCTCCAGACCCCCACACCCCTCACAGAAACAGGATAAAGATGGATACCACCCAAACCAACGTTCACCCAGAGTCATGGTCTTGGAGCAGTGACCAAAAGAATCAGATCATGACTAGAAGCTGCTTAATGAGGTCTGAGACGTGGAGAGGGAGCTCTGAGTAAAGCAGCTGCTCCCCCCGTCAGAAGGAGCCCTCTGAGGAGGCTTGGACTGGGATGGATCCTGGACGACTTCAAGTTTTCTGGGCACATCCAACTGGGATGATACCCCTGGGTGGACTGAGCACACCCTGAGGTGTCACATATCTGCCAACACCTCAGAATCTCCCAGGAAGAGCTGGGGAGCCACGCCTGGTAGGAGGGCATGGGGATTATCTTACTGTCACTAAAGCAGGAGGAAAGGGGCAGAAGGATGGATGGAATCTGGATCCTATCGGCCGCTAAATGAAGTGGTTTCATGTCCTCCTCTGCTCACCAGTACGCCCCCTCTACACATGAATACAGAAAATGCCATGAAGCATCCATGTTAAGTCAAAAACTGTCATCATAGCATCAGACTCTATCACTTTATTTTTTTATGTCATGCCTTATCCTGCAGGGAACGTCTCCTAAAGGTGCACAGGTTAACATGAAAGTCCTGAAGACGTGCAGGCAGGATGTCCTGAAATTTTTCACAGGTTATCAGAAGCTCATGTGTAAAAAAAAAAAAAAAAAAGGCTATTGTCAGCACACTGTGTGCTCTGCTCTCCTTCAGGATGATTCCCCTCAGCCGTCCGTCTGTGTGAGAGACGTTCCCGTCTGTTTAAACCTCTGTCTGACTGATCTGAGCTCCCTGATGCTCACACCGCTGTGATCACATGAATCACAGCTGAAGATTCAACCCTCCACGCTGTTTGTTTCTCTCCGAAGAAGAAAGGAGAGCCTTTATCAAAGAACACAGAGACGAAGAGGAGAGATGATCGGAGATGCTCAAAGTTGAACATTTACATTTAAAGAAGGGAAAGCTTTTGGTGTTATCTGTAGTTCATTTGACAAAGGGAGATTAAAGATAACTAAAACTTTTCAGAATAGTTTATTTCAAGGTACAATAGGTTGATTTTTTATGCTGAAATGTCTGAATAATTAAAACAAACCTATGCTACACATTTTTAGTTGAGTTATCACTGAATCTCAGATATTTTCAAGTTTCCAAATTCAGAGGAATCCTTCACTTCTGTAGTTTTAACGGACCATATCTCTTCCACCATGACAGACATGGTTTGCATTCCCTTGAAAACTCTCTTTTTTCTACTGTTTTCTAGGTTTTGCACTCTCCTATCTCGGGCTAGGGTGTCCTGACTCTTGTTGGAGTAGAGGGGGTGAAGCCCTCAGGGTATCAGAGCAGTTGGCAGCAAGAAAGATGCACTCTTGAGCTGTATCTTGGACTTGTAGTGTTTTTCACAATCAAGCTGACAACATATGTTGTACCTAAAGGAAAGCAAAGAAGATGGATGGTCCAGGACACCTTTGAGAGAAAGAACGGGAAATTTCTATCAAGATAAACCCAAAAGAAGGTGAAAAGAAGTCTTCAGTCTCAGCTACAACTCCTGGCTAGCTTAAAAGCTAACAACAACTGCCAGTAACTGCAACAGAACACTGCCTGATCAACAGGAGGCTAATGAATGCTACCTATTGAGGTAGTATGGGGCTGTCGTATGAACGCAGCGGCCCGGCGCTCCATAACTAGCAGCAAAACAAAGCCCTACATTCACTCCAGAACTGACGGCGTGTCCATGGAGCTTACATCATTCCCGACGGAGACTCAGAGACTGAAAGGAGGAGGACGCAGAGCAGCACGACACCTCCAGCCAATAGGGAGGAGGCAGAGATGGCGTTGTGCGAGAAGGTGGAAGCGGGACAAACAAGCTGGGCTGCAGGCAAGGCTAAGAGCGACCCCACACAAACCTGTCATACCAGGCTTCTTTCTTCCGGGGGCCCGCTCCCTCGCCAAGCAGGATGGATGACGTGAAGCTGCAAAATTCTAACCACCGCAATTTCGTTGTGTTTTTACAATGCAATGGCAATAAATGACTATCTATCTATCTATCCATCTATCTATCTATCTATCTATCTATCTATCTATCTATCTATCTATCTATCTATCTATCTATCTATCTATCTATCTATCTATCTATCTGGCCCTCAAAATAAAGTTTGTTCCTGAAGAACGTTTACCATAATTAATCAAAAATCATTGACTATATGTGTGCAAACATCTGCCATAGCTTCGCTAACAAGAATTGAAAATTACAACTCAGTCTCAGTTTTGAATTGGGGTTATACAATAACCATTGAATATCTCCATTTAATGTTGTTTCAGTGCTTTTTTTCATTTATGTATTGTGACTTTAATGAGACTGGATAAGAAACAGCTGTGGACATATCCTGGATCCTCTATTTCTGCAATAGCAGTTTGTTCCTTTTTTACACACTTATTGCATTATTATAATTATTTATTTATTTATGTATGTTTAATTATTATTTTTATTGTGTGCAATTTAGGTCTTTGGAATCTGCTTTGATATCCTTCCGCTTACAAAAATAATAAGTTATTAACTGTTTAAAAATGTAAAAATGAGACAATCTTTATAAAGAATACTGAATATGTCAGTATACAGCAGCTTTATACACAGGAAACCTGTGTACACGTGCCAGAGTCAGCCATCCTTATTATGTAAACATGTTCTGTGTTATAATTAGCAGGTACAGTGGATGTTTGTGTTTCATAGCAGAGAAATAGTTCCTGACAGTGAATGTAAGCTGCTAAACGCTCATTAGTGTGACTGACTGAGGGAATAAACTTCTTGTCTCTGTTTCATTTACCATAAACTGTAATTAAAAAAATGCAATAATGTTGACAGGATCCTGCATCTATTATGCATTTGATCTTGTTTGCCATCATCTCTCATCGAAATCTCGCACATTTTTTTTCATGTACAACACGTTTCTAAAGAGTACCTGGTTTACAGATACTTCTGCAGCTCACTGACGTAAAGATGTCTCAGTGTTGGAATCAAAAGTTTTAAGAAAGTTTCTGGAGGAGAGTAGAGACAGCACAAGCTGTTAGCACACAGATCTCCACCTGCAGGACTGTTTGGTTGCGAGTTCTGTGCTGTTTCCTATTTGTGCACCGTTGGACATTAAATCAGTGTTTCTGTGATATCCTGTGCCCTCATGCGTTGGTAATGGCATGTTTACAAAGGCTCTGACATCCTTAAGTATAATAGGAGAAATTGTATTGATAGAAACCAGACAAAGCAAAACTGCTGTTCACTTTCAGGATCTTTGTCCTTTCCTTGTGAATGTTGAGGCCTACGTGTGAGGAGGTGTCAGCTAGTATCGTTCCTTACTCTAGTTGGGAAGTATCATAGAAAAACAGGGTGGAACAGATGAGGCGCCAAAGCAAGAATTGGAAAAGGGTAGCGTTTGCTCAGTTAAAAACATTTGGAGCTCCAGAGAGAGCTCTGACCTTCATCAATGAGTTGTCAGCTGTAAAAGTAACAAGTGTGATTTAAATCCTCAGTAACTGTAGTAGCTTTAATGATTTTATAAAGAAATGCTACTAGCTACCATAAAATGTAACAGAATTACTGAACTGCATTATACTGAACACACTATGATCTATTTTTCTATTTTTATCTATTTTCCCTCCAGCATAAATGGTTGGTTGAGCTGTCTTTGTGTGCTCTACAACACAATACGTGTTAAACCAATGATAATAGTATTGGTACGCATTAACCCCCCACCACGGCGTGCAGGTCCTGTTAGAGTCATCATACTTCACAGTGGTTTGCATGCATTGATTGCAGAAATTCTGAAACAAGTTAGAGTTCCTGTAAACTTGAGTTTAAATCCCAGAATAACCCCACATGCAGCAGTTTAATGTTTCTCTCTATAATCTATCCCATTGTTACTGTTGCCCTGGAGCCTGCAGCTCTCTGACTTTAACGCCATCACCTGACCTCTGCACACTAACCTGCTGTTTCCTCCTACATACTGTAACACTGAGCACCAGAATAGAGCGCTTTGTCGGTCCGCCCTTATCTTATCTGGGGCTCAGTGTGAATTAGTTGCCTCTGGCAGCAGTTCAAAGCATCCTCGACTTGGATTCAGACGGAGCGAGCTCTTAGTATTTCAGTGTTTTGATGGCTGTGTGGGGTCAGGGCCCTCGTCTGCTGCTTTGTCTCTTCATCTTTGACCAGCGGTGGGTGGTATGACTCACCGTAGCGTTTTCTCTGCACCCATCAAATAAACAAAAACAATTCACACGTACTCCTACCTTTGGCTCCATGTGCTTCAGGTATCACCTATTCACATGCAAATGGTTTAAACCATATCAAAATAACCGTATGACACTTTAATGACATTCAGAGAGGCTCGTTACGGATCATTCATTCAGCACAGCTTTAAAGGCAGTTCACATGCTATTGATAAGAAAAAACCTGAAGAGGTCAAATTTTCACCTTTTTAACAATAGATGGAGCAAATGTATGAACGGTTTGCACCTTTAGTATTGGAAGCATTTTTTTTTTATTGTTCATAAAAAAGGCTTTTTGCTATATTTCCATTTAAGGTCAAGCAATAACATGAAAGTCCTGCAGTTTAACCTTGAAAACTAGAGTGATTTAAACTTACAGAAAACAGGTTAAAGGAGTACAAAAACAGAGAGGACTATCAACTTTATGGTTGCTTTCTTGAGTTTTTTACCTCTATGCCATTATCACAAGACAAAAATGCTGGTTTACTTGTGAAAATCAACTCACTTCTCAGGCTCTAGGATTACTGAATCAAACTTACAACAGAGCAGACAGCACTGGCATCTTAAGGCAGTGAAGGTCTCAGGGTGTTTGAGGTACAGGGGTGATAATAATAAAAGGGCTCCTGCTGTATGCTGTAAGGCAGCAGTGCACAAGCTTTGTCAGTTTGCCTACTTGGAGGCACATTTTCAAATGTTGCACACTTAAAAAGGCCCAAGAGGGCATATGAACACATTTTGCCCACTAAGAGGGCATCAAAGTTTTTTTTATCTAATTCTGGCCATCACAAAGGCAGGTAAGTAGGCACTTTGTCAGATTTGGCAAACTTTAAAGGCACTAAAGAGGGCACTTTGTCAAATTTTACCCCCTTAGACAGCACCAAATTAATCATTTTGTCTACTTAGACGGCAAAAAAGAGGGCAGAATATCAGATTTTGTCCACAAAGAGGGCACCAAAGAGAGCACTAATCAAATTCTACCCAACAAGAGGGCCTCAGGCATTTTACAAAATTTTGGCTCATTAGAAAAGCACCAAAGAAGGCACTCTGTCAAATTTCAACCTACTTTAAAGGGGACATATTTTACCCCTTTAAGACAAGTTTATATTGGTCTCAGAGGTCCCCAAAACATGCCTGTGAAGTTTGTTGATGAAAAAACACTGCAGTATAGGATTTTTGCATGTCTAAAAACCCCTCTGTTTCAGCCCTGCTCAGAATGAGCTGTTTCTGTTTCTGTAGCTTTAAATGTTACTGAGCTGTCTGACTCCGCCCCTGACCACACCCTCTCTCAGGAAATGGATTTGGTACTCCTGATGTTACAATGTTACAGACACCTTTATCAAAAGTTAAAGAAGTGGTGAATACTTAAACATTTGTGTCAGATGTACACTGAGGTATCTGACTGATTTATGATAAAACACATCAGTGCTGGTGATATTTCTGACATTTACTCCAAACTGATAAAAATCTGCATTTTATGACTTTTAATTAGCTCAAAGGGCTTATGTGACGTAGAAACCCACCATTGGTAGGCTCCTACAACACAAATTCTATATAAACGTTAAAGCGTTATCGCCTCTAACTGGCTTTCCCATTTAGAAACCACTCCCATCCTCTCCTGCACTGCTTTGGCTCTGAGAGCTCTGGCTTTAGTAATGCCAGTGCTGAAGCCAACAGCCCAAACAGGTAGTGCTCAGGACCACCATGGTCTACCACCACACTATAGCCTGCTTCAGGGGACTCTGGAGGGGAAAAAATCCTCCACCTTTAAAGATCGCTCTGAGGCAGCAGTGCTGCTGGACTCTGTGTCACTTTCTGGCAAGGGGAGTCACTGTCACTCCTAACCTGGCACACCAGATGGATTTGATAGTTAGTGAGAAACACAGAACAGCTTATCCATCTGCTTTCCAGTGTTACGCCACTCATGTTTCATCTGGGAAACCCCGTCCTTTGAAAAAAAAAAAAAAAACTGCCCACTTTCTGTGCATTTTTTGAAATCCTGAAGTGGGCGGGGGTTCACTTACACTTTGAAGACCTGACTGGGATTCGAAGCATCAAGCTCCGGCAGCTGAGAGGGAGATCAGTAGCGGAGGGCCGAACTTTCTTCCAGGGCCAACCAAACCTGGGGGCGGGGCTACCTCCCCACATGAGGTCATGAGAGGAAAATCTGAGAACGGCTTGTTTCAGCACACATTTTCTGAAAGGTGGAGAAAGAGAGGGTGGAAGGGAATGGATTTTTCTGGTATTTTAGGGGATTGTTGAAAGGCCAGGGTCATATATTTTAGTCAGAAAACTGTGAAAAAAAGTGATTTTTGCATTATGTCCCCTTGAAAGGCACCAACTTTGTCAAATTTGGCCCATTAGAAAGCACAAAATGTGTAAATGTTGTCTACTTAGAAGGCACCAAAGAGGGCACTTATTAAATTCTGCCCACCAAGAAGGCACATTGTCAAATTTGGCCGACTAAGAAAGGGCAGAAATTAATCATTATCACAGGACAGTGGAATAAAATAAAATGCATGGATGTGTGTCCTCTTGCATGAAAGTGATCAACTGAAAACAGAGTTAAGTTCTGGTTCAGACAATTTTCTTAACAAGCATGTTACAACAGATCTGACAAAACCACTATAAATGCTAGGGATGCAAAATATGTTTCAGAACAGATAAAACATCAGTGAAATTGACAAATATATAATTTTATTATCCTAATAAGAAAAAAGGAACGAATGAAATCTGCCAATAATAAAGATATTCATTAACTTCTGCATAATGCTACACATTTCCAGCTTTGAGCACTGAAATCATTCTAAACTCAATCTTTAGACTCACACCTAAGACATAAAAATCCTAAACAATCACAAAGCTGCCACAGGTTGTTGTTTTTTCCAACAATGTCTGTAGAATGGAAACATCAGTGAGCTGTAGGAAGAAACGACATGAAGCGATCTAATGATTCTGGCTAAATGAAAGTACTCTCAGCTCTGCATGACCTTGGCCCTCTGCAGAATGGAGACACATTTTAGATGCTCAAAAAGCAGCAGCATATTTTACACACTGTACTATGATGCAATAAATAGTAATGAAAAGAAAAGGTCTCCACTTCAGGACGCTTTTATTTCCAGAGCTGAAAAATGGCCGTCTGTATCAGAGAAGGAGACGGGGGACAGACCGGAGAGATGGCGGAGGTCAGGAGGGAGCATCCAGCTGTAGGTGCATGTGAGTCAATAGGGAATGGCAGAGAGGAGAGGCGAAGAGGAGGTGAGGGAGATGAATAGAGAGGGATAGAAAGAGAGGCAGAGAGGAGTGGGGAAAGAAAAATCAATAAAGTCATCAAACATGAATTGCGCGCTGAAATGACTTCTTAAGTCCCATCAGGAAGGCGGCTGGGAGGTGAAATGCAGTGAGGAACCTCTTCGCTGACTTCTATGTGTCCTTCAGCAGCACTGACTCAATCACTGAAGTAACTTCTGCAGCACGCCCACAGGACGCCTCTGCAGAGACGCCTCTGATACCGTTTAGACAAGGCATTAAAAGCTTTTTATATCTGTTCAGGACATTCGCATTCCAAACGGTAATCTTAAATGCTTTGTTTGGACACATCTCATTACATACTGAAAGTGCTTTGATATCTGATAGCTCAGACTCAGTGGCGTAGTGATACCTGCAGAATGGGGTACTCTACATTGTTGCTGCAAATTCTTTAGTGAGCCATTGAAGAAAGCATCATTGACCTGTGTTTTATACTGCTGTTGCATGCTTTAACTACACCACAAAGTCTGCTTCACTGACTTCATGTTATCAGGATCATTATGAAACTATGATGAGTGAAGCAAACTGATAGAAAGGGGTGCTGCCTGCTCCATTTGCATCAACAGATATCTCAGAGAACTGCAAAGTATTGCCTGCCCAACTCTACCTCAGATTGTTATACCCTGATTTTCTGACAAGTGCCGGGTAATTAGCGTCTCCAAATCATAAAAATTAAGACTCTTGTTTTCTAGTGTGGTAAATGCAGTGCATTCACCCTCTCATTAAAGCACAGCAATGCACGAACGAGCTGAATGTTCATATTCTTTGTGAACAGTGAGTTAGACAAAATGAAGATACAGTATCTCCAACTGAACTCTGAACAAGCGTTCAAGCTCTGTGAAGAACAGAGCTGAAAAGCTCTGATTCAGTGTCTGCATCCTGTCTATCAATAAGCCCCTCATCAGAATAAAAGTCATGGTACACTTGGAGGAAAAAAACTTTAAAGTAAAAGCACATTCTGCTTTTTTTAGATTACAAGACTTACTCCATTTGTAAACAATGCTTTTATACTGAAGTTGTCTCTGAGGCAGTTGTCTCATTCTTGAAGTAACTTTTGCCAAATTGTACGGATCTTCCCTCAAGTCCTTGTCAAACTCTCTTCACAAAATTTAGGAAAGCTGATGAACTCCAGTGCCAGTTTTGGTTTTTCAATGTCAGTCTCAGTCTTACTATTTAGGTTAAATGCCTTTCAGTGTTTAGTCAGGGCTGCATGGCGGCGCAGGGGTTAGTGCTGTTACCTCACAGCAAGAAGGTTCCTGGTTCACTTCCCGCTCATGTCCTCTCTGTGCGGAGTTTGCGTGTTCTCCCTGTGCATGTGTGGGTTTTCTCTTGCTTTCTCCAACCCCCAAAACATGCTCATTTAGTTAACTGGTGACTCAAAATTGGTGTCAATGTGAGCATGCCTGGTTGTTTGTCTCTATATATGAGCCCTGGGATTGAGCGGCAACCAGTCCAGGGTGTACCCTGCCTCTCACCCAATGACAGCTGGGGTAGGCTCCAGCCCCCCTGCGACCACCAACGGAATAAGCGGTATAGAAATGATTGGATGTATAGTTTTAGTCCATCAAAGTCCTCACATTTTAGTCTTTACTTTTAGTCAAGCATTTATTCTCTTGCCTTAATCAGGTACCAAGTCATGGTAGTGTTCTGCCCTGCAAAACCTGGGTTCCTTGCTTTCTATGGCTGAGAGGCAGAACAGCTACAGCTGCATCGTGTTTTGAAAGATTTACCCACAGTGGAGAAAAATAATCTATTTTAAACATCTGATGAAAACTAAATTACATTCTAGTCTAGTTTATTTAGGATCTTAATAAAACTAAACTGACTTTTTTTTTCCTTTTGGTTATCACAGATCTATTTTTGGCTAGTCTTTGTCTGGTCTTTCTCATAGAAAAAGGCTAGTTTTAGTCAATGAAATAAACACTGTTGCACTCATAATTCTGGATATTTAAACCATCATATTATAGATGATATTTATTCATTGCCAACTCTTGCAGTGTTTTTTGTACCTACATGTTTGTTGAGTTGTTTTTAAATATGACAAAGATTATATTCCTCAGACCAGTACAGTAAATTATCTACCATTGTAAGGTATTTCATAAATTCTATTGACATGTATTGATAATTTAGCATGGCCAGCCTGTGGCATAGGCAGTATAGTCAAATGCTACAGGTGCCACACACTCTAGGGGGCGCCAGCATGAGCCCAGAAGATGTTAATGAAGCCGCAAATGTAAAAAACAACAGGACAGTCAATATTTCCACTCATCACCCCCCTGCTTTACTCTGCATCTCTCTCTCTCTTCTGTCCTACTCACTCTCTCTCGCCCAGTCTCCCATCAAATGCATGCTTAGGGCACTTTCCAGCTTTTGTCCATTGGTTTCAAACCACACTGAGGCCCTTCCCTCCTGCGCTGGCTTGCTTTCACACTAGAAACATCCAACCATGCCCGAGTCCACTTGCGTATGTTTCCAGTCTGATACAACAGGTGGTGGTATGCATGTAGCTGGTTTACAAACCCGCCAAGGGGGAGAGAGAAGAAGTTACCATGGCAAACACGGGGTCATGACCTGAGCAAAGATTGTTTTAGTTTAAACCTGGCAAAAAAGTCCATCCTGCCACCATGGAAGTTTCTTAAATCATTTTTTAAGATGCCCACAATATCGCTCTTCAGATCTATGTGCAGTTCAGAGGATTAAATGGGCTCGTACTGTGCAGATAAAGCAGTTTATGAGGTGGCAGGAGACTTTCATTGCCTTTGCATCTCATCTCACTGAGTCCATCTTGTGTTCATCTTTAAGGTGAGTCATAACAGTCCGTCCCCTGACTTGATTCTGATGATTCCCATCTGTCATTGAGGAAAAATGTGAACAAATGATGATGTCATGAAGCCGATATGACACTGTGTCCTGTAACCGAGTGTTGCTGCATTCATATCTCATCCGAACCATGCAAGAGTCCACTTGAATGCCTCCCCAAGTGGGTCCTGGCCCTGAGCATGGTTCATTTGTATTCACACTGACCACAAGGACCCTGACTTTGGGCTGAATTGCACCCAGATCCAGGTATAGTCTAAAAGCCACCTTAATCTCACAGTTCAAAGACACGGCGGGCGGAGTGAAGATTTCAGAGTCTAGACATCGACTGGAAATGATCAACAAGGTGTCCTCTGATTGTTACAAAACAGCATGCAAGTAATAAAAATAGAGCAGAGGAACTCTGAGAAAATTGATATTGACATTACTGAGTCAGCGTTTCCTCATCACAATCATTTGCATTAATATTAAATATGCAGTTATATGATTTGCAGATGCTGAAGAGAGACGGGATGAGAGGTTACCAGGCAGGTCTGATCAAACTGTCTGAAAATGAGTGATTACAGAGAGCATGTTGCAGTAGGACTCGGTGTTGGTGTCATGGTGTAAACGCATACCCTTTTTCCTCCAACACTCATTTGCCTAAATGTTTAATGATAGGAGATGTGCAGCTAATTGTGCATGAATTTAATGTTTTCTGAATGAAATGGCATCAAAATAGAGTTTTTTCTCTCTCAAAAATACCCTCTATATCCTCTTAACCCAAAACTATAATGTATTATGTTTTGGGAAAATAAGAAAAAGTATTTGGAAAAAGTATGTTCCCCCTTTCTGATCCCTGATTTTTTGCCTTAAATGTTTCAGATCATCAAACAAATTTTAATTTCTCACAAAGGTAATGCAAGTAAATACAAATTGTAGTTTCTAAATGATGATTTTATTTATTAAGGGGGAAAAAACAAACCTATCTGGCCCTATGTGAAAAAGTAACCCCCTCCCCCCATTAAATCATGATTTCACTATGATTTCACTTTCCAGTTCTTGGAAAGCTGAGTTCAGTTTCACTGGCCACACCCAGGCCTGATTACCACCAGATTTGTTGAATGAAGAAATCCCTTAAATAGAAGCTGTCAGACAAAGTGAAGTAGTCTACAAGATCTCAGAAAGAAACATTTCATGCCCAGATCCAAAGAAATTCAAGAACAAATGAGAAAAAAAGTGATAAATCTATCAGTCTGGAAAAGGTTACAAAGCCATTTCCAAGGCTCTAGGACTCCATTGAACCACGATCAGAGCCATTATCCACAAATGGAGAAAACTGGGAACAGTGGTGAACCTTCCCAGGAGTGGTCGGACGACCAAAATGACTCCAAGAGTGCAACGAAGACTCATCCAGGAGGTCACAAAATAACCGAGAACGACATCCAAAGACCTGCAGGCCTCACTAGCCTTAGTTAAGAAGAAAGCAAAAAAGCAAAATTAAGGTTTTGGAGTGGCCAAGTCAAAGTCCAGACTTAAATCCAACTGAAATGCTGTGGTGTGACCTTTAAAAGGCAGTCCATGCTGGAAAACCCTCCAATATGGCTGATTTAAAACAATTCTGCAAGAAGAGTGGGCCAAAATTCCTCCACAGCAATGAGAAAGACTCATCACCAGTTACCACAAACTCTTGATTTCAGTTATTGCTGCCAAGGGTGGCACAACCAGTTATTAGGTTCAGGGGGAAATTACTTTTTCACACAGGGCCAGATAGGTTTTGATTTCTCCCCTCTGTAAATAAAATCATCATTTAGAAACTGCATTTTGTATTAATTTGGGTTGTCGTTGTGAAATATTAAAATTGGTTTGATGATCGATACATATAAGTGTTTTGAATATGCAAAAAAATCAGGAATCACAAAGGGGGCAAATACTTTTTCACTGTATATTGGTAGGCCTAGTAGAGGAATTCTTTATTAACCTCACTCGTATCATTATTTTGGTGTATTTTTAAACTTTACTGGTATTTTCTAATGTCTTCAAGGGTCTTTTTACTGTAGCTCATGTTTTTTGTGTTGAATCCAGTGCCATTTGTCATTCTGCTCATCCTGTCATTTCCTTTCCTTCCTCTCCGTCACATTCTGGCCTCTCCATGGCTCTTCTGCAGGGTTAGTGTATTGCTTTGAGTGTCCAGGGGGCCCTGTGTTTGCTTGAGGGCCAAAGTCATCATTTCTGTTGGAACTGGGTCCGTGCCTTTGGGGTTGTGGGGCTTGCTGGCAGCGATGGGCTGGTCCTCGCCGCTTCACACAAGTGCTGAATGCTGACAGGAATGGGCTGTTGAAGGGTTCACGCTCCAAATGAGGTCGCAGCGCCTCAGCCGTTCAGCTGGCACTCAGACAGCGGCGCTCTCATTCTCATTCATCCCTCAGCTTTCAGTACAGGCGGCCATTGTTGACCAGCCTAATAGCTTTCTCACAGAGCCGAGGGTTCGTCTTTGATGAGTCAATAAAAACACTTTGCATCGTCAAACAAGCCGAGCCAAAATCTCATCAGGGACATGGAGAATCACATTATGTCTGTTCTGCATTGTGCTGCAGCCCTGTTATCTCATTCACCTGCCCTTTGACATCCTGGTGCCTGAATACTGTGACTAACATAAAGCAGCAGATTCACACTGATAACTGTCTCATCATCATGAGTCAGCTCCATTTAAACAGTCATCCATGTCTCATCATTCAGCCTCAATTCCAAAAAAGCTGGGGCGCTGTTTAAAATGTAAATAACAAGACTAGATTAAAACCTAGTATGTGGCTGAGAGCAGCTATCTGGGATGCCTGCTGAAATGATTTAGTCATTACTGTTATTTTTTTTAACCAAATTTATCATGGCAACTTAAATGTGTAGTTGCATGCTGTCCTCTCTCTCTGTCTCTCCTATAATAAAGCTTTTCTCTGTGTACATATGAAACACTACAGAGACATGTGTCAGACTTCACTGATAGAGACACTGAGTCACAGACACTGAGTCACTTGAATTTTGAAAAAGTTATAGGACTCTAAAGACAAAATAAAAAACAAATTGGAATTGGACACTCAAAGATTTTTGTTGATGACACAGAGTAAACAATAGTGACTGAGCATTTTCTTTGCACAGACCTGTTCTCCCATCTCTTGGGGACAAAACAGTGAAAAAATAAACATTCTGTGACAAAAGATTTTTAAAATATCTGCATATATACAAAAAAAGGCCATGCGCTTTTTTTGCAGTCAGATTCATTTGTGCCATTCCTTTAAGCAGTAGAGACACAACGGGTGCGTTCGAAAAGTCCATTTTGCTTAGGAAGGTTCCTAACTGAGTGAAATGACCTGGAAGTATTTAAGTGTCGGCCATGATAAGGACTGTTCGAATTCTCCAAATGGTAAGGAAAGAAGCTTCATTGTTTCCTTTATTATCTCCTTTAGCCTAGGAAACACTGGACCAACCTTTACCAAAGGAGAGATGAAAAGACGACCCACAATGCTTTGCGTCAACTTCATTTAAAGTGACGCACCTGTTGACCGCTCATCGGAACAAGTGAATAACTTGAATAACTAGAATAACTTTACTAATCCCGATTTAAACCGTAAAATTCAGAAAAACGTATAATACACGTGATAAACAGAAGGCAGTAGGGATGAACAGAGAAATATTACAGACATGAAAACTTTGTCATTCAACTTATGATCACGATTTCATTTCTTCTCATTTCCATTTTATTTAAACAGTAAACCGATCAGTCAGTATTTCAAACTGTATTTGTCTTGCTATTTTGAAATATTAAAGTAAACGTTTCAAGTTTGTAAATCACAACCAACTAAAGTGATAAAGTCAGCATGTTGCTATATTGTGATTATTATATTTATCATCATAATTACACAGGGAAGACGTGGTTTATAGCGCTTTTCACAGAACGAGCTGAGAGGAAGATGAAACCAGAGTAGACTGTAATAAATTTAACAAGACGAGAGCATTAAAGAAAAAATGATTAGGTAGGGAATAAAGCAAAAGTATTTAATATCGTTATGAAACTAAAGGACTTGAACATTATTCTTCTTGTTGTATTGACTTAGTTGAAAGTTCAGATTAAGAGAAAGGTTTCTGCTGTTCTAGATGTTCACAGTTCCTCTTCCTGAAGAGACTTTAGGATAGAAAAATCTTAATGAGCTCATATCTCTGACGTTTTAGCGTTCACAGCACATAACAACGCAGAGAACGCACCGAACGGAAGTTGCAAATTTTGTAGTCCATCAACGTTAAATTGAAAGAAGCCATATGTGAACAGGATCCTTTCCTATCCTCTTACTCCCACCTTTCCTTAACCCTGTGACGTTTCTCGTCGGGGTTAAGGAAAAGTGAATAGGAAAGGACTTAGGAGGTAATTTTTTGGACTTTTCAAATGCACCCAACATCTTGCTATTTGAGGACAGCCCCTCCCACAATGCATTGCATTTAAACATTGCCCTCAACAAATATGGCACTACTCACTGAAGAAACCCAAATTATTAAAAACGGATTAAAAATGGACAAAAAGACGCTTATTATCAGACCGTGGATTCAATCTTTAAAGACCCTGAAAAGTCACAGAAGTTCCAGGCTCTCTAGAACGGCGTCCTTAAGGGCTACGGAGACATCGAGGGTAGCAAACGAACGGCAAAATAGTCAGCTTTCTGAGGAAAAAAAAGAGTGTCTGTGACGTATGGTTAAAAAGGTTTTAACGTTGTTCTAAACTGTGTCACTTCTTGCTGTAGATGACAACACTGTCATCAGAGACCCAGGAAAGTCAGCCAAGTTCCAGGCTCACTAGAAAATGTTCTGTAAGAGCTATGAATGCATAAAAAACATATTTAGAAAGGCACAACACAGAGCTTTCACAGGAAATAATAACTTAGTGTCTATGACTTACGGTTCCAAAGTTACCAAGCAATTCACAAAGGAGTGTGCCTGCGGCATGGATCTGTGCCTGTGAACTCTAAGGGTCAAACACCAAATCTAAGACAAAACTTTGGTCTTTTTTTTTAAGTGCTACAAGCAGGTTTGGAAATGATTGCTTCAAAATGGAGTAGGATGGGATTAAAGTAGATCCTCTAATAGAGCGGGTTCATAAATTACCATTAAAAGTCCATCCTGAATAGATGCTTTTTGACTAATATCATACATGAAGTACATTTGAAGAACACAAATGGTCCCCGAACTTTAATTACAGCACCTTAAAACATCACTGATGTTTTTCCATTTTAAGCAGAGAACTGTGAGTAATGCCTCAGGAAAAGGTCTCATTCAAGGAAGAGGTAAACAAAGGTCAAACCTATGAAAGGCCTGTGGGGCGTGTTACTCTATTCACCGCTCGCCTCTTTCTAGGAAAAGCTCTCCCTTCCCAGGAAGAAATTCTGTTTGTTGGATTTGTGAGCAACAAAAGACCTGCTTGTGGAGAGAGATGAAAGAGCAGGAAATACCAGACAGAACAGTGTTTTTCTCTTCAGACTGCCAGTATGTAGAGAACCACGGCAGAAACACAAACACGCCCCATCTGTTGCTCAGGGTAATTCTGTGCATCCATGAAACCGGAGGGATGTTTGTTGGGTTTGATGGGAAAGTTAGTTTGGGTTAAAAAGGAGCCATATTAGTGTGAGCAGGCCTTGTGTGAATGAGAAGAGAGGAGGGTGGGAAAAATGAAGGAAGGGCAGACACAGAGGGAAGTGACAGACAATGGTGTGAGAAAGAAAAGAAATCAGGAGGCAGGAAGGCCTGATGAATGGTGGACGGTCTTTAAAGAGGAAGAATCGACTCAATGATGTCTTAATTGAGGCGGAGGAGGAAGTATGACCTCAGAATAAGCTGAAAGATGTAAGCATGTAAGCTGTATGGATCAGAATGGCTCTCAGGTAAACCACATATGAAGGGAAAATAGTGCAACATCATCAAATATACTGTAACATAATGACAAACAGTGGAAACTCAGAGCAGCCGAATAGATTTAACTCAAACTCAGCAGAGCAAGCATATTTCCTCCTGCTCTCCCCCAGAAGGAAGTGAAGCTTTTTACAGCTGTCTTTATCGGGGATTTTAACGCGTACAAAACGGCCAGCTCAGCAGAGCAGATGGAGACACGGACAAAGGGACGAAAATAAGACTGGAGAGGCTGAATGTGAGTAGTACAGTACAGTTTGACTGCTCCAAACCAAACAGATGGATGTGAAGATAAGCAGAGAGGAGGAAAAAGTCTCACAGTCTTAAGGTACAATTCAGTAAATGTTTCCTCGTGTATTTAAAGATTTGTCTCCTGAAGCATTCAGGAGACAAAACTAAACTTTCTCGCTCACTACCATGGTGTCATTTACCATGGTGGACCGTGACTTTCAGCTGGTCTGTATTTTAGAGGATAATTATGCTAGATAGGGGTGTAATGGTATTTGCATTGGTCTTGAATCATCACTTTTCAGGGGTCTCAGTTTGGTGCAACGAGTCACGTGATGACTGTCCGAACTATTAAAAAAGACAAGAAAAGAAATGTAATGGTATTTACCTGTCAATCTTGGTGGCAGCAATGTGCCCAGGTGTTTGCTAGCCCTATTAAACCAACGAGGAAGAGAAAGTAGCTGGCATATCCAAACACACGACACTGTCGTTGGGCGAGAGGCGAGGTACACCCTGGACTGGTCACCAGTCAATCGCAGGGCGGGCATATAGAAACAGACAACCAAGCACGCTCACACTTACACCTACGACCAATTTAGAGTCACCAATTAACCTAACGAGCATGTCTTTGGTGGTAGGAGGGAGCCGGAGTACCCGGAGAAAACCCATGTGTGCACAGGGAGAGCATGTAAACTCCACACAGAAAGGCCCTGACCGGGAAGCGAACCAGGGCCCTTCTTGCTGTGAGGTAACAGCGCTAACCCCTGTGCCGCTGTGCAGTCATTCTTCTTTTTCTCTTTTTTTCACTTTTTTCATTCTTGTCAAAAAAACTGGAAAAACAAATACATTTTTTTTAAAAAAGGGGTCCATTTTTTTTTAATCAATTCCGGTATTTTGTTTTCTTGTTTTCATTAAATACTTGAGGAAAAAGAAATCATTTGACCCATTGGGAAAGTTGAGCATTTCAAAATAAAAGCCCTCATGTAAAAATTTAAGCCATCTAAGCCAACATATTAGACGTGTTTGTTTTTATGTTTTTTTTATTCTTCATGTCTTTATTTATTCTGTTACTTGAATATTGTGTACACACACAAATAAATAAACCTTTCAACCAGACAATGCAATCCTAAATTGAAAATCTGATACCTGCTGATACTTATTTATATATCTATTATATATTATGATTTATTTATATATACCTATTTTATATATTTTAAATCTATTTTCCTCTCAATATTGATGTAGCCCATGAAATCATCAGTACTTTTACCAATGACATTAGTTTCAACACATTGTATGGAGCAAATAGGCTTATTATTATACAGTAAACAAAATGGATGGCTATGGAGGCTCGAATCTGGACATTTATGTTGAAATGTTTACCTTTCCCATTGGGTCACATGATTTCCTTTTCCTCCAGTATTTCATTAAAACAAGAAAATAAAGTAACAGAATTATATATATAATATTTAGTTTAACTACTATAATTTGCTATCTTAATTGAGAAATAGTGTGCTTTACAATTTTTGTCTTCTTTTTTTGTAAAACAATAAATCAGAAAATTAATGGATAACAATAATTATTATATTTTAGCATTATAAATATCATTTTGATTAAAGAGATTCTACACAGTGAGGTTTCAACCATTACATAAACCTAAGAAATAATTTTGGTAATTACCAATAGCATTGAGGCATGAAAAAATTTAACATCCATACAGTAACAGCAGTACTACTGAAATATCAAAAATGCTCTAAATGCTTCCTAAGAGTCATCATTTATTGTTTCTAGTTTTGAATCCTTCTCTTATTTACTGCATTGTGCCAAGTGGATTCTATTTTAAACAGAACAGAATAAAGAATTTTTAAGGCATATGAAAATGTAATTTATTATACTTTTCAAAATGAAAAATAAAATCAGATTAGTTAAGACAAACTCTGCATAAAACACTGTTGTTAAGAGTTTAAGTTGTGAAGTTCTGCAGGATTTTGCCAACAGGCTGTAAGGATTCATGTGTCTGAGTGACAAGAGGCGTTGTTTTTCTCCTGAGCTGGGTTATACTTAAATAAAAAAACAAAATGCAACAGTCCTGACCTTCCTTAATTTGAGCCTCTGCATGCCCTCAGTTCTCTGAAAGGTCAGAACCTTCAGCCGGGTCTGCAGTTAAACCACGGTGAGTCAGACTTCACAACATGACACAGCAGACTCTTCACCTCGGTAAGGCAAAGAAAGAGCAGTTCACAGTGATGAATGACTTCAGCTCTGGACTTAAAGCTGTTTTAATTAGTATTAATGTTGGTGATGGGTCAGTGAATACCTAGTCTCAAAGGTTAATGCTCACAGTGATGAAAGAGATTATTATAACCTGACTCAGCAGTTTCCTAGCAGAGCTTTTACAGGATTGTTTAGGTTTACAACAGGACACTTCACTGCTCTTTTCAGGTCTGATCTGATCAGAGAAGTTTAAAGAAGCTGCAGGCAAGGGAGGTTAAAAAAGGGAAAAATACCCCTAAATTAATGTATGCTAAATGCTTGTTTTACCAGCAGGGCCAAACAGAAAAGTACTGCTTATTCTCTCATGAGCTGCCACCATGTTTTAGTTAATGTTAGTTTTACATGTGATTTATTTGACCAGTGTGAAAACAAGTGTCCCACCTGAGTCAGTTTGGGGTGCCTTGCATGACTCTCCAGTCCCGGTCTCAATGCATCAATGAATGCCCAACCAATGATGGTAATAAGCAATGCATGTCTCATATAGTAGGCGATGGTATGCATGTGTTTTTTTGCAAATCATCCAGAAAGAAGAGACAATCATGGCATTCAGTTGCACTGACATTTGTTTATGCTCTGTTTGGACAGTGGAGTCCATCCAGCTACTATGGGTGTTTTACACATTTACAGTGAAGAACCTGAACCAGAGTGTTTATCAGTGATATGGGGCGAGCATCAGCGTTTGCGTCTGCTTCTCCAATCTCTTTAACACCACGGCCTGCTTCTTTATCATCATGGACTTCAAACAAGCATCACCAGTTAAAACACACCTTTAAACAGCTGTTTAAGCCATTATATAACAAATCACTGCAGTGTTATGTTGAAGTGGATCCATTAAAGCTCCAGATAGACTGACCAGAGATGCAGGCTTTTGAACTGTGCGCTACCAATAAGCTCCTCTTTAGTACACAGGTGTCTGCTGTTTTCTAAAAGAATTTCCATTTTGTATTCATCTGACCACAGAACAGTTTTCCATTTTACTTCAGACCATTTTAAATGAGCTTTGGCCCAGAGAAGACAGCGACATTTCTGGATCCTGTTCACATATGGCTTCTACTTTGCATGATCTAGCTTTAACCTGTTAATCCCTTGCCTCTTTTATTAAGCTACTGCTCGAAATATTCAGCCCATCTTAGTTCTATTTAAATGATAAAGGTACAATAATGAAGAGGGCACTTGTGAAATTTGTTCAGAAGCATAAATATGTGTATTTAAGTTACTGGGTCACAGTGAATAAAGTTAGCAGTTGAAGTCAAAACATCTCCTGTAGGCCAAAGCACCACACTTTTGACATGACCTCTTTCAATCCTGTAGGGGGCTATGTAGCACTACAGCCACTTTGATATGTGGTCATTGATTTGACTCTTTTTTGAGTTGGATATAGTGTAGGTAAAAATGGTTTATTTAGGCTTGTAGCTGAGCTTCTTCTGTTCAATTTGATGTGTAACATGACTATGTTTGTACAAAACTAGAGTGCACACCAAACCAAATTTGGTTCCATATTTGTAGACGGCACAGCCAACTGTGTTGGAAGACAATCATTTCTGAAGTGTTTCTGAGCCCATGCAGTGATTGCCAGTACAGAATCATGCCTGTTTTTAATGCAGTGGCCCCTGAGATGACCAGCACCCGCCTTGTCCCTTGCTGACAGAGATTTCTACAGATTCTCTAACTCTTTTGATGGTTATTATGGACTGTAGATGGTGGGACACTCAAAGTCTTGCTGTTTTTTCTGAAATTGTTCCACAACTTTTAGACAGTTTTTAGAGATTGGTGAACCTCTGCCCATCTTTACTTCTGAGAGACTCTGCCTATCTAAAATGCTCCTTTTATACCCAGTCATGTTACTGGTCTGTTGCCAGTTAACCTAGTTAGCTGCAAAAATGCTTCTCCAGCTGTTTTTCATTGGTACTACTTACATTTCTCACCTTTTTTTGCCCCGTCTCTACTTTTTTGAGATGTGTTTTTGCTCTCAAATTTAAAATAAGCTTTTGGAATTGGGGTTGCATGGGCTCCTTTTAATAGGATTTTGTAAAGGGTCTTTTTTAATATATTGAGAATAATCCATTGATTTTATCATTTGTCTATCTTCTTGCAGTTTGTTCTTTTTATCTACTTCACATCTTCAGAGATGATGGCTTGCCATCAATGTTTTTTGTGTCTAAATAAAGAGATACAGTCTCCTGCATGTGTGAAAAGTCTGTTTTAAGAGAAACTCCATCCTGGCAGATTAGTCAACAATGGAACAGGGCCATACACAAAATCTTGCATGCTGGAACCATGTTCCGAATTGTTCCATTTTTGTCTGAAATAACTGAGTATACGGGCCTCAAGATTAAATCTAAAATCCCTGCCAAAATCAGCAGTGGCTCGAGGTGATTAAGATCATCTTCCTCTGTAACTAAGAAGTCTGTCTCTGCAGGAATCTTTTCTATAATCTAACTAAAAACAGGGATTTTAATTAACAGATTAATCATGTATTAATAGACTCTAAATACCTCTCTAAAGGAGCCAAGTTAAAATTAAAACAATGGCTGCATCATGTCCCATTTTTTTAAAGATTAGACTGTTTCCCTCGCCGTGGTGCCGTACAGCTGATCAGAGTCTCTGTTCAGACTGTGAAGGTCCAGGCTGTGTGATGTGTTTGATAATCAGCCCACAACAGACAAAGAAGAAGAAAAGACAGACAAAGAGGAATGTGTTGCCAGGTGCGACATGCTGAAAAGCATCCTCTGATGGGAACGCTGTGACAGAAAGCAGAGAAACGGTCCGAGGCAGGACGACAGAAAAACGAGTGGAACAAAAAGAGACGAGTCTGGGGAGAGAATCCCTAAAGCCTGAGATCTGCTGCCTCATTGGCAGCTTAATGGTGTGTGTCATAAATGGTGTCACCACCTCATCTCCACCCTCCCTCCTCCTGTCTCCTCTTCCTCCTCCTCCTCCTCCTCTGCTGCGGCCTGGCTCTCCATCCTGAGCCTGGCAGATAATACAGCCAGTCAAACAGCAGAAGATGCTATCTCCTCCTGCTCAGCACCTGCGAGTATTAGCCAGGATTTACTCTTATTGTTTGGGAGGGAGATGGAAAATCTGCCCTGCAGCCTCACCAATTTATACCATGTCTAAAAAATAATGACCAGTGTGCAGACGCACCAACACAGTGGGAGTGAAACATTTAGGAACCTGCAATATAAATAGTCTGAGCCCACACTGTGTTTGAGCTTATTTTGATGTTATCTGCCAAATGGTAATACATTTTATTTTCATTTTCAATTGATTTTATAAAACCTACATAGAGGGCAGTGTTGGTGATTTAATCATAATAATGTCAGGGAGAACTGTAGTTGTTTACTGACAAAAAGAAAAGCTACAAGATTAAATAAGGGTCTTAAGTAATGTATGACATTTGTCACATTTGAATATTTCAGATCTTAAACAAATTTTAATATTAGACAAAGAAAACCTGAGTATGAAAAGGTAAATGATTAAATTTGTTGAAGAAAAAGCCATCCAAACCTATCTGGACCTATGTGAAAAAGTCACTGACATCCATCAGTCTGGAAAGGGTTACAAATAAATTTAAAGCTTTGGGACTCCAGCAAACCACTGTGAGAGCCATTATCCACAATAGGGGGAAAACTTGGCACAGTGGTGAACCCTCCGAGAAGTGGCCGTCCCACTAAAATGACTCACCCAGGAGGTTACAAGAGAACCCAGATTAACATTTAAAAACCTGTAGGCCTCACTTGACTCAGCTAAGGTCAGAGTTCATGATTCAACAATAAGAAAAAGAAAATGGCATCATAGGAGAGTTCCAAGACTAAAACCCCTGCTGACCAAAAAAGAGCACAAAGGCTCATCTCTTATTTTCCAGTGGTTTTCAACTGGTTGAGACACAGAACCCACCCCAATGAGAATTATGACCCAAATTCTTTTCTTACATGCACATTTTATTAATGATAAACGTTGCAGTTTGAACCCTAGATGGTAGAAAACAATTTCTGAACAAGTAAGAATGACTAAACAGCATGTTTTAAAAATGCACAAGAAGCTCTGAGAGGACGTTCATTAATTTATTCTTCTTTGCTTACTTCATTAGTATTGGAATTTTGGTAATTTCTTGAAGAATAATCCTATTATCTTGAGAAAACACTTGTTTATCATGATAAAGGGAAACATGTACACTATATTGCCAAAAGTATTCGCTCACCTGCCTTGACTCGCATGTGAACTTGAGTGACATCCCATTATGAACCCATAGGGTTTAATATGATGTCGGTCCAACCTTTGCAGCTATAACAGTTTTAACTCTTCTAGGAAGGCTTTCCGCAAGCTTTAGCAGTGTGTTTATGGGAATTTTTGTCTACCATTCTTCTAGAAACACATTTGTGAGGTCACACACTGATGTTTGACCAGAAGGCCTGGCTCTCAGTCTCTGCTCTAATTCATCCCAAAGGTGTTCTATCAGGTTGAGGTCAGGACTCTGTGCAGGCCAGTCAAGTTCATCCACACCAAACTCTCTCATCCATGTCTTTATGGACCTTGCTTTGTACACTGGTGCACAGTCATGTTGGAACAGGAAGGGGCCATCCCCAAACTGTTCTCACAAAGTTGGGAGCATGGAATTGTCCAAAATCTCTTGGTATGCTGAAGCATTCAGAGTTCCTTTCACTGGAACTAAGGGGCCAAGCCCAGCTCCTGCAAAACAACCCCACACCATAATCCCCCCTCCACCAAACTTTACACTTGGCACAATGCAGTCAGACAAGTACCGTTCTCCTGGCAGCCACCAAACCCAGACTGGTCCATCAGATTGCCAGATGAGGAAGTGCGATTAGTCACTCCAGAGAACATGTCTCCACTGCTCTAGAGTCCAGTGGCGGCGTGCTTTACACCACTGCATCTGACGCTTTGCATTGCACTTGGTGATGTATAGCTTGGATGCAGCTGCTCAGCCATGGAAACCCATTCCATGAAGCTCTCTACGCACTGTTTTTGAGCTAATCTGAAGGCCACATGAAGTTTGGAAGTCTGTAGCGATTGACTCTGCAGAAAGTTGGCAACGTCTGTGCACTATGGGCCTACCACTTCATGGCTGAGTTGCTGTCGTTACCAATGGCTTCCACTTTGTTATAATACCACTGACAGCTGACTGTGGAATATTTAGGAGTGAGGAAATTCCTGACTGGACTTGTTGCACAAGTGGCATCCTATCACAGTACCAGCTGGAATTCACTGAGCTCCTGAGAGCGAGCCATGCTTTCACAAATGTTTGTAGAAACAGTCTGCATGCCTAGGTGCTTGATTTTATACATCTGTGGCCATGGAAGTGATTGGGAAACCTGATTTCAATTATTTGGATGGGTGAGTGAATACTTTTGGCAAAATGTTGATAAAACAACAGAAAATTTATTCATTACTCAGTCTCTCTTCTCTTACATGGTGACAGCACTAACTGTTACTATATACTAAACA
The DNA here is from genome assembly GCF_018320785.1 of Cheilinus undulatus. Classification (NCBI taxonomy): domain Eukaryota; kingdom Metazoa; phylum Chordata; class Actinopteri; order Labriformes; family Labridae; genus Cheilinus; species Cheilinus undulatus. The sequence goes on from NC_054872.1 coordinate 7,595,494, forward strand.
CAAAAAATATTTTTTTCACACCTGATTGCGTGAATTGCAGTGTGAGTTATCATCTCGTTCTAAACTTTAGTGAGGCAAATTTTCGCCTGTAGCAACTGGAAGTGCCAGAGGAGGATCAACTTGTCTCCTAGATACCAACAAAGCTTGTTCCCCCACTTTTCATACCGTGGTCAAGCATGATGAAAGTTGACGCTGTCCTGTAGGTCTATATGTGTAGAAGTCCTGGAAAAGATCCAGACGCCATCATGTTTGTGTTCATAGCATCTTTTAACACTTTTCACACTCTGATTGGAGCCAGGATTTCTCTGATGATACAAACCACAGACGTTTGGTTCTGTACAGCTGCAGGGCACCTGTCCGTCGGTTAGCAGTGAGTTTAAGTTTCACTGAACCTTCAGAGAGACACAGGATCTCACACCACAGAGTGGTATTGAGATATCCCAAAACTGAATCACAGTAATGCTGAAATTACTTTATTCTACTGCATGTCTATTGACAGGTAACATTAACCCCTAGAGCTCACTCGGCATGGACCCATAATGCAGGCACACCCCTTGTAAATAACTTGGTAACTTCTCTCCGTTGTGACTTTCTTATGACGTGTTTGTAGCTCTTACAGAAAGTTTTCTAGTGAGCCTGGAACTCGGCTTACTCTCCATGGTCTTTAAAGACCAGTACACCAGTAACTTTGATACTGAATGTCTTTAGATCCATTTATAATCCATTTTTTTAATCATTCCTGCAATAAGCTGGTTAGCCCACTGCCATATTGTCTGTTTGTACCACAAAATGTGTTGCTACTGAGCTGTGACAACCAATGGGAAGCCGTTGTGTTGGTACGTCATGCTTTGCTGAACAGCACATGTCCACAGACTTATAAACCAAAGGAGAGTTTGAATGACTCAAGTAGAGAGAAATAAACACAGGGAGGTTGTAATTTGCCACTCAGAGTCACTGCACTTCAAATATGGCTCAAATTCCCCCAAAAAACATAAGGCCTTTTTTGTGTAAAAATGTGAATACTTTGAAGAATTTCTGTCACAAAGTTATTATTTGTGATTCTTTAGTTCTAAAGCAGGGGTGTCAAAATCAAGGCCCGGGGGCCAAATCCGGCCTGTGGATCATTATATCCGGCCCACAAGATCATATCATATTTGTATTCTAACTGGCCCACCAGTATGAGGTCTGCAGATTTACTCCAGTATAATGTATATAAAAAAATAAACTTCAGCTTGACTATTTAAAATATGCTTGTTAAGCCATAAAAATCTGAAAAAGTAAAGACTAAGAAAATTTCATAAAAAGTCAAGAATGTGGGGAGAGAAATTAATTTGTTTTAATTTCTGTTTTTCAGTTTTGTTTTTCAAGATTCAAGATTCAACTCAAACTTATGATTTTAACTTTTCATTTCATACTTTGACCTTTTCAGCTCATAATTTGGACTTTATATGTCACATTTTTATCTTTTAGATTCCCAATTTTAAATTTTAAGTCATATTTTGACATTTTCAACTCCTTACTTTGGCTTTTTTTATCCCATATTCTGACTTTAAACCCATGATTTCAATGTTTTTTCTCATATCTTAACATTTTAAATGAATAATTTTTACTTTTTACATCATATTTTGACCTTTTAGACTCCCAATTTTAAATGTAACTAATATTTTTAACTTTTTAAGTCATCATTTGAAATTCTAGCTTATATTTTAACCTTTCAAATTTAAGAATTTAACTTTCTCCTGATATATTTGCTCTTTAAAAAAAATATTTTTGTATTTTTAATATCGTGTTTTGATCTTTTGAACTAATAAGTTGGAATTTTAATCTCAGATTTGAGCCTTTCAAAATGATCATTTTTACTTTTTTGGAATTTCCGAATGATTTATCATCAGTGCTGTTTGTTTTGTTTCATATTTTATCACTGGTATAATGAGATTGACAGTTTATGGTTAAATGCTGACCCTGTTAGGCTCTTAGGTTAGACCTAAATCAAGAATCCGGTCCCCGGTTCTTAAAGAGGTGGAAGAACAAGTTTGTACAAAAAACCCTTAGTCATTTGTGTTTACTGTGTTCACTAATTTCAGGTTTGTTTTTTCTTCTGTCTTTACAGCCATGTAACTTTTTTTTTAAATTCAAGTGACATTGCTGCAACACACATTTTTTTAAAGTCCAGGTTGTCCTAAAGAAACCATGTTAGAGCTTGACTGAAAAAAATAGCTGTGAGCCAACATGACTATTGATTTTGTTTGAAATGTCTATACTGTGCAAAATGTTTGGTGTTGTGTTATGACTGAATAAACTAAACTAACTAACTAAACTAACTATAAGGGTTAAGATGAAAAAAATTCTTTGTCCTTCCTTGTATGGCTACTGGAAAATTACTCAACATATTTTATTTCATTTATTACCTGCACCAAGGAGGTTATGTGATTGGGTGGGTTGGTTTGTTTGTTTGTTTGTTTGTTTGTTTGTTTGTTAGCAACATAACTCAAAAAGTCATGGATGGATTTTCTTGAAATTTTCAGGAAATGTCAGAAATGGCATCAAGAACAACTGATTAGATTTTGGGACTGATCCGGATCACCGTCTGGATCCAGGAATTTTTTAAAGGATTCCATACTCTTGGGAGATAGGACTAATGGCGGAGGTCTGCGTTGTTACCACTTTACACCAGAAGATGGCGGACATGATTAAGTTATTCAAAGTTTTGGAGTTTATAGAGTTTGAAAAACACACGCCCGGTCGAGGAGATGAAAGACAGTGAACTGTAGCGAGGATACTCACAATGCTGGGAGGAATATTCACCCTCTGCCATGACTTCCAGTCGTCCGGTGAGACCATGGGTGCTTCCGCCCTGACAGTCCACATGTAGCGAAGCTAATGCTTTGCCTCACTGTGTATCCACCCCACCGGGGAGGGAGTAATCAGCAAATTAGTTTTTGGGAGTGATCCAGATCACGTCTGGATCCAGGAATTTTTAAAGGATTCTTCACTATGGGGAGATAGAGCTGATGGCGGAGGTTTGCGCTCTCTGGGTGCTTTCTAGTTTATTCTGGATAACGTTTAGATAAATTGGGCCTATTTCTACATTGATTACTGGATAGTTTAAACGCCTCTGTGACTTTTATCCAGTTCTTCTCCTTATTGGGTCCCTCTCTTCACACTAAGTTGAGCTGGAGAGCTCTGGTGTCTGCAGAAAGTGGTGTTTATTTTTTCCTCCATTTCTGATGTCATCCTCATCATCCTCTTCAGTCAGCACTGATTGGCCGTTGCGTCACGGCCTCAAGCAAATTTGTCACCAAAGTTGAATTTTTTTTAACTCTTGCGAGCTGCGAATGCCCCTCCATTGTGCAATCAAATGCGCACAAACGGCATCATTACATTGACTTTCTATGTAAAATTGAGACAAAGCATGAACAAACTGACAAAAGCACCGTCCCATCAGTGTGAACACAGAGCTAAAAACAACAAACCCAGAGGGAATTTGACTTCTCTCTCTTTTTTCCAGAAAGTCTTCATTCATAAATATATTAGTAAATATATTCTGGATTTGCTACTGTTAAAAGGTGATATACCTTCAAATGGAGGAACAAAATCTGTTAAAAAGTGTGATGTTGTGATCTCAGATGTAACTTTAGGAGGAAACAACTTAGCATCATTGATCCTAAGCTGCCTCTATATACACTTTATACAACACCGGATCCTTGTTTTATTTCTATCCTCTTCGTGGTGATGGACATGGCTCTGACAAATGACCCCCCACCTGCAGAGCGCTGCCTCCTGTGGGCAGGAGCATGAATCACCCATCAACCTGCCACCACTCAGGAAGACGGGTGTCATGTGATCTGACTGGAAGATGTTTGGTTTTCAGATGGATGTGGAGGGGCGAGACTGAGATAAGAGTTGAGTGATGTGAGGTTATGAAGGCCAAGGCTGATGTGTTTTTGATTCTTAAGGCCGACTCTGTGGAAATAAGGTCCCTGTGAAGCAGGTTTAAAAGGTTTCTAAAATTAAAAACATTCAGAGTTTTGGTCCAGAAGGCCTGATGGTAGAGTTTGACGTCAATCACTATTAAGTGGTCTTTTTTTCACAAACTAGAAAAAGGGATTCCTAAAGTCTGACAAAACAGTTAAGGTCCATTTTTTTTAGTTTAAATGTGTCCAGAGGAGCACATTAGCCCTGTTTCAGAGCTTTTTATCTGTCTGTGACAGTCCTCCAAAGCTGCATTACATGACCATTCATGTGGACTGAGCATGCATTTTTCTCTGCAAATATTTTAAGCTACATGTCTCCATCCAAAGAGGGCTGAGAAGACTTCCTGACAGTAAAATCACTCAGTCATGATGCATTCTCCTCATGCAGGCAGTATTATATGAAGAATTTTGTTGAAAACAGCGCATGCATAGATAACAAGGTCAGCAGGGTCTGTTATAAGCTTTCCATGTTGATTTCTCTGCTGCCAATCAGGTCTGAAATTGTTTTTTATTCTTCTTGAGGAGAGTTTATGATTGGGGCCAGGCCTGGTGTTAGCAGCTGTGCAGCTCTATAGGAGAGATAATTACAGCATCCTTCCATTATAACGCAGCACACAAGAAACAACACAGAAATAACATGCATGTAAAAGGCAGAACACAAACAGGCTGTTTGCAATGCAAGCAGCCTCAAACTGTTAACAGTATTAGACCCTGATGAGTAAATGTGTTGGCCTTTCGCAGCCGCATGTGGAACCACAATTTTTACCATGTCATGAAAAACATTAGCTCATTTTTAATTTAATGGCAGCAACTCATTTAAAAATAGCAGGGACAGGGCTACAAAAGACGAGAAAAGTAAGTGGTACTAATAAAAAACAGCTGGAGGAGCATTTTTCGACTAATTAGGATAAATGGTAACAGGTCAGTAACATGACTGGGTATAAAAGGAGCATTTTAGAGAGGCAGTGCTTCACAGAATTCAAGATTCGCTCACTAACCTCAAAAAACTGTGTCTATTTTCCTGAAGTTAAAATGTTCCTCAACTTAAAATTGGGAAGATTTATAATATCCCCCCATCTACAGTCCATAATATCATCAAAAGATTCAGAGAATCTGGAGAAATCACTGTGAAAAAGGGACAAGGCTGAAGCTTTCTCCCTCTCCCCGGCTCTTATATCTCTTTTTCCTATTCTATCCACTGCCCTGCTGTCAATAAAGGCATAAAAAGCTGAAAAAATAAAGGGACAATCCAGCTTGTTTCCCTGGCACGGTTTAAAAACCTGCATCTCTGATGGTATGGGGTTGCATACGGTGTGGGCAGCTTACACATCTGGAAAGGCACTATCAGTAATGAAAAGTAGATGGAGCATTCCTACATAAGGATGCATTTCTCTCTGTTGAAAGAAATTATTCAGGTGGGTTTGCTTGAAAATAACTTTTTCAATATGAAAAGGTTGTGTTTTCTGCTTTAAAGAAGTTTGTTTAAAGGGGACATATTCTACCCTTTTAAGACAAGTTTATATTGGTCTCAGAGGTCCCCAAGACATGCCTGTGAAGTGAAAAAACACCCCAGTATTGGATTTTGGGGGGAGGGGCAACCAAACCTGGGGGCGGTGCTAACTCCCCACATGACATCATGAGGAGAACATCTAAGACAACTTGTTTCAGCACATATTTTCACAAAGATCAAAGGTCACATAATATGTGACCTTTCAGTAGCTCCACTGGAAAACGGCAGAAAAGTGATGGAGAGTGATTTGCAGTAAATACATGTTTTCTGGGGTTGTATGTACTACTGTAAACTCCTATCTACTGTTACTGTCCACGCAACAACCTGAACCCTTTAAAAAGAAATTTAAGTCAAACTGAAGGACAGTCTGGCATGTTGAGAGGGCTGTTATGTTTTGGTTGTGATCAATGGATGACTGATTTTATGTGGTGATCTCTCTGTAGGTACCATGGGTGACAGAAATGATAAAGATCCCCTGCAGGGCAGGAAGTTTGCTTGTAGATCCAGGCCAAGCTTCATTACTCATTACTCATCATCCAGAAAATGGAGCCGAAGAGCTTAAAGAGGGTTTAATACAGGGCTGAGGAGAAAGAGGAAGATTCATGAGGGCAGAGAAACTAAGACTGATTTTAGTCTTGAATTTGATTAATTTAACCCCTTAAATCAAACCATGACTGTGTTTTGCAAAGCTTTAAGTATGTTAAAATGTAACATACTCCCTGGAAAATAAAAACTTAAAGAAGGAGACTGCTTCAGCTGAGACACTTTCAGAAAGACTGTCCTCTTAAAGAAGAAACTAATTCTACACCACAGAAAGCATCCTGATGTTGACCTTCACAGGATGAATCAAAAACAGCACAGAACAGGACTGCAGAGATCTGAAAACAGAGTTTGTTTATTTTCGGCAGAACATACAAGAGGCTGAGCTCTAAGGGTTATATAAACCAGGCTCTCCAAGAATAAGGCATGGAGATCCTAAAGAAATACCACCGACAAGACTCTGGGCTTTTTTACCCCACAGTTCAGCCATATCGTCAGCTGTGTTGTGGAAATAAAACTTAAGTAGACAGCTGTTTTATTTTTTGATATTTCCTTCTTATAAATGCCCTGAATGGTGAAACATGTAGTATTTTAAAATCAGAATGAAAAAACAGGTGTACAAAGGTCCAGATAGGACAGTTCCTGGGTCTGGATCAGGTAAGCAGCCCGATATTTCTCGACCTACACCACTTTCAGGGATAGTTTTTTGGGGAGCAATGGGGCCTCAGTGTCATGCTCTTTATCAATTATCCTGGCCCCCTAGAGCTACAGTGATAAATGCAGAAAGCATTCTATCTTCATACTAGGGATGGACATTTGGAAGAAACCTGCCAACTCGAGCATCATTAATGTTAATGATCAATTAACTGATTAATCGTTAGGTATGTACAGCCTAAAAACATACACAAATGGGCATATGTATAACACAGCGTTTCCGCTAGACTTTTTTTGTCCCTAGTCAAAGTGACCGGCAGTCCTCAAGAATTCCGTCCATTTAAAACAACTACTGGACATCTGCATTAACAGCAGCAAAATGCATAAATCTGATAATTTGTGATACATTGATACGTACAAGTCTGCGCTAAATGGGAGAGAGGACACATTTTTATTTCCAGACCGACAGAAAACCTGAGTAATTATTACTCTGTTATTACAAACTGGTAGACACATTGACATGATTAAAACCCTAGAAATGACTGCACGTAGACGTTCTCTTATTTTTCTTTGTGTAAGTGGTTTCAAAATAAAAGCTGCACGCTTTTCCTTACACTCCCAGTCAGTCATACAATGTACGCCCACGTTAAACTCATCAACAACGACAGTTAGCTTCACATAAACACCTTTAGCCTGTTAGCACATCGGCCGCTATCATAACTTAGCAGCTTACAACAGCCAAATACCATCCTCCGCCGACAACAATGAAGCATCCAAACATAACTCCCCAGTGCTCTGTTAACTGGACACCGCGTTAAAACTCTACATTTCAAATGAAAAATGAGTCTAACCGTCAGCTGCTAATATCAGTCCTCATGATGATATAACTCTAAAGCTGGAAACCCAGCCATCCTGGTTAATTTGGACTAGTCCCGAAAAGACAAAAGCTCCATAGCAGATAGCCCGGTCCAGTTCTTCTCTCAGTGATGGCTTATCCAAGACTACTTCTGCTAATTAGCCAGCGCCGACATCCCGAGCATGAACAATCAGCTACGTACGAAGAGGAGAGACAGATTCTTCATTATCAGCTTCAGCAGTCTCTGTTGTTCTGCACGATGTGATTCTGTGTTGACTACTATCCAACTTTATCTGAGGATTGGTCATTGGTAGTTTATGGAAGTCCACTATTCTGCTCGGCGTAGGCCTCTCTCTCTGCTGCATCAGTGTTTACAGCGCTCAGCCACACAGTTTCCTTTGTTTCAGCCTCTTCACTACTCGCAGCGATGACACAAAATCCCTCCATACCGCTGATGATATTAAGCCTTTAGTTAACCAGGAAAACCTCACTTAGATTAAAATTCTGCTTTCCGAGAATGTTCTGGTCAAACTTTTCCAGCACAGTCCCAGCAGTACTGCACATGCTCAGAGAGAAGGCTTGGGTTTGATGAATTGATGACATACATAATTAGCCATGTGCTTGCCGTCTAAGGAGATAAACAACTCTAGCACCGCAGGACAGTAGATGTAGTAAGATTAGGCAACTTTTTTATATTAAGGCATTCTTGCAACATATCTTCTAGATTACACAAAATATAATATGCAAGCATTTAGTATTTACTTATCTGGTCATTGGCATGTTTTCTACCAGACCTTTTGATTGGTTATATTTTAATCTGCCAGACTTCCGCCCTTTTTACCGGCCAATGCCGGCTAACAGAAACTCATATATATATATATATATATATACATAAAACATTTCCCCATAGCCTATAACAAAAACTGGTAACCGATGAGTGTGTTTCTCAATGATTCTCTAAACTGAAATAGTCCCACACCACACTTCGCTTCGCTCTCTCCATTTTGCGTTTTGGCAAATTGAGATAATACATTGCGCTGCTGGAGTACTTCTTCTGTTTGCCCTCTCCCTCTCTTGTTAAGTTAAATCGCCCCTTGATGGGTAACATGTCTCATTGCTTTTGTTAAACCCCACTCACAATGTCATGACGGTAGTTATTGTTGTGCAGTGCAGATTAAGACGTGTTTAGTCTCTTTATTAAATGCCAACATCAGATCGACTAAATTCCCTGTGATCTACCAAATTCTTAACGACCAATTAATCGATCATCGATTAATTTTTCCCATCCCTACTTCATACGTATGCTGTTTAGGTTGTTAATAGGGTTTCCAACCGTCCCTTGAAAAACAGAATTATTCCGTATTTGGATGCAAGCATACGCGTCCCATGTTGAACCGACAAGGGACGCACTTTGACCCGTATTTCTCTGAGGATCAAAAGTAAACTGCTATATGTCTATAGTGTCAATGAACAACAGGGCTATTTATATGAACATTTATAGCAATCGTATTGTCATTCCCCTTTCCCACTCTGTGACCAATGAGCTGACTGAACACTCACACGTTGCTGTGATGCCGCAGAGTGTGGCTCATCTCACTAAGCAAAGCGCTGTCACTCAGGCCCTGTCCACATGGAGACAAAAACGATATATTACCGTTTTGTTTTGAAAAAAGTTTTCTGTAAAGATGGGATCGTTTCAAGAAATATCTGTGTAAGCATGAAACCACTGGAAACAACTGAAAATGCTGTAGTGTATATGCCGAGCCTGTAAGTGGCACTGTATTGCTGCCACGGAAATGCACCGAAAGAGAAGAAGAACATCACAGAAAACTGACACAAACCTTCTTCTAGTTGCCCTTCTGTTTGTTCTCTACGTTGGATTTAAGAACATATGGTGTGTGCATTTTGTGCTGGTGGTAAAGGGGCATCAAATTTTTCCTGAAAAGCCAAAACAAGCTCAGTAGCTTCTGAAGCACGAACACAACCGTGTAGTCCGCCATGATTGTTTTGGCCAGACCTGCGCAGGTTCCTTAAGGGAGCTATGCTGTGTGTTACATAATAGTTTCAGGAAAGATGCAGGTAGCCGTCCACACAGAGACGAAACGGTCGTCGTTTACAGATTTATGCACTCTGGGACAGTCACCCAAAACGCCGTTTCCGTGTGGATGAAACGCTGATACGACAGAACAACTTTTGCATATACGCCTGAATTCATCTCTGTATGGATGGGGCCTCAGGGGTGTTTGTTAAGAAGACACAACATTGCAGCATGGGTGACACCGGCACGGATCCGGAGGTATGGCTCTCATATACTGCCGAAAGTACTTCCTCAAGCAGCAAATATTGACACCCCCCTGCTTAAAAAGCAGAAAAGGCTGCAAAAATATAGACTCAAATGGAAAAAAGAAAACGTATGGCTGGAAAAGGTGCATGTTAATGTCTACAAGGCATACTGCACTGTCTGCCGGGGGGGCTTTTTCAATAGCCCATGGTGGACTCTTTGACATCAAACAGCATGCCTCTAGAGGTGGACACATGAAGAACGTGAGGGACAGCAAAACCAAAGGATCACTTGACTGGTTCTTTGTCCACCAAGCATCCTCAGAGGCAGATATGGTATGTAAAAAAGTATACTTTTTTACAACAACATCCATTCAGTGAGATTTTTTTGTTTGTTTATTTTGTTTAAGGTGACTGCTGCAGAGGTAGCCCATATCTACCACACTGTGCAGCACAATTTAAGTTACAGTTCTGCTGATTGTGCGCTCAAGCTGACTGTTCGTACATTGAATGACTCCAGCATTGCAAAGAAGATGTCTTGTGGGAGGACAAAAGCTGAGGCAGTGGTCACAGATGTCCTGTCTCCAAAGGTAATAGAGGAGGTGATCAAAAAATTGACAAGTGATGGACTTTATCCAAACTGGTTCCTCTAATAAGGGCAACCAGAAGATGTTTCTCTTGGCCGTGCAATATTTCACTCCAGAGAAGGAATTGTCCAAACAATCCGAAGCTCTCTTGCAAACCTGGGCCTAACATTGGATCGTTTCTGCTTTCAGTGCTTACAATGGGAATGTTGTAGACTATGGCATCCATAATTCAGTTTTTACAAAACTGTGAGAAGCCAACAGTGACATTAGCATAACACTGTGAAAAAAAGCTCTGGATAAGCTCTCAGTGGATGTGGAAACTGTTGTTCTGCAGATCTACAGTTTCTTCTCCATCTCTGCTAAAAGAAGAGAGTCCTTGAAGGAGTTCTGTGAGTTCTGTGATGTGGAATTCCACAAAATCCTGTGCCATGTGGTGACAAGATGGCTCTCACTCAACCGGGCCATCACCCACCTGCTGCAGAACTGGGCTCTGCTTAGGTCATCAGCATCGGTGAGGAATATCCAAGGCACCTGAAAGCATTGTTAAGGTTGACAGAAGATGCTGCTGGGCTTGAGGAAGAGGCAGACATTATGGAAGTGTACCTTCTCTTCTCTAATAATGTCATGTCCCGATTTGAGGAGGGGGTTAAACAGCTGGAGAAGAATGTAACCACATCACTCAACCTCTATGCCATCATGGACTCTTTCCTGAGAAGATTAACTCAGAGAAGAGATGATTGGTTCTATCGGTACCTAACAAGGCAAAAGCTCCAGTTTCTCTCTAACCTGACACACCAGATGGATGTGTGAAACACATCCATCTGGGAAAGCTTCAATTGGAAACATTTGAGAAAAGGCAGAGGCTTTGAAAAAAACTTGGAGTGTGCAGAACAAATGTTCTGCTGAGGTAATTAAGAGTGAGCTCATTGTCAGTCTCAACTATGAAACGCCTTGCTCTAAATTTTATTCTGCAGCTCTGAAAGCCAAACAACTCCTTACTGCAGCAAGAGCTAAAAAAACAAAAAAATAAAAGTACAAATGGAAAAAATAGGCTGACTCCACATGATGGAGCATTGAGCTTTGAGTTCATGAGTTCAGTCTGTTTTAGGGTTTTGTTTACAAGTGTGTTGTTATGGCCTTTGAGGCACAAAGTGTTTATGCTTACATTTTTTCCACTGACTTTCTGCTTGCACTTTTCTTATTGCATCAAATTTGCAGAAGTCACAGAATTTTATATGCTTTTTAATATTTTATTTTGTTTTATAACACTTGATTTTAAGCAGGACAGAGTTCTGTTAAAAAAAAAGATGTTTTGCACCAAAAAATAAATTGTTGAATGGCAATTTGTTTTCCAACTATTTGTATCACTCAAAACCATTGATCCAATCAAAATCACATTCAAGTGTCTTAGTATTTGAGCTTATTATAGATACAGGTCTGGTAAATGTTTGGAGCAACAGCATTAATTTATTATTATTGTTATAGTATGGAATAGGTAGGACATATTACAGCCTTTCATTTAATAGTTTAAAAATCGTTTCCCCCCCAAAAAAACCTAAATTCTTTCACCCATCTGGTTGGCCAGCCCAGCCCACTAGATGTCCCCTATTTTTTTTCTCAGGGAGTTGGCAACCCTATTTGTTAACAGCAGCCTAACAGGGGGAATTTGCTGAACCTACCAGCGATGGTGGTGGGAGGGTTGATGAAAGTAATCTTTAACATTCTTAAAAAGTTTATCAGATGTGAGCTTGTTTCTTCTACAGGAGCAGTGCCAGTATGGACTGGATAATGGGGCAGGTAAAAGGGGCAGCTTAGTGTGGAGTGTTGTTTGGACTTTACTGGTGATGCTGTGATCCTGCAGAGTCTGTAGATGTCCTTGTTGGGAATGAGCATTGGGGATGCACGTCTCCCCAAACAAAGATCCAGGCATTTGGGGATGCCTTGGATGCTGCTATTGAATCTGTCTGCGGATGGTGGCAGCGTGGAAGTTGTAAAGCAGTTCCTTTTAGCAGCGCAATCCATCGATGCTCTGACTGCGAGAATGAGATCAACCGCAGCGCTGGACTTGCACACATGGAGCGATGGGTTTGAATGAATGAATGAGTGCTTTATTTCGAACATGCGCGAGTAACACAAGAAAGTAAACAGAAAAAACAAACAAAACCAATAAGAATAGTCAAAACAACAAAAATAATATGAACCCAACATGTCCGAAAAGGAGTAGGATGAAGCATAAGCTTATTTAAACCTAGCCCCTTCTTCCCTACTCAATTAGCAATCACAATCAGTTTCCCCAAACATACCTATTTACATAATATGTATTTACAAAACAAAACAGACAATAAATAGAATAAAGAAACAAATACATAAATCATTTATGAAAACATCCAATTGTTAAAGCCCTTCTTCCTCCCTGTACCTCGTGAAAACCATGTGCTTGTTTAAATTAGATCATACTGGACAGCTACTGAACGGCTCTGGAGGGTGCTTTAACTTTAGGCCCAGTTGTTTGAGGCCCGTATGTTGAGGAGGGGTCAGCTGGGAGGATACCTGGAGAGATGGGGCGTAGGCCTGCAGCAAGACTGAACGATGGCCATCCAAGGTTGATTTAGCCAAGGCGACATATGCACCGATACCTGACCTGGTATAGCAGCATTTCCCAATTTAAAAAGTGCTTTGTTTGGTTTTGTAAACTTGTGTCTTTGACAGCATAAACCTTTTTTTCATTCTCAGGTAGAATGTGGTTAGTCTACCTTGGATGGTTGTGACATAAAGGCTAAGAATCAAATTCACAAAAGTAGCAGAGACTGTAAGATACGGACAGTATGAAGGAGGAAATGCATGATATTCTGAAGGTGTTTTATTCATGCAAATCAGCAGAAACTCTTGGGTTTAGTAACTTGTTAAACTTTTTTTGCCAGTTACAGTAAAAGAGAGAGACAGAGCTGCAGCCATGGATGATTGTGTTTGTGCAAACAAGCCTAGAGCCTAGAAATACATTTTCACAGGGTGTCCTCCTCTGATGCAGCTACATATTCACGTTCACTTTAAAAGAGTGCAGGTATGGATGCTTGGAGTGTTAAAATCAGTGTTTCAGGGGAGCACAGGTGGTTGAGTGGTTTAAGGCGCTACCCAAGCCCGGGTTCGAATCCGGCCTGTGGCCCTTTACCGCATGTCTCTCCCCACTCTCTTCCCTGTTTCCAAGTCTATCCACTGTCTTTCCTTTATCAAATAAAGGCATGAAAAGGCCCAAAAATAAATCTTTGGAAAAAAAAAAATCAGTGTTTCAGCACCTGTCTTGATCAATGAAGCAAAAATAAAGACTGGCTTTTGACCCCTGACCCTCAGAGTCAGATCCAATCTGCATTAAACGACACGAGGAAAGCTTGAATCACTTCCATCAGCGGTTTCATTTTCACTGACCGGAGGCTCTGACACAGCCAGGCTGAAAACAATGACAAATGATGAGGAAACTCCACACTGCATCAGAATATATTGATCCCTAATGATTAATCAATCCAGTTATGCATTACAGAGTCCATGTTCTGACAAAGATCCTGGTATGGATTTTCCAGCAGCTTGATTTTTGTTCTGGATGGTAACACCGCCACAATGCCACCACTCAGTCATCCTTGCTACGCTTCATGCAACGTCATTACAACTTTATGCAACAATAATAAGACTCCGATCAATACTTCCAATCAAATATAACCGAACATGCATTTATAGAGAGGACCTGGAGGTCAGGCTCAGACAACAGTCTTTGAAGGGGCTGTGTGAGAGAAATTGACTCATAAAGATCCCGTAAACGTTCAATGGCAGAGCAATCCTGCAGTAATAAGCAGCCTCACAGGTCCTAATGAATGGGCCTGATATTGGCAACGTGTATGAATATGCAGCTCAGACAAACCACAAGGGGAGACACTGTCCATCATCTCATGTAAATGTTTCTAATTTCATAACATCTCCACTTGTTTACGGCTCAGCTGATGACTAATGAGCGTGTGAGAGCGCTGCTGATGGCGTATTGATCCACAAAATAACGCCTCACTCGTAGCAGAGGATATCTATATGCTTACATTACAAACAGAGAGAAACTAATGTGGGCCTGATGTGCAAACACAGGCATGTTTCAGGGATTTACACAGCCATAAAAGGTCCAGTCAGGTTTTATTACAGGAGAGTCGCATATAGACAGTATGGGGCTGAGAGAGATAATGGCACACTGAGGATGTTTTACAACCAACACAGCAATTATGTTCCACTGGACTGAAAGAGCATGACTGAACTAACAGGTTTGATCTTATCAGCTCATCAGAGACACCCTAAAGAATGTAAAGGACCAATCCGTAACAAGACGATCAAGCAACACGGCTAAATACAAAAGACACCATAAAGACACAATAAAGTCTGGACTACCAGTTAAGAAGACTCATATACTGTCAGTTGATTATTTGCAGTCTTGCTTTTAAGCTGTTTTATTGTAGATCCAATGATATAGTTGAAAGATAACAGTGCACTTAAGAATCCAAGATCTACCCCGCTTTCCCCCACCACTTAGCCCTACCCCTACATTTTGCATGTTCAGTTTGTAGTTGAAATGGAGGATCAGGGTGATTTGTTAAGGTTACATGACAATTCAGTCTCAGATTTTCCATTGGTACACCTCAAATCTGGTGTGATGGGAAATCTCTGAGCTTTCCATGCAAATCATCAGCAACTTTTGACATAACAATCCAATGTCATGATTTTGCACTGTTTCAATGCATTATGGTCCTATAATTTCAAACAAGCGTTAAACTGCTGGCCAAGAATGGCAGCAATCCACAGTTTCAACAACAAATACACCAGAACCAAGGTTATCATACAACGAAATAACTAAAACTAAAACCTCAATAATTCTAGTTAACTGAAACTAAATAAAAACTAAGCTAAAACTAACTTCATCCATTTTCTACAACTCTTATCTCGTTTGGGGTCACAAAGGGCTGGAGCCTTTCCCAGCTGTCACTGGGCAAGAACCAGGGTACACGCTAGACTGGCCACCAGTCAATCACAGTGTTCACATGTAGAGACAGACAACAAGGCATATTCACATTCACACTACTATATTTGGAGACACCTAACAAGCATGTCTTTGGTGGTGGGAGGAAGCCAGAGTACTGGGAACCATGCATGGGGAGAACATGCAAACTCTGCTGGGAAGCGAACCAGGAACCTTCTTGCTGTAAGGCAACAGCATTAACCCCTGCACCGCTGTGCAGTCTGCTAAATCTAACTAAAATCTAATAAAAATAGAGATGAAATCTCCTTAGTTTCAGTCTTTGATAGCAGCAGACTGGCCAACATGAGCACCTAGGCCACACGACTGTAAAAAGGCCTGATTTGACTGGAAAATACTTTAAAAATGGTAGTTTTATGTCTTGAGTTGCACTCATGTCACCTTTTTGTCATTCAGTTTGTCTACTGAAAACAACCAGTGTCACGGTTCAACTGGTGTTGGTTTAACCGATGACACTTTGTTAATGTTTCCTGATTTTAGAAATTGATTACTGTCTTTGGAAATATTAATGCTTCTTGGGAAGAGTTTGCTAGGCATCATGGGATATTAACAGGAATAAATATTACAAAGGAAAATTTCTGTGACTTTGCAGATGCATCATTGAAAGAAAATGAAATGGCTCATTAATTTGACCTAGACATCTCATAGTTGCCCAGGTTCATGCCATCCTACATCCCTTCATTTCCACCTCCAAGCCATCTCATCAGTACCCTAGTCAAGCTCCTCTGTGCATCCTTTCATCACTACTTCCAAGCATCTCATCAGTTTCAAGCTCCTTGTAAATCTGCTCCTTAGGCCCTTCCATCACCACCACCAGTGTCTAGACTCTATAGGGGGGTATCCTAGCTCAGCAGCTGGAACAGCAGACTCACACAGTACTGGCTATCACAATATATAGCTTCAACAGTCCACCCACCAAGTGAAGGTAAATGTCTGTAGAAACTAGGGCTGTCAACGACTAAGGTTTTTTCATAGTGGAATCTGATTTGTCAGATTTTGCCTTTACTTGACTAATAGTTGAACAACGTTTCTGCTAATTCCGGTCATTTAGAACAACTACTGGACATTTGCTTTAACATTATTTTGCTGCATTAACAGCATCAAAACGCATAAATCTCTCTCTTATTTTTTTGTGTAAGTGGTTTAAAGTATCAATATGAAAGCTGCAAGCTTTTCCTTAAACACGCAGTCAGTTACACAATATACACCCACATTAAACTCATCAACAACAACAGTTAGCTTCACATCAGCACCGTTAGCCTGTTTGCACGTTGGCCGTTACTGTAATTTAGCAGCTTACAACAGCCAAATACCATCCTCCAACGCAACAATGAAGCATCCAAACACATAACACATAACAAAAGTGCTCTCTTAACTGGACTCTGTGTTAGAACTCTACATTTCAAATAAAAAATGAGTCTTCTGTCAGTTGCTAATATCAGTCTTCATTATGATATCACTGCAACCTCTGCTAAAGCTGGAAATCCAACCATCCTGGTTTTTTGGACTAGTCCTGAAAAGAGTTCCACAGCGGTCCAGTCCTCCTCTCATTGACGGCTTATCCAAGACTACTTCTGCTAATTAGCCGGCGTAGACCTCTCTCTCTGCTGCTGCATCGGTGTTTACGGCACTCGGCTATAGTTCCCTAACCTGACACACCAGATGGATGTGTGAAACAGCTTCAATAGGAAACGGTTGAGAAAAGGCAGAGGATTTGAAAAAAACTTGGAGTGTGATTGGATGAACGTTCTATCACACCTCTACGGGCCAATAAGAACAACAAAACACATGACTTAGCCGCTATCGAGCTACACATGCACAGCTAGTGAGGAATAATGCGAAATATGGCGACTATAGACATGTAAGTACTCAATTTTTGTCATTTTTGAAAAGAAAACAACTCACTGCTGTTCTTGTTCTTCTTTTAACAAAGACATGTTGTCAAGTTCTGATAAAACTGGTGCTTTAGCAGCATCCACGCTAATCTCTTCCTCCATAACTGCACCAGCTCTTGCTGCTGCTTGTTTACGTCACGACTCTGCTGGGCCTGAAAGAACTGCCCCTTGTCGCTGATTGGTCCTGTCATTTTCTAACCGGGCCCAAACGGTTCAGATGGGAGCTGTGCAAGATGGATTCGCCAGTGAAAAACAAGGAAACGGGCGTATCCATCTGCTTTGCAAGGTTAATAGTTCCCTTCGTTTCAACCTCTTCATTACTCACAGCGATGGCACAAAATCCCTCCATACCGCCGATGATATTAAGCCTTTGGTTAACCAGGAAAACTTCACTTAGATTAAAATTCTGCTTTACGAGAAAGCTCTGGTCAAACTTTCCCACTTTCCCTGCATAGTCCCCAGTGATACTGAGCACGCGCAGAGAGATAGACTTGCTTTGAGTCATCGTGCATACATAATTAGCCATGTGCTTGCGGTCTGAGGAGGTAAACAACCTCTGCACCACAGGACAGTGGGTGGAGTCTGATTCGACTATGAGGTTCATAGTCGAATCAGACTCCTCCGAATTAAATCGCCGACTATTCCAGGTCACCCCTAGTAGAAACGCAAACTATTTTGGGGTTTAGTGTACCAAACCATACCAAACCGTACTCAGTCAAACTGGAATACCTGATGTAAACATGGCTAATGTGAAACCACCCAAAGTTGCATAAAATGCCTCTTTGTCCTTAGAGGGGTGGGCTCTTTTCTGTTCTAATATGATGATGGACCCTGTTGAGACTGAAACAGCCTCATGTGCAAACCCCTATGGATTCATTGACACTTAAACGCAGCTGGGTAATCTCTCTTGACCATGTATATTTCTGAGAATAGGAAATGAAGCTGTGTTTTGTCCTCTCCAGTTTTGAGGAGTTGTTTAGACTAAAGAGTCCTTAAAGCAGGCCCTAATCCATCTAAAACGACATCACTGTAGCTCCATTTTTAGATCCAACCAGCAGCTGGTGCAGGTGTTGGACCTGGTGACATAAACTTTGAGAGTATAATGGCTCCAAAAGGGCTCAGAAACAGCGGGGTCAGATTAGCTGCCTGTAAAAGGCAGAAATGAGTGCTCTTAAAGCCCGTCATTATCCGGCAGACAAAGACTACCTTTATCTCTGCCACACACTCACCTCTGAACAGAGGATCTATACTGAGTCTGCTGCTGCATCCTATAGTCCCATTATCATGACACAAAGAGCATCTGCAACACATATTCATCATTTAGCCCAGGATCAATAACATCTATTTGACCTGGGATGAAGGATCTGACTGCACTTTTCTCTTTGATACAGAATGTGTTGTTCTGCTGGAACAGCTCATTCGTTAGAGCTAGACAGGACCAGAATTTAGTGAGGGGGAATGGATTTGTCAATTTGACTTTTTTCTGCTTTTTATAGACCATGGGTATTAACATCAGCATCTGTTAGACTTAAACCAAGTTTTTAAACCACATCATCATTTAAAATGGCATTTTGTATTTATGCAGGTTATCTTTGACTGAAAAGCCTTTGACTGGCTGTGATTGTTTAATTTTTGCAGTTTTACAAGAACAATACACCAACATACCTGCAAAAGGATGCACAGGAGGTATTCATTTGGTTTTAAAGCACAAGAATTGTGTGGCCATTATACACCCTGCTAAACAGCATTCACCAAATGTTTAATGAAACGAGACTAGGTTAAAGCCTGTTATAGCTGACTGCAATTATCTGGGGGGTCTGTTGAACTGTCAGACTGAATTGTGTGTTCTGGCAGAGTGATTGGTGTTTTGGGTGTGTAATTGTGCTGTCCCGAATGTCTGGGCTGAGAATTGAAGTACCCTTAAAGTTTAAAACGTAAAGCCTTGTTAGCAAGAATCAAATAACCTGAGAAGCCGGAATGGCTGAATTTCACAGTCACCTGGGAATGCTCCCATAGAAAGAGTTTGAGAAGGGCAGGACTTTTCAGAAAATCTTCAGAAGGAGATTGGAGGAACGTTCCGTCCCTCGCATTCATGAGGGCAACAAGTGATGTAGTGCAAATGTGCTACTCTTGTGACGGCCACCGCTGCCTTGGACTGTTAATGGCAGCGCTTCCACTAAAATTAATGCCAAGGCCAGTCAGGAGCAGTGTTGGGGTAACATGTTACAAAGTAATCCATTAGAGTACTCAGATTACTTTTTTGGATTAACGAGTAACATAACACGTTAGTTTTACAATTCAAGTAATCCCGTTATTAGTTACATTTTCATAAAAGTAATCCATTACTGGAAGAAAAATCTCAAATAACCTCTCTCTTCCATGGCTTCAAAAAGAGAAAGAAAAAAAGAAGCTCCTTGAAGCATCTGCTGTGTTTGTCCTCTCTTCCTGTAGTCACGTTGGCACGTAGCGCCGTGCAAGTGTAAGGTAAACATTCTGTGCCATCACATCTGCATTGTTAGCTTGTTGAGCCAGCGATATTACAGAGGGGACAGCATGACACTGAGGAGTTATCCCCATTATGATGGATTTTTGGATAAAAGGTACAAGAACAGCATCCTGGTGAAACGTAAGTTTAAAAGCTCCGTTTGCTTTCATTGAATCACTTGTGCAGCTGTTTCAATTATGCGCTGTTATTATGCACAGAGTTGGAGTGATTCTGTCTGCCTTTGCTCAGCTTGTTGTCAGATTGTGAGCATGTTAAATAGCTGTAAAGGGTTTTCCTGTCTGTTAGCGATGTTCTCAGGCTGCAGAGATACAGATTATGGGCTGCAAATTATGCTGTTAGAGTCTGTACATTCAAATGCAGATGTGCGGTCGTTGTTTTTACAACCACCGGGTGGAACGAGTGGTTAAAGGGTTTTAGTATTTATTAACGCAAAAGTACTCTTATCCGTCTCTGTCAGGAGACGTGCAAAAACAACTTCTGTGCCAAGACAAGCTTTCAGTGTGACTCTTTCCTACACCTACATCCAAGCTAACAGCTGCAGTAGCAGCCCCTGGATACACCAGAAAACCCCACTGTAATGATCCCAAACCCATGCCAAACAGAGCAGGAGAAGAGTGAAAACATGTTTTCTGTCACAGAAAGCTTTCAGTGTTGCTCTCTGTACTTGTTTGTACAAAGAGATGTCCAGTTCTGCCCAAACTGCTGCTGTGGCTAAGTCTGAGCTAATCACTCTACTAGCAGGCCTTTCCACCACTCACAACCATTTCCTAGTAAACCTCACATGCTCTGTCTCTCCCTCAGCATTGGTTTTAAAAAATAAATGTTTAATTTTGACCAAAATGCAACTATGGCTAAGTCTGAGCTGATAGCTCCTCTTGCAGTCATTGTGTACAAGCATTCCCACAAAAAGTAACACTTTCACACACCTTTTCTATACAACTAAACCCTGCCCAGAGTGCAACTCTGGCTTTGAAAGTACAGTCGCTCAGTCAGTCACATACAGACCCATGTGTAGGGCCAGCCTCAGCAGTCAGCAACATAAACCAAACATTTATTTAAAGCCTTTTTTTGTGCAATTTTAGCCATATGTGGCCATGTTGGTGCAATGTGGTATTTAATCAATATGAAACTGACAATGCATGACAAATGCAGCTGCTGATGCAATAACA
Source organism: Cheilinus undulatus (assembly GCF_018320785.1). Taxonomy (NCBI): domain Eukaryota; kingdom Metazoa; phylum Chordata; class Actinopteri; order Labriformes; family Labridae; genus Cheilinus; species Cheilinus undulatus. The sequence continues at coordinate 7,616,527 of NC_054872.1, forward strand.
AATACTACAAATTTAATATTGTGCAACTATAATGTTTTTGCTGCAAATTTTCAAAGAATAAATAAAGAGTCTTTGTTTTCCTGCTCACCACTCCGAGTCTGACCTTTGAACTCAAAGTTCCAGTAAGGATCACACTTATAAAACTTTGGGTATTTTTTCAAACAGGGTTTATTACTTTATATGAAGCCTCAGAAAAGTTCCTTCCTGTGCTGTTTGTGGGCTCACAACAGGCTGAGATGTCAGCATCATCTACCTGTGATGGACTAAGTTATATATCAGCATTTCTCAACTTATTAAAGAGAATCTGATTTACCAGGTTAGTGCTTGGTGTCAGAATTCTTCCTCCTCTTCTATTATTATGTAAATCAGACCACCTCTCACCTGTCACAGTCTTCACGTGGGCATAAGAGTCACTATTCTATTGTTCATGTTCGAAAGTCTTAGCTGTTTTGTTAAGAATTAAAAAGTACTCAACCCTCTCAGTTCATTGAAGTCAGTCGATACCTTTTCACAACTTTGAATAACAATAGATAAACATTTTCTCACATTTTAATAAAAAAACATAAGGGGAAAGAGCTTAAAAGTGTCACATTTTAAAATACATAATCAAGAAACTGAGGGATTATTCACAGCTTTCAGCCATGTGACTGCACAGAGACTCCGAGAGCAAAAAAAAAAGTAGCTACAATTGAATGCTACGTGAAGCTAAAGCTATGTCTCTTTAATATTACCTATTTTAACATCACCTGAAAGCAGTAGAATAACAGAGATATTACTTTAAAGTAGGTTTTGCTGTTAGGTTTACCCTTCCTCAGCACAGGGGCACTGTTAAATCACTAAAATCGGGACAGTCTGAGCCTGGTATATGTATAGTTTGACATGCTTTTATTGCTTTAAACTTTGTTTAAACCCACTGACACATGTAAGAAGGGTAACCAATAGCACTGATTTATAAAAACAAATTAAAATCATGGAAAATAGAGATACAAGGTTGTGGCCTGATGTCAGTGATAAATAAAATAAATATATGCTCATTATTAGTGACATATTGTTTCTGCTGACCCTATACAGACATTTTTGTAACCTATTGAATCCCATTGAAGCTCAAAATTATCCACCAATTCACTGTTTCATTTCATTTCAACAATGGCTTAACTGATCAACGATCTACCTTACATCCCTGGTTTGGATTGTGGCTCTCGCTAAAGTATTTTCAACACAATGTGGCTTTTTGGTAGAACAAGGTTGAGAACCACTATGTTAGATGGTTGTTGTATTTGCTTCTAGCAAAGACAAATCCACTTGGTTGTCACAGCCATTCAGGGCTGGAGGAAGTGCTGGATGTGCAACTAGTGGGCAGCTCTGCTTATTTGGAGTGTGCAGACCCTACATTTGCCATCACTGTGAGTCAAATGTTGCTATAGGCCAACAGATGTTCCTGTTCATGCTCCTTGCTCATTTTGTGTTAAGATGCATTGTTATGTCTTTGTCATTTTGTCAGTGCAGTTAAAGTTTCAAATTTAGTTGCCTTGCCTTCTTTTAAGATTTTTCCCCATTGAAATAACATTGTGACAAACAGCCCCATAGTGTGTGACAACCATCCCTGTGATGTGGTTGGTTGCCACAATGTGTCCGAGTGTTTTTGATCATTGATTCCCTCTTTGTTATTATAAGGTGGAAAATGAGAGGGATGCAAATTTCAAGCTTCATTTTCACATTTGAATAACCACTGAAAGATGGTTTGATGATGAGCAATTCACACGAGAGTAAAAACTTGACAACCAACCACATTCTCACCCAAACATATAAAATGCATACCCTTAAATTAAATGACAAACCCCCACCATAAAAAATGGACAAAAACAAAGACATTTAAAAGGAAAAAATATGTTATAACCTCAGAGAAAAACATGAAATAATTAAACTTTCCAAATAAAGCAGTAGATAATTCAAACTCAAAGTCCCATGATGCCACAGCCCCCCCCCCCCCCCCAAAAAAAAACAAACAAAAAAAACAAGCCAAAAGCAAGTTCTACTTCTGGGTTTTGTCAGTTCAACATAAAACAGTTACAAAAACAAAACAAAACAAAACAAAAAAACAAATAAGCATTTCTTGTTCAGTTTGATAAAAGAATAGTTTTCAGAGATCAAGGTGTAGAGACATCTTAGCAATGATCCAGAGCAATGGGAGGAACCTGAGCTACATTTACAGTGTTGTAAATGTTCTGAATACTTACATCAGAGTGATATATTTTTACAATGTTTTATAGGTTTGCAAAAATAATTAAAATTCTATTTCTACGTTGTCATGATGTGTCAGTTAATTAGAGAAATAAATGATTTGAACCAGTGGTTCAGCCCGCGACCCCAAAATAAAGGTGTCAGAGACCAGGGACCCCCACTGTACCTGAAGGTGGTTGAACACAGAACGTGCAATTTGAAATAATCATGTGCAGACAAAGCCGTCCATAAAGGGGGATAAATGGGAGCGCTTACTGGCGCCCAGCCAAACTGCTGGACCATGGAAGTCAACGAAACCATGGTCCAGTGTGAAGTTAAGCTGTGATAACCATATTTCACATTTAACCTGAAAAAAACCCTTCTTATCAAAGAAAAGATATCTTTTTTTAAATCATTTGTGAAGTAAATAGCCTTTTTTAAAAATGTAAATCGCCTTTGTTAAAACAAATAAAATACAATTGGTTTAAAATTGCTACAATGGGTTAATAATGGGAAAAAAATTGCTGAAAAGGTGGTGAAACTGGATTTTCAAAGTAGCCAAAATGGGTTAGAAGTGACAAAAATAAGAAAAAAATGGCAAACATATATATATATATATATATATATATATATATATATATATATATATATATATATATAAATGGGCACACATAGTGGTAAAAAGGAGTTTAAAATAAAGCTGAAATGGCTTTAAATTGGCACAGTGAAGGCCAACAGTCCCAGATGAGGGAACAGGGTTTAGGTAGTGGAAGGAAATCTGAGAAAGCTGCTCAAACTGAGCTCCACAGGGAGCACACATTTCCCACACAGTGTTACAGCTGCTCTCACTTCACTCTCTGTTAGCTTAGCTTCAATAACATCTAAAAAGTTCAGTTCTGCTTATGGTTATATTTGATTGGTACTAATGGTTGGAAATTTGGTGAAATGGGATAAAAATTGCTTTAAAAAATTAGTGTAAAAGGGTGAACTAAGAAAGAAACAAATAGGCAGATATCGGCAGAAATGGGTTAAACTAGCAATAATGGGCATATCAAATGGTGAAATGTGGTTAAAACCGAGGGAAGTGTAAAAAGTGGTAAAAAGGTGTTAAAAGTAGCAATAATGGGTCAACAGAGGCAATAATAAGCTTAAGTGGCAAGAACTGGTTTAGAAGTGGCAAAACAGGCGGAAGAAAAGTGGTGAAAATAGTTTAAAACTGACAAAAATCAGTGTTAAATGGCAGAAATGTGTTAAAATTGGTGGTAAAAATCATGAAAATGGGTTCAAATTTGACAAAATTGGTGTAAAGTGGCAACAGTGTAATTTAAAAAATATTCATAGTTTTTTAGGGCATCTGGAGACCGTCTCTCAGTTTCTGCATCCGCCAAGGGGGTCCTGACCCCAAGGTTGAGAACCACTGATTTAAACTCCCTGGCATCAGACTGCAACATAACAAAACTGTAAACGTGAAGCAGGGCTGAATACTATCTGAATGTACTTTAGGTAATGATTTTCTGAGGATCACTGTCAGCTGTCAGTCAGTGTTCTGGTAATGTTGGCTAACACAGGCCTTTTTGATCAGATTTACTCAATATTTGACTGCAACATTGGGAGAACTTTGGTGATGCTGGGTTGTTCTCTAAAGTACCAGAAAAGCATCTAACAGCATTCAAACACCATTTAACATGGTCACAAGAATGACCATAACAGTGGTAGAGCTTTGAAAGCCTCTCTCTCATGTTCTGGGTTTGTTGATTTGTTAACTGAGTGGTGGGTGAGAAGGTCAACTAGCTGACCTCCCCGTCAACTGATGTCTTGAATGCAAAGCAAGACTAGTCGGTTATGCATCAGATTTGTTCACATGCACAGAGGGAAATGCAGGCTGGGATGTAATGACATTAAGGAAACTTTGTTGATTGGTCTATTTTTGAATATTGTGTCAAAAGCTTGAAAAGTTTTATATCTAGAGCCCTTACATTGGTTTTTGTGTTTTGTCTTGATCTACTGACAACATTCAGATCATATTTTTCATCATAAACGGACATTTTCTAAACACTGTTCAACCTTGCTCCTTCCAAACATGTGTGGTCTGTTTCCTATTTGATCTTAGATAAAGAAAGGATTCAGGCATTCTCGTTTTAAATCTCGACACAGTGAAGGCCAACAGTCCCAGATGAGGTGAGATCAGGGAACAGGGTTTAGGTAGTAAGAGGAAATCTGTCTGAGAAAGCTGCTCAAACTGAGCTCCACAGGGAGCACACATTCCCCACACAGTGTTACAGCTGCTCTCACTCCACTCTCTGTTCGCTTATCTCCAATTACATCTAAAAAGTTCAGTTCTTCTTCTGGTTATATTTGATTGGTATTTTCTGAGTGAGAATGGGTCAGGCCTCTCTGTGATACGATTGAAGAGGTCAGATATTTGATTGACATGGAGCTCCGGCTCTTACAGATCCACATCAACTGGAGACTGTGCAGTATGTTAATCTCAAATCAAATGTGCTGACATGCTACAGTGACCTTTGAATGCCAGTATCTGACATTTTACATGCCCACTAACAAAGTAGAGAGGAAGCAAACAACAACTCAACAACTCTCCTACACTCTTCTTCATTAGCTTACAGCATCCCAACATAAGTCAAACAAAGGAAGCACATTTTAAAATGTTCTCTTTTCTTAAACTGCTCCATATTTGACTACAGTAAGTCAACATAGTCTTGCATTTTGGTACCGAAACAATTCTTGTCCTCGACGTTTGTAGCAAACCGGACGCTGTTCGGACCAATCAACGTCATTTGAGGAGTATTAGGCGGTAGTTACTGGCGGGGTTAAGTTGCAAATACCGTGTTACTCACAGTCAATTGAGTATAGCGGCAGTTTTATCAAAACTTGACCACATTTCTTTATACAATAAAGTGCAAGAAACAGCATTGAAAGCTTTTCATGGCAGAAAAGATGTTTCTGCACTTCTTCCGACCTGCTTTAGCATGAGTTTGCAAGAGTTACATGGGTAGAGGTGCAGTGTGGGTCTGTATATTCAATGGGAGCTGGTAGAGCAGGTAGCTCAGGTGTAGCATTGCTAGAGTGGCACTTTAATTAGAACTGGACCACATTTGACACATTTGAGCAAAGAGCCCCACTGTGAGGACAGTTTCACTCTCCTCCTGACCGACCAGCTGAGGCATTTAATCCACAGTTCCTAAACCACCGTAGCGATTACCGGTAGGTTTGCTGCAGAGCTGCGCATGCATGCTACTATGTCACATGTTTTGTCGATCTGATTGGTCTGGGATGAGTGTGACAGACAGAAAGTTTGTCCAAATGAATGTGAAATATTCATGCAAATATGAAACAGTTTATCGCCTCGTTTCCACCAGGTGGTCCTGCTTGGTTGACTACAGTTTGGTATGGTGTGGTATGCTAAACACCAAAATAGTTTGCGTTTCCAGACACTCATTCCCTTACTTGGTGGGCGGGCAGTAAAAGGATTTGCATTTGAAGTCACATGCACGAGTCTGCTGGTTCAACTGTGGAGTTGTGTGGTATAAGCAGTAAACAAGATTGCACCCTTTAAATCTGAGAGACATGAAGCAGTTTGCAAAAGAAGAGTGGTCCAAAATTCCAGTTAAGAGGTGTAAGAAGCTTGTTGATGGCGGTTGGGATCACTTAATTTTTCCCAAGGGTTTGCAACCAAATATTATGTTGAGGGGGCCAACAATTTTCTCCAGCCCATTTTTGAGTTTTGAGTAAAATTATGTCACTTTTGGCTTTTGTTCTTCTGTTTTCTTGTGTTGTTCCAATGCACATAAAGGAAATAAATACGTGTATACCAAAAACATCTGTAACTGCAACAATTTCTGGGAGAAATGGTGTATTTTCTGGAAAAATTCCAGAGGTGCCAATACTTTCATACATGACTGTATATATGGCATGTCAGGTTAGTTGTGGCTAAGTCTGAGTTAATCCACTAGCAGCCGTTGTAGATACCCACTCACATTACAATTAACCCCTTCCACCCCGTAAGTTTCATAAACTTATGTCGAAGCAGGTTAGTAGAGGCATCTTTTCTGTAATGGGAAGTTTTCTGTGTTTTTGTTCTTTATTTCATACAGAAGCATGGTCCTGTTCTGATAAAACTGATGCTATACTAAAGCTATGTCCAATCTAATCACTGCACTGGCTGCAGCTATTTTTACTAGCTGTCTGTACAACTAGCCCCCTCAGCTAGTCTCTAAGCTCAGTCCAAGACTCCCAGATTCAAATCTGCCTTAATCATGCTGTAGGAGGTCTGCAGGACCAACTCATTTGTGATATTGATCATCTTCATGTCAGGTAAATCAGTTAACCTGTGTTTATAAATCTTTTTTTTTTTTTTTGTAAAGTGTAAGGGTAGCCAGTGGATGTAGAAGTGTTCTGATGAGAACTGCAGGTCCACCTAGAGCCGTACTAACTTTCCTTCATTCTTGTTGACTCCTAACAGCTGTTCTTCACCTCCTGTCCCCCATCACATAACTCCAAACATCCTAGGGGGCAATTTGAAAGTGTTACTCACCTTTGCCAAGTCTAAAAATAGTGCTCACTCTAGGAAATGAGAATCTAATTGGCTTGAACATTTTGTTAATCTGTAATTTACCATCAGTGAGTGTGATTCAGGGCCCTTAGCTGTAGAGTGGGTACTACTAATGCTAATGAGAGTAATGAGGGGATGGATGGCGGTAGAAATAGATTCACTTCTTCTTCTGGCAGCCTGCAGCAGAACAGAGAAACTCTCCACCAACTGACAGAAGAAATCTCACTAGAAACACGTTGAAGCAGATGGAGGAGGACTAACGTTTGGATAGCTGCAGCTGATATCAGTCCTCATAACCCCAGATTAGATTGATTTTGTTGTGAAGGACAGTAAGCACTTAATAACGGACTAGGACAGGTAGCATCCAGACCCTAATGTGGATTTATGCGATGAACCAACACAGCACTCATGGCCTGTCAATTTGCAGCAGATAGATCGGCTCTGCTGGAGCGTGAACGGAGGCCCCCATAGGCCGACCTGAAGCCTGCTTGGCTGAGGCCCAATGATGCAGCACTATGATGACCAATGAGGCGGGTCAACACTGACTGGATGGGTTGTGGCCCCTGATGAGGACTTTTAGTGTTAGTTGCATACAGCTAATTTGAGGTGATGTTTTCTGGATTCGCCTCGTCTGGATGGGACTGAACCATAAAGATGGGAGATGACATGTCATTAATCAAACACAGGGAGCTTCTCTTTCTTAGAAAACTGAGAGCTGGATCAGGCTGGAGTAGTGGAATGAGAAAAGGAGAAATAAGGCAGTGCAAAATCACAGTCAATGTGGTGGTCAGCATGTTACAAAGGAAGTTGTTAGCTCTCTGATGGCTTTTTTCTTCAATTTAACATGCAACTTTTGCAACTTTGCAATCCATTTTGCAACTTTTTCCAATCAAAGTAATTCATAACTACAAAATTTTTCCATTGTCCCCACAAAAAGGAAATCCCTAAAGCACGGGTGTCAAACTCAAGGCCCCGGGGGCCATATCCGGCCCGTGGAACGATTATACCCAGCCCGCAAGATCATATCATATTTGTAGTCTAACTTGCCCACCATTGTGAGGTCTGCAGATTTCCTCTAGTGTAATAATGTAAACTTCAACATGATTATTTAAAATATTCTTGTTAAGCCATAAAAATCTGAAAAGTAAAGAGTAGGAAAGATTTTATAAAAAGTCAAGAATGTGGGGAGAGAAATTAATTTGTGTTTTATTTCATATTTTCAATTTTGCATCTCAAGATTATTTTTAAATTTCAAGTCATATTTTGACATTTTCAACTCCTTACTTTGGCTTTTTAATCCCATATTTTGACCTTTAAAAACATGACTTCAATTTTTTTCTCATATTTTGACATTTTCAACTCCAAATTTTTGGCTTTTTAATCCCAGATTTTGACCTATCAGACTCACAATTTAGCATTTATGTCATATTATGATTCTTAAACTCATGATTTCAAATTTTATCTTATATTTTCACCTTTAAAATTTATGATTTCAACTTTCTCCTCATATATTTGCTCTTTAAAAACATTTTTTTTCTATTTTTAATATCATGTTTTGATCTTTTGAACTAATAAGTTGGAATTTTTATCTTAGATTTGAGCCTTTAACTTATCAATTTCCAAATCATTCATCATCAGTGCTGGTTTTTTTTTTTTTTTTTTTTTTTTTTTTTTTTAATATTTTATTACTTGTGAAAATGTGGTTGAAAGTTATGGTCAAATGTTGACCCTGTTAGGCTCTCAGGTTAGACCTGAATCCTGAATCCGGCCCCTGCTGTGATTGAGTTTGACACCCCTGCCCTAAAGCATGTGTATGGTTTCTCTACAACAGACTTTTTCAAGCATTCACTTTTTATCAATCAATATCAGTAAGCCAACTAGCCTGACCATAACAAGTCTCTGAAGGGTTTACATTTTTGGTTCTGTAAATGTGCCATACAGTGAAACTTTTCTAGTCTGTGATGAAGTAAAGCAGCAAGTTTCTTTAACAGAAACACTTTAAAACGCTGCTCTATACAGCAGATAAAACTGCTGTGTGTCTGCGTGTTTCTCTCTGGAGTGACTCTGCCCAGCGATACTTCGCCTTCACATTTCACTTCAATTTGACACAGACTCCTATGAACTGCTTGACCTACTTCTGTAACCCCGAGGTTCAGCCCAGTGGAAGAAATGGACAGGGATGGAGAGGTTAACAGTGTCGCTGCTACAGTGGAAGTAGGCCAGGCTGAGGAGAGCCAGGGAGCTGAAGGAAATAAGACAGAACCATGCATATTCAGTGAATTATCTCCTCCACCCCGCTCGTTTGGACCCTCATCTCCGATGAATTCGATATACATTTACGCCGCAGTCTTTGATGACCACGCCTTGTCCGCTCACACTGATGTGTTCTGATAATGAGGCCACAGTAGGAGTTGATTTATGGCCCCGTTGTGCTGATCGCTGTGACAGAATGCCAGAGGTTGTGCCTCCTAATACAGAGGACCATAATGAGTGTCCAGCCCTGGTCCTGGCTCATAGTTAGTGGATTCATATGCAAAAAAGGCTCTTTCTACGCCTCCAGGCAGGAAGAAACAATGTGTGGTCAGATGAAAATGAATTTAACAGGATGTAATGCCACTTGGATGCATCGCCTGCACCACTGTCTCTCATGTTGTTGTCTCTGCTCCAGTCTGTTTCCTTCTCCTTCTGTCTCTGGGTGTTACTCAGAGAACGGATTAAACTAGGGCTGTCAGTGTTCATGCATGGATCAGGATGAAATAAAGGTACAATATGAAGACTTTTCAAAAATCTGATTAAAATGACTAAACCTACTGTATGATAAACAAAAGGCAAGAGAAAGACAGAGTGAGAGAGTTTTCAGGCTTTTATCCCAACAGGAAGTAAAGCGGCCTTAGCAGAAGTAGTACAAATGTCAAATTAAAAGCATGACAAACAGTTTTTGAGAAAATCTCTTATAAGGTAGCCTTTGGGTTACTTAGAGGAAGCAGCTAAACATGAAAAGTGTAAATACTGTCACAGTAAGCAGAGGTCATTGGACCTCAGTGAGTCATTTTGTACATGCACTCCTACAATTTTTTAATGTTTAACAATGTAAAAATAGCTTTTATTTATGTATCGCTTTTCAAAACAAAGTTATAAAGTGATTTGCAAGAACAACAATAAATAAAATTATAAACATAAAACAGGCAGGTCATAATTCATAATCAAAGGGCAATCATGAAAAACAAACATTTTAAGACATAAAATTAATTTAAAAGGAAAATAAAAGACATACAATTATATTAAAGGAATTCTAAAATCCATAATTCAGTAAAAAAAATAAAATAAAAATGAAATAATATCAGGGTAGCCTCTTTTATAAATGTGTATCTTAAGAGATTGAAGAGTGATGCTTACGCATCTGACCTGATCTCCTCAGCAGATCCAACTCTCAGTGCACGTGTCAGCTCATATGGTACTAAAAGGTCATAGATGTAGCTGGGAGAAAGGCCAAGAGCTTTAAAAGTAATCAATAAAATCTCAAAATAGAATCTAAAACACACTGGAAGCCAGTGTAAAGGTGCTAAAACAGGAGTCATGTGGCCAGACTTTCTGTTCCTGGTTAAAATCCTGGCAGCAGTCCTGGACCATCTGATCTATTGATTTCTGGCTCAGCTGGGTAAAAAGACTGCTACTGCAATAAAGGCATGATGAGAGAAAATGATGTAAAACTGTCTCTGTGTCATTCAAAAATCAAATAGATGCAACTTTAAAGATACACTGCCTGGCCAAAAAGAAAGTCGCCACCTGGATTTAACTAAGCAAATAGTTACGAGCCTCCTATTGGATAATTACTGCGTGGGCGATTATCTTTTACCTGGCAACAAGTTATTTAACCCCAGCTGAAGCGATGAGTAACTTCTCATTTCTTAAACAATGGATTTTTTTCTTCCCTAATGGCACGGGCATATTCCAAGATGACAATGCCAGGATTCATCGGGCTCAAATTGTAAAAGAGTGTTTCAGGGAGCATGAGACATAATTTTCACACAGGGATTGGGCACCACAGAGTCCAGACCTTAACCCCACTGAGAACCTTTGGGATGTGCTGGAGAAGGCTTTGTGCAGTGGTCAGACTCTCCCATCATCAATATTAAAATTAATGCAACACTGGATGGAAGTAAATCTTGTGAGATTGCAGAAGCTTATCGGAACAATGCCACAGCGAATGTGTGCTGTAATCAAAGCTAAAGGCCAACGAAATATTAGAGTGTGTGACCTTTTTTTTGGTGGCGACTTTTTTTTGGCCAGGCAGTGTGTTAAAATAGGTGCTTTTTTTAAGGGGGGGCAAAAGTGTCACGGGGGCATGAGGCCCTGTCTGTTCTGAAGTATTAGTTTTTAAAGATCATGATTAGAAAGACAATGAATGATGTTGTATTAGTGTCACCCTAGAAGGAAAAAAAACACAAATCTTTTTAACAAAAAAAAGTAAGTAAGTAAGAAAGTATCATATTTACAAGAAAAAGAAACTCAGTTTTTCAGAGTTTAAAAATTCATTAATTTACAAGAAAAATTGTAAATAAATAAATAAATAAATAAAAAGTGGCTGCATTTTCAGCTTTAATGTCTCAACAACTCTATGTATGTATTATGCCTTTTTTGTGGTTGTTCATTTATGTCTACTGCTATTGTTAGTCTTCTATGTCCATTTTATTCTGTTGTATCACATGTGTTATTTCTTAAAAGCCTAACCAGGGACAAGGACTGCAAATTAGCCATGGCTAGATGTCTTTTATACATTGCATCGGTTACACTGTAATTAAATGCAGCAATGTTTATTGCTTAAAAACGGGGGTCTCGGTGCTCTTCCATATGAACCCTGGTGCAGGACAAACAGACAGACCAAACAGACGGATGCTGGCCTGCTTAAAAACGGGGGTCGTCCCTGGTGCGGTTCATTTTAGGTGTGAAAACAAAGCAGACCAACTTGTGAACTTAAGGAAGGAAGTGGAATAAAACGGGATGATTTACAGATTTATATGTGATTTAATACATACGAATATGTGTAAGTACCTTGCTCGACGTCTGTGTAACCATGGCAACATGTCGTGGTCTCCCACTCACATGTTAGATCGCCTTTATCTTCTGTGCTGTTTTATTCGTCTCATGTTAAGATCGCTGGACAGCGTGCTGCCTTGATGGCTGTTCATAATGTCCCAAAAGAAATTTAGGAGGTGTGGTCACATCAGCCATTAGGTTAGCCATCCTTGAGGTTCAAACTAACAGAGCGATACGGGTCAAACTGCAGCTTTTCCTCAAATCTAGTGAAGCTGTGTCATGCTCAGCTACTGATTCATTACACATGAAAGATCCACCATTAACTCTGAAACCTTTGTGATCAACTGATCTAAAACAAACCCTGTTATTTTACATCCTAAGTTTTTGTAATGTGTATTTTTATTCCCTGTTTGTGGTTTGTCGCTAGTGAGCCATCCAAACATTATCAGAGGATCCATGACAATAATAAAGTCCCATCACAGGATCCAGGTACCACAGATGGTCATTGGTATTCTGATGGTGGTACAGGAGCTTCATGAGGCTGGGGTGTGCTGTTAGCAGCATGTAGGGATCCTGATTGTACTTCTTACATGGATGATCAAGAGCACACTCACCTTGAGCTGTTTACCACTGAATAGAAAACTCCTATTAGTTATGACTGGATATAAGAGACATCTTTACTGTACGCAGCTTTGTACTTACACTACATACAAAGAGTGAAAGAAAAGTACAGGTCAAAGGTCATTTATTCCAGTGTTTCCCATTCTCTGTTTTCTGGTGATCCACTTTTTACCAGGTTTAAGTCATCACAAACAACTTTGTTTTTAGCCCGCTGTTGCTGTCACTATAGTTTCCCCTCCTGATAACTTTACATCAAAACACTAAACTCCTCTTCTTCCAGGTTCATGACATTATCAGTAGCAGCTCACAGCCCGGTTCATTTCACCTCCAGCTACATGAACTGTGTCTGCCTGAACCTCCATGCTGGTTTCAGCTGACCTGATCCCAGTTTGGTGACCTATGGCTCGACTTGGTCTGACAGTTTAGAGGTATAGAAACCGACTACAGGGTTCTGGTTCAACTGTGGAGCGCCTGTCCGTCTGTTTTCACTGAGTCACAGTTTTACCACCAAACAGGTCAAACAGAAGTCAGCTGAAGTCAGTTTTTCTGCAGCACTTTGGACCCATAGTAAGAGGATTCTGCTGTAAACTGAATAAAAGCCTAAAAGACGCTTTAATATAAACTCATCGCTTTAAAGATTTTTTACAGGTAAGCTTTGAAAAGGACAGACTGGCCCACAGAATTAGCAGGATCCCTGAAAACCTAAAAGGTGTGTCAGGCTATAACCAGGTTCTGGTGTTGGAATAATTTAATAGTGGTACTTTCAAACCACTTTTTTTAACCATTACTGCCACATCTGTTTGCCACTTTTAACTCATTTTGTAACTTTTTGCCCATTTCTTGCCCTTTCCTACAACATCTCTTGCAATTTTTTTGCCTACTTTAGCTGTCGCTCGCAAATGTTGCCACTTTTTTATGCTTTTCACATTTTTGCCATTGTTTAGAAAGTTTTTTTTTCCTTTTTATCCCATTTTTTTTTACCCCATTTCACCCATTTCTGTAACTTTTAAACCACTTTCTTGATCATTTCTGCAACATCTATTTGCAACCTTTTTGCTACTTTAGGTGATTTTTGTCTGTTTATGTCCATGTTTGCTAATTTTTGCTCCATTTAACCCATTTTTTGCCACTTTTAGCCCATATTTCCCATTCATGCCACTTTTTGTCAATTTTTGCAATTTTTTACCCACTTTGCCCCTTTTTTGCCCATTTCAGCAACATCTTTTTGAACTTTATGCCTACTTTAGCTATCTCTGTCCATGTTTTTTGCCACTTTTTTGCCATTGTTTGTCACTTTGAGCCTATTTTTACCCATTCATGCCACTATTTGACCATTTTTGTGACCCATCTTGCCCTTTTGCCAACGTTTGCAACATCTTTGCGCAACTTTTGTCTACTTTACCTCTTTTTTGTCAATTTTTGCCAGTTTTTGTTGCATTTAATCCATTTTTGCTGCTTTACATACCATTTTGTGTCTCTTTGAGCCCATTTTGCCCATTCATGACATTTTGTGACCTTTTGTTGCCCCTTTTAACCATTTATGCAATTTTTTTACTGTTTTAACCCATTCTTGCCACCCTTGTTCCTGTGTTCTTCCTCTTTTTACAATTATGCAATTTTCCACTATATTTCAAAAGAAAGTTGTCTCAGTTTCTTCTATTTATTTATGTTTTGCATCCTGACATCTGTGCATTTCATAGCCTAAAGTCTGATATTATTTTCCTAATAGTCCAGTGTGTCCATCCACATTGTTTACATCACTAATAAATGGGTAATTTTGTTTTAATCAGAGGGTTTAGTCCCATGGTACTGGAAGTCTTTGGTCTGAACTGGACTTAATTTTCCAAGAAGAAAAAATAAATAGCACCAATAAATAATGTATATGAAAAGTCCAGCTGCTTCTAGTAAATCTTGATTTAAAAGCTGAGGGATAAATGAGGATTTTAAGGAGAATTTGTCAGCTGATATAATAAAACACCTTCAAATTATTTTATCTGAAATCATAAGTGTCTTTCATAAAGCTAAATAATCAGGATCTCTATGCCTGGATAATTAACTAACAATAGAAAACCCTCTCTTTAGTCTCAGGGCCCACCTGACTGACCATCTGTCTGTACAGTGTGGAACACAGCTGCTGTATGCAAATAGAAAGGAACCAAATGGAGCTGTCATCCTCACCTTCATCTCATAAACATGTTAGTCCACACGTTCAGGTAGCAGCATTAGCAGCAGTCAGGTGTTTGTGAGGCTGACAGGTGAGTCTGAGGAGTGCTGACAGAGGTGTGGAGACGCAGCTGAAGGTTTTTTTTTTTGTTGTTGTTCGTTGGTGAACGGTGGCAGGTGTTTGAGTGGTAAAGAGTCCCACTAATGAGCAGCTCTGAAGGGTTCAGGTCTGTGTTGTGTCTCTGTAGGTATAAGGGGAGGGGGCAGTAAAGGTCACCTTCGCTCTGCAATGAAAATGGAAACCAGCAGGAAAAAATCAGAGACTGGACTACAGAGCTGTAGTCTGATATTAAATGTTCATCTTGTTCAGTCTCAGCACCAGCACTATTGAAATCTGTTCTGATTGAATAGGACTTAAAGACTCTGATCACTGGATTTGAAGTTTTAGGATTTAAATGTGATATCAAACACCGATGTGTCAATATAATATCAACAAATGTGACTGAAAATAAACTTTCATAGCTACAAAATCTTGTTGTAAAACAGCTGATTTTGGGCCACTTCAAGGACTGTGTGGGTGTGTCAGCTTACATTTTGATTGACAGATAGACATGGAGCCCTGAGTTGCATCATTACCGTAATGACCCAAATAAATAACCAAGCTCTTTAACCCTCGGATCCTACTACGTCCATTTTGAGGACATTCATCATTTTTATCATCATTATTTTGAGTTGATAGTCACATTTTTATAGATTGAGGCATCAAATTTGGCCAAAGTTATAATTTTTCTTCATATTTAAAAAAAAAATGTGTTGCCCATAGAACTGGATTGATGCCAAATAGCTCCATCCATCCTTGTTTGTCCAAAATCTGGACAATAGACTTCAATTAAAAACATGTTTTTTGACTGTGTGTCTATGGCACCAAAACAACATATAGCAACCTTTTCTATGCAGTCAGTCAATCACCAGGGCCCTTAATTTCACCATTCCACAGTGATCCAGCAGACAGTGCCAGCGCACCATTTTAACCCCTTCAGCAACGCACATGCAGGATTTCTTCCATGGACTCAGAGTGTTTGAAGCGCTTTTTCATCCACTAAACATCATCAGAATTAAAAGAAACGATTCGTGCTACTAGATATGGATGTCTGAGAGTGGGCTACATGTGGAAGGAAAAGTTTGTTTGCTCCTACGTGTGTGCTTGGGTGCGAATCTGCATCTATGTTTACAGCCGGACATGCCGTAAGTGGAGTGTTTACAGTCGAAAATGCTACTTCCGGGTTCTGCTGTCTGGGACTAAGAAAAGGGGGCAGTTGGACAATTTCAACTTTGCCCTCACTTCATAGCAAGTGGATTTACATGCATGAGGATGCAGGGGTCCTTTCAATCAATAGGAGAGAATATATCATATCTCAAATATGCAGTAAATTTAAACATGCGCATAATTACCGTACTCGTAGTCACATTTTGGTTGGAGGTGGAAATGCACTTGTTCGTGATTCATATCCTATATATTTCCTCTGATTTTTTATGCCTGAACATAAAATAAACCTAACATGAACAAATGCATTCGCTGGCATATGATTTGGTAAAGGAGGAGGCGCGAGAAAAGGAGGGTAAAACTGGCGTGTTTTTCGCTCCGATAGACTCATCTGTTTAGCGTGGACGCTATCTCACTGAATCCTAGGCATAGTGTACAATAACTGGCATAACACTAACACTAATTTTTTTTTTTTTTTTTTTTTTTTTTTAGTGGTCAGGGTCAAAGTTCTGGAAGAGATTTGAGTCAGTGAAAGTTAAAAAGAAAAATTGAAAAAAGAGCGTTTTATTGACATTGTTTTGTATGTCCAGAATATGGACATACAAGGACAGATGGAGCTAAAATATGGCATTTGGCACTACAAAAAAAAAAAAAAAAAAAAAAAAATTCAGTGCATCAAAATCAATTTTACTACTCATCATTGACATGGTCAAGACTGTATTTATTAAAAAAGATTTTCTTTCTAGACCATTTTATATGGGAAATATGGTGTGTTTTTTACCTTAAGAAATAACAGTGACATAGTGTACAATAACTGGCATAAAAAGGGTGTAACATTGAATTTATTATTATATCTTTTTTTAGTGGTCAGGGTTGAAGTTGCTGAAGAGATTTGAAGCAGTGAAAGTAAAAAAAAAGTTGAAAAATGATTATTTTATTAGCACTTATCTGCATGTCCGTTCTCTGGACATACTGGCCTCAACCATGCTTAAAATTACAATGGAGCAAAGGTTAAGGTTCAGTCATTTAGTCTGTTGACCTCTCATTTCTTCACACACACACAAACACACACACACATACACACACCCACCTACACGCTCTCTCCTGCATTATACACACAGTCCCTCTTATAACAAACTTTTAAAAGTTTATTTTGTGATTTTGTTGTGCCATATACCATGTATTTACGGCAAAAGCTGTGAGCACGGCCGCCTATATGTGGGGTTAAGGGAAGAGCTGTCTGTAAAGTTAAGTTGTGACAATAATTTTCCATTTTCAAACTAGTAATGACCACTCTTATCAAAGCAAAAAAAAACCTGAATTTCATTGTTTGATGCTGTGATACAATAAAGCATTTTTCAAAATGTAAACCCTTTGATTAAAAACATTACCTTTTAAGTAGTGATGTTAACAATGTGGATGGACACACTGGACTATTTGGAAAATAATGTCAGACTTTTTGAAATATGGTGAATAACTGAATAATTGTGAAAAGAGGTAAAACACAGGAGATGGGTCAAAATGGGTCAAAACAGTAAAAACATTGCATAAATGGTCAAAAGTGGCAAAAAAAATGGCACAAAGTGTCATGAAAGGGCAAAACGGTCTCGATGTTTCACAAAACTGACATAAAATGAGTTAAATGCAGCAAAAACCTGCAAAATATTACTAACAGCAGCTTAAATAGACAAAAAGTTGCAAAAGAGTGTTACAGAAATGAATAAAAGAGGCAAATGTGGTCAACAAAAGTGATAGAAATGGGCGAAAAGGGTAAAATTTGGATAAATGGGAAAAAAGATTTTAAAAAGAGGCAAAAAAAAATACAAAGCAAAAAAGGCACAAAAGCAGCAAAATGGGCAAAAAGCAGAAAAAAAGTTCCAATTTAGAGTCACCAATTAACCTAATGAACATGTCTTCTGTGGCAGGTGGAAGCTGGAGAGAACCCACGTATGCACAGAGAGATAATGCAAACTCCGCTCAGAAAGGCCCTGACTGGGAAGCAACAGGAATCTTTTTGCTGGGAGGCAACAGCATTAACCCCTGCACAGCTGTGCAGAAAAGTGGCTAAGGTAGGCAAAAACTTCAAAGGAGATGTTGCAGGAATGGGAAAAAAAGGGGTGAAAAAATGTGCAAATATGGGCAAAAAGTAATTAAAAAGGTGGCAGATTTGGTGAAAAGCTGCAAAAAGTATTGAAAGTGGCAAAAAAAGATGTGGCAACAATAAATTAGATGGAAAAAGGTGGTGAAAGTGGTTAAAAAGCACCACAAATATTAAGAAAGGAGCCACAGGTCAAACTTGAACCCTGGCAGCCTGAGTTCATACAGTGAATTCAGAAAGTCTTCAGACCCCCGTCACTTATTTCAGTTTTATTATGTTTCAGTCTGATGCTACAGTCATTTAAACTCATTTTATTCTCATTAATCTAAACTCAGTACCCCGTCAAGACAACGTGAAAACAGAATATTAGAAATGTTGCAAATGGAGTGAAACAAAAACTGATGTGACATGATTTGGAAAGGCATTCACCTCTCTATAGAAGGGTTCAGAGCAAAACACCACCTGGAGTTTGGAAAGATCTTTGTGTAAAACCCAAGCAGGCTTTCATGTGTTTGCACTGAGGAGAGGCTTCCATCTATCTACTCTGCCATGGCGCCCAGATCAGCAGAGGGCTGCAGTGATGGTTGTCCTTCTGGAACTCTGTCCCATCTCCTCTCTATAAGGCTTTTCTCCACAGATTGCTCAGTTTGGCCGGACAACGAGCTCTTGGAAGAGTCCTGGTTGTGCGAAACGCATTCCATTTGAGAATCATGGAGGCCGCTGTGCTCGTGGGAACCTTCAGTGAAGCAGAAATGTCTTTGTAACCTTCCCCAGACCAGTGCCTTTAATCCTGTCTCTGAACTCTGCAGGCAGTTACGGATAGGATAGAATAGGATAGGGTAGGGTAGGGTAGGGTAGGGTAGGGTAGGACAGGATAGGACAGGACAGGACAGGAGAGGAGAGGAGAGGATAGGATAGGATAGGATAGGATAGGATAAGATAGGACAGGACAGGAGAAGATAGGATAGAATAGGATAGGATAGGATAGGATAGGATAGGATAGGATAGGATAGAATAGGATAGGATAGGATAGGATAGGATAGGATAGAATAGGATAGAATAGGATAGGATAGGATAGGATAGGATAGGATAAGATAGGATAAGATAGGACAGGAGAGGAGAGGATAGGACAGGACAGGAGAAGATAGGATAGAATAGGATAGGATAGGATAGGATAGGATAAGATAGGATAAGATAGGACAGGAGAGGAGAGAACAGGACAGGGTAAGGTAGGATAGGACAGGAGAGAATAGGATAAGACAAGACAGGACAGGACAGGACAGGATAGGATAGGATAGGATAGGATAGGATAGGACAGGACAGGACAGGGTAGGGTAGGACATGACAGGACAGGACAGGGTAAGGTAGGATAGGATAGGTTAGGAGAGGAGAGGAGGGGAGAGGAGAGGAGAGGAGAGGAGAGGAGAGGAGAGGAGAGGAGAGGGTAGGGTAGGACAGGACAGGGTAAAGTAGGATAGGATAGGATAGGATAGGATAGGGTAGAGTAGGGTTGGGTAGAACAGAACAGGACAGGGTAGGGTAGGATGGGATAAGATAGGACAGGACAGGACAGGACAGGGTAGGGTAGGGTAGGGTAGGGTAGGACAGGACAGGACAGGGTAGGGTAGGGTAGGGTAGGACAGGACAGGACAGGACAGGGTAGGGTAGGATAGGATAGGGTAGGGTAGGGTAGGATAGGATAGGATAGGATAAGATAGGACAGGACAGGAGAAGATAGGATAGAATAGGATAGGATAGGATAGGATAGGATAAGATAGGACAGGAGAGGAGAGGAGAGGAGAGGAGAGGAGAGGAGAGGATAAGATAGGACAGGAGAGGAGAGGAGAGGAGAGGAGAGGAGAGGAGAGGAGAGAACAGGACAGGGTAAGGTAGGATAGGACAGGAGAGAATAGGATAGGACAGGACAGGACAGGACAGGAGAGGATAGGATAGGATAGGATAGGACAGGACAGGACAGGGTAGGGTAGGACATGACAGGACAGGACAGGGTAAGGTAGGATAGGAGAGGAGAGAAGAGGAGAGGAGAGGAGAGGAGAGGAGAGGAGAGGGTAGGGTAGGACAGGACAGGACAGGGTAAAGTAGGATAGGATAGGATAGGATAGGATAGGATAGGATAGAGTAGGGTTTGGTAGGACAGGACAGAACAGGACAGGACAGGGTAAGGTAGGATAGGATAGGATAGGATAGGATGGGATAGGATAGGATAGTATAGGATAGGGTAGGATAGGAGAGGAGAGGAGAGGAGAGGAGAGGGTAGGGTAGGGTAGGGTAGGACAGGACAGGACAGGACAGGACAGGGTATGGTAGGGTAGGGTAGGGTAGGGTAGGGTAGGGTAGGGTAGAACAGAACAGGACAGGGTAGGGTAGGATGGGATAAGATAGGACAGGACAGGACAGGACAGGACAGGACAGGGTAGGGTAGGGTAGGGTAGGGTAGGACAGGACAGGACAGGGTAGGGTAGGGTAGGGTAGGGTAGGGTAGGGTAGGACAGGACAGGACAGGGTAGGGTAGGATAGGATAGGGTAGGGTAGGGTACTTGGGTAGGGTACTTGTTTCAATATATTTTATTTGTGACCTATTCATACGTTATGCAGACCACAGTCTCCAGTTTGACTTGACTATAATCAGTTTGCACCGGATCAAACTGAATTGGAACAACTGCATTGTAATAAATCCTCAGTTAGTGGATTACCATCTTGCAAAAGGAGAGCTTCACACCTCTACTAAAGGCCAAAATAAAGAAATAAATTGCAAACACCTGCAGATAGTCAAACACATTTGAGTTTACTGTGCTTCATGAAAATCATCTTTTTATTTGACACTGGTTTGAACAGGAATAGAGAGGCTTTTCTTTGCCATGCACGTCAGAGCTTTAGAATTTTCTCCTTGAATTATGACCCCTTTCCTTGATTTTTATATTGTTTGTGCTGTCTTAAATTCTCTGAGTTACTTGATAAAAACGTAAAAACATCACAGCTGACTCAACAGTTTCATACATTATATTTATCCTGTGTTAAGCAGAATCCCTTTTACGTCTAACCTCTGTAAAGACTTGTATTTTCATTTCAAGGTTTTTCTCTTTATGAGCCACTCTCTGTGAATCTCCCGTCTCCGTATCGTCTCAGCCCGGCCTCGTCGTCTCTGTTCTCTAACAGGATGAATCAGTCAGCGTTGACACTTGAAGGAATCCCGCCTCTGGCGATGGGTGCGATGGTTACGTAAACTTTAGTGTGACTGAAGGCAGCAGACACAAACAGGTACAGATCTGTGCTGTCAAGTATTACTGCAGTCATCAGCCAGCTTCCACCAACGCTTCCTGTAAGGAGAGATCACAAGGGAACTATGTGTGGTTCCTTTAAAGGATGTGAGTCACATTTTCTCAGCATGTCTCAGTCAGAGAGAGCAGAAAGTTCACAGAAATAGAGGGCGCTGATGAATGATTCCTAAAAAGCTTCTTTCAGGATGACTGGATGATGTAGACACAAACCTGAGGGGTTGAGTTGAGGTTTATTTTAGAAAACAGAGAGGAAGAGAAGAATTCCCAGGTGGCAGCATGTACAGGATGAAGTGCTGTTACTCAGACTATGAGTACTGGTGCAGAAGGAGCTCAGTCTGGAAGGACTTTATGATCCCAAGTCCCAGTTTGGTCCCAAAGAGTATGCTAATACAGAGTTCCAGTGTAGGCAACAGTGTGTTCCAGTGTTGTGTGGTCGCAGTATGTATCAGCTCAGGCTTAAACAGAACCTGGCTAACAAAGTGAAGTAGGCTAAAAGATCTCAGAAAGCAACACATCATGGCACCATCTAAAGAAATTTAGGAACAGATGAGAAACAAAGTCATTGACATCTATCAGTCTGGAGAAGGTTACAAAGACATTTCCAAAGCGTTGGAAAGTGAGCGCCATTGTCCACAAATGTGGAAAACTTGGAACAGTGGTGAACCTTCCCAGGAGTGGTCGGCCGACCAAAATGATTCCAAGAGAGTATCGATGTCTTATCCAGGATGTCCCAAAAGAACCCAGACCAACATTTAAAGACCAGCAGGCCTCACTTGGCTCAGTTAAGGTCAGAGTTCATGATTCAACAATAAGAAAGAGACTGGACAACAATGGCATCCATGGGAGAGTTCCAAGGCGAAAACCACTGCTGGCCAAGAAGAACACAAAGTCTCATCTAACATTTGAATAAAAACATCCTGATGGTCCCCAAGACTTTTGGAAAATTATTCAGTGGGCTGACCAGATAGAAGTTAAACCTTTTGGAGGGTTTCATCAGGAGTCAAACTAACTCAGCATTTCACAAAAAAAAGACATCATACATTTTCATATTCTGATCCAGAGAGTGCTGGGAAGTGTGGTGGCTCCATCTCTGACTTCTCAGTTGATTCAGGGGTGAGGCAGGGGCGAGGCCCTACCCTCTTCAGTGCCTGTATGGACTGAATAATGTGGCAGGTAAAAGGGGCAGCAAAACTGTGGAATGCCATTTGCCCATGACCAGATCACTAATCTTGACTTTGCTGATGGTGCTGCGATTCTTGAAGAGTATGTAGATGTCTTTGCTGCTTAATTGCTTAACACTACAACTGTCAATGGGTAAAATTTACCTAAGACTGTTCTTTAATTGTATCTTACTTGATGTGTTTACAATTTTAAAGACTGTCAGTATTTGACTTTTCCTAAAAGCTTGTTAAATAGCACCTGGTGTCATAAAAATAAATCTTTGCCTAAACCCACTTTTTTTTCATGGAGGTCAAATTTTCCCCATAAGAAAGCCTTGATTTTCCCACTGTTGTATTTCACAATGGCAATAAATAGATGGCACAATGGACACCTTCTCTCTATTGTAGCAGTGCCTTATCAGAAGTCGATAGATCAACCTTCAACACGGATACAATAGGGCAAAAGACATTTACTATTGTTAAATGTCAAAGGTAATTTCATTTCTTTTAATGAAAAGACTCCAGTGATAAGGAAGTTTCAGGGTTAGCACTCAGTCCAATGACAATCTTCTATGTGACGGATCATCTTCCAAAAGTGATCTAGTTCACTATACGTGGTTAATAAGCTGTTTAATTAACAGTCATTGATCAGTGCTATTAATGAAAATCAAGGCACTTTAATGACAGGTAAATTTGACCCGTTGGCTGTTTTAGGTATATAGTGATCCACAGCAGTTCTCGTGTTAAATGAGGAGGCTGAAAGGTTAGGAATGCACATCTCCCAGACCAAAACTGGCTGTCTCTGTGATCCTCCAAGCAAGAATCATACAATTGTTTGGGCATTCTCTGTGATTTTATTGTCTTTTATTAGATAGGCCCTGAGATATTAAAGGCTTTTTAACTTAATCCTGCAAGTGAGTCTGCCTGATGATAGCCCTGGTGGCTTCTCCTTTTTTCATACAATTGTATGTTCTGACCTTCATGACTAAAAGTACTTTAAAATTGGCCATCTTGTCATCTGGTGTGTCTGTAAGCGATGTGCAAGACTAGACAAAGAATCGCAGTATGAAGCAGCATGTCTGAAGATTTTACTAATAACTCTGCGAATGCATAAAACAGGCTTACTGCTGATGTACTCAGGAGAGCAGGGATGAGAAGGGGGAATGGCAGCTGCGCTTCAATGGGCACCTGGGGTGTCTTACTCAGGTCTGATCCAACTCACCACATACTGGATGCCAAGGACCCGGTGGGCTGGTCAAGTGGTCACGTGCATCATGGAGGGGTCAGCTTGGAGGATGCCTGGAGAGATGGGACATGGTCCTTGTGCAGGCCAGGAAGGTGACCATCAGGAGGCCAGAGAAGAACAGAACCAAGGATGATGTGGCAAAGTGTTGAACTGGCATAAACATGGCGGTGGTGTCGTGATGGCTGGGGTTGCTTTGCTGATGAATTATTTCATTGCATGATAAATGAAATCACCATTTTGTACTTGCATTTTGTATTTACTCACATTATAACAGTCTAATATTTGAATATTTTCAGATGATCTGAAAAATTTAAGTGTGATAAATACGGAAAACATAATCAGGAATGGGTAAATATGTTTTCAGTGACTTGTGCCTCTAGCTCTGGCCAGCATTTTTGAAGGTGTGTGACTTCTGTATTAAATAAACACAATATAAACATTGTGAATATGTTGATGCTGTTTTTCCAGTGTCTCATATAAATCAGCGTTTTACCTGAATGATCAGGATCCATCTTTTTTGGGATCATCAGTGCTCATGTTATCATACTTTGCAATCTGAACATTGTTTGTCATGCTGTATGTGTTAGGACGGATGAATTAATGAGTCAAACCCACATCCTCATCCTGAGCTAGTGGCTGAAAATAAAAAGAGCAACAAAATGTAGAGTTTTATATTCCCTCTGAAGCTTATTAAAGGTGACAGTAGCCTGGAGATTAAGGAGGAAGGCTTGTGAAACTTGGCAGTCCGAATCCCTGGTCACTACTGGTACGACTTGTCGGGGCTGATTCAGAATCTTTACTGCTCATGCTCACATTTTAGTCCACGCTAACACGAGCTGGCAGGTTGGATCTGTAGGGAGCAGGCGAGCAGCTGAGCAGCTCTGGGTATGAAGGCAACTGTTAAAGTTATGACAAGCCCCGGCATGAGGTTTTTATGAGCCTCGTATTACCCACACTCAGGAACACGAGCATGTAAACAAGCATGTCTGCATTTTACAGACAATACTGTACATTTTATAAGCCAGGGTTCATTATAGGACTACTCTGTATATGCAAACACAGGCAGCTGCAGTCACAGGGAATTCAATGACACACAGGTCAACCAAACACTTCAGCTGGGTTTGCTTTCCTTAAACAACTTCTTTGCCAACATAAAGTACTTTAAATTTCCTCTCTGACTTAAATGTTAAACATGAATTTAAGACCTTTGCTGTCAAGGATGACGACCCACAAACCAACATGCACTGCAGCGCAATGTAACTTCCTGTCTCTACTTTGGTGTCCCTTTGTGATTTTGCACTTTTTTGGCAATGCGGAATAAAGTAAGCTTTACTTACACACTCATGTGGTTCTATTCTAACCCAGTGCCACTGAAGAATTAATAAACACATATGTCTAAAACTTTTAAACAGTTCAGTCATCAGCCGATAAAAACATCATCAGCTCCATTTTAGCTCGACCAGCTGTCAGTCCATCCTGAGCATCTGTTTCTGATATTATAGAAAAAGTTAAAGGTAGTTTGGAGCTGAGAAAAACTTCTGTGGCTCTGCTACATTTGACTTTCTGCTGATTAATGAAGGGCAAAGATTTTTAAAACACCTGTCCCATATTCAGTCAAACCCTGAATTGAAAATCAGCCAGAAGGTAGAGTGATTGCTCTGACAAAATTGCCTGATTTATTCAAACATTATTGAGCTTTTTCCTGGTTCCCCTCCCTTAAAGTTCATGAGATTTTTTAAATGAGGGTTTGGTTGACTGCCCAAAATGAAGTCCCCAAGTAAAGGAAGTGAAGTGGCCAAGTGCCTCAGGGTCTTGTTTCATGAGTTAGAGTAGTCAAGAGCTACGGATGGATGTTCAGGGTCAACTGAGGAGGGTTGGCCGTCTGATCAGGATGCCTAGATGTTCATCAGATTGACCATCTTGACGTCTGGTGGATCTGTGTCTGTAACAATTTCGGAGATGTGCATGGCTGGGCAAAGATTCATTGCACAGGACCCGCATGAAGATTTTACTCACAACTCTACGGATGCAGCAAGCATAGCACAGGCTTTATGCTGACGTGCTCAGGAGAGCAGTGGGAAGGGCAACGGCAGCGGTGCTTCTGTGAACACCCAGGGTGCTCTCCCAGGCCTGATCCAGCTCACCACATACTGGATGCCAAGGATCTAGTGGGCTGGTTCAGACACCATGGGCAGTCATGTGTGTCAGGGAGAGGTCAGCTGGGAGAATACCTGCAGTGATGGGACATGGGCCTGGTGCAGGCCTGGAGGGTGGCCATCAGGAGGCCAGAGAAGAACAGGACCAAGGTTGATGTGGCGAAGTGTTGAACTGGCATATGTTCCCTTACCTGACCTGACCTAACATCATACCAGCAGTTTAACATGGCGGTGGTATCGTGATGGCTGGGGCTGCATGGATGGTAGTTGTCAAAATGAAATTCCTCGGGATGGGTGTTAAGGCTCGTCTTTACAGACAGGGTGAGCTCGGACAGACTGAAGGGGCTCAGAGTAGAACTATTGCTACTTTGCATTAAGTCAGCTGCTCTGCTGCGCCTGAAAGTACAGCTCCTCTTCACTGATTGGTCCTGTCACTTTCTAACCGGGCCCAAACGGTTCAGATGGGAGCTTTGGAAGATGGATTAGCCAGTGAAAAACAAGGAAACGGGCGTATCTATCTGCTTCGCAAGGTTACTAAACAGTGTGATTACAGAAAAAACTTAAACTCCACACAATTACACACTTACACAACACAGAGTTAAAACTAGATTCCTATAACGTAGTTAAGTTTTAATGGAGGTGGAGTCTCACAGCGGTGGTCTGAAGAAGGGCGTCTGAGAGCAGTGATCCACAGGAGGGCCCATCTTGGAAATCAAGCTCTGATTTGGTGTGTACACTGGCATCGATTTAACACCTTGGGGAGGCGAGTAACTGCCAGGTAGAAGTATTTTCATTTAGATTATTTATTGTTCTTGTTTATTTTTTTTTAGTTTTGTTTGCTTTGTTTAAATGTGTTTTGTCTGTTTATTTTGTTTGTTTGGTTGTGTTTGTTTTGCCAATTTCTTTGTTTTGGTTTAGTCTGTCTTTTACTTTGTTTAGGGTTTATTGTTTTGTGTGATATTATTTGTTTTGTTCTGTTTAGTTGTGTTTTGTTATGTTATGTGGGTTTTTTTTTTTGTATTTTATTTTGTAAAATTTCATTTTACTTTGTTTTAGTTTGTTATTTTAATTAGTTTTTTTATTTTCTTGGGTTTGTTTTTATTTTGTTTTTTGTTTTGTATGTTTTTTTAACTATTGGTTGAATTTGTTCAATTTGTTTATTTTTGGCTGTGCTTTTTTGGTTATATTTTGTTTTGCTTTGCTTTAATGGGTTTTGATTTGTTTAAAGTTTGCCTTATTTAGTTTTGTTTTTTGTTTTATATGTTGTTTTGTTTAAGATTTTGTGTTGCCTGTTTGTTTGATTTTGTTTGTTTTCTTTCACTTTATAATTTTTTCTTTGTTTTTTTAATTCTTCGTGTAGTGCTTTGTTTTTATTTGTTTTGTTCCATTTATTTAGTTGTGCATTGTTTTTTTCTGTTGTATCTGGTTTTGTTTCATTTGTTTGTTTTTTTTTTTTAATAAATTTTATTTTGTTTTCTTTTTTTGTTTTTATGTGTTTGTTTGGCTGTGTTTTATGTGTTTGTTTTTCTTTTTCTTCTTCTATTGAGTCAGTTTAGAAGTTGCTGTTAAACATCAGTAAAAACTATTCTCCCTAAGAAAACTCTGAAAATTATCACAGCTACAGCGGCTTCAGAAACTTAAACTCAAATGAGGTCATGGGGGCACAAAGTCTGGAGAATTTTGAATGCATTCACAGACTGCTTCTGTTTCAGAGTTTTAGAGGTTAAACGACCATAAAGGGGTTTTTTATTGTCCCTATTTACATAAAATCCAGCGACCGTGATGCAACAACAGCCCCTCACTGTTTAAAAAACATCCCTCGTATGCATTTGTGATCTTTCTCAAGGGCATTAATGAAGTGTGGACGGTGAGGGCAGCCAGCCCATCTGCGACGGAGCACGCTCAGACATCTGGTCACTTCTTTGAAAGTTCCAAATTAAAGCAGAAAATCAGCGAACCTGATTGGCCGGGATGTGAAGCGGAGTGGAGTAGATTAGAATATCAACACAGACAAACGTATGAGCGTGAGTAATCTGAATGAAAGTCATGCACACATATACACACGCACACGTTTGGAAAGGATTGCCCCCAAAGCAAACAGGCTCATGCAAATGAGGAAACCGAAGTATCCTGATAGAACGCACACTCATCCACACAAACACATGCTAATTAATAGAAAACAAACAGTTACTCAGGCGGTCTGCAGGGACTGGATTATACTGTGTCTCTCCTTGCTGAACAAATTGCTCTCTAAATTCAATCAAACACACCGAGCTCTTCTGAGCATCTATGGGAGGCTGTAATCAGCACGGCAGGGGTTGAAGATGTAAAAAAGAACAAAACACAAAAAGAAAAAGCCAATGGCCTCAAACTACTCCAGAAACGTTTGTTTGGCACAGAGTTGGCAGTCGTCATGAACAACGTCTTGATTAAATGCAACTGATATCTGCCCACTGAGAGCATCAGGTTTCGGGCGTCCTTGAAGAGCAGCAGGAGCCGCTCTGTCTAAGTGCAGCTATAACTCACAACAGCACAAACACTTTCCCTGCTAATTCAACCTCTTCACCAGTCCAGCCAGAGCATTTTCTTTTTACAGGAAGTAACTATCAGCAAATTTATTTGGCTGCTTTTATTGGGAACATTTCTGCAGACGAGCACGAGTGAGTCCACTCTGATCCAAACTCAAATCTTGGAGAGTTTTCAAAAGCTTCCTTTTTTTCTGATTGGTAGGGTTGTGGAGGACTCCCACAGGCAAGGCCATTCTTAATTACTACTTCACTTAATGCGCTCGAAACAAAAACTGCTCTGTGGAGTTTTTGACCGCTAGCGGCGCTGAGCAGCAGAGTAGGATTCCTCGTGTGTTTACAAGTCAAGCATGCTCATGAGAGCAGACTTAGATACAGGAATAAGTGGGCAGAAAAATTCATTATCTATCGAAAGCTCCAATGACAGAAATGACCCAGCTAGAAGAGGAAGAAACACTCCAAAAAATTAGCTTTTGGAGAAGGCCTTGGCAATATTTCATTTACATCAAACCTCAGGCATCTCACTTATGGATTTCGTTGATTTTTTGTGAAGAGGCATAGGGTTCATCGATTTAAGTTTGGAAGGTGGCAAGGATGTGGCAACTTGGCTGTGGACTTGTTTAGTGTAATTGCCCATGGAGGAGAAGCCCCAGAGGATTATGGGTGTCTCACAAGCCCTGAGTTGAGCTGTACTATGTTCACAGATACCCCGTTTAGACAGGACATAAAGGGACAAAAATATTCAGCTGCCTGGTTATAACACCCGTAATGACATTGTATCAAATACATGTGCTTTAAGTTGCAGTTTGCCATCCACTCTTCTTGGAAGGCTTTCCACACAATGTTGGAGTTTTTCTGTGAGAATTTGTGCCCATTCATTCTGTTGAGCATTTATGAGGTCAGGCACTGATGTTGGACAAAAAGGCCTGGCTCACAATCTCTGTTCCAGATCATACCTTAGGTGCTCAGTGGGCTAGAGGTCAGGGTTCTGTGTGGGCCAGCTGAGTTCTTCCACACCGAACTCATAAAGCCATGTCTTTATAGGCCTTGCTTTGTGCACTGGGGCACAGTCATGCTGGAAAAGAAAAGGGTCTTCCTCGAACTGTCACCACAAAGTTGGAAGCATAGTATTGTTTACAATGTCTCGGTACGCTGAAGCATTAAGATTGGCTTTCACTGGAGATAAGGGGCATTTATGATTGAGGCATGCTAACAGCTTATGCTGGCCTTGGACCGGAGGACTTTGATAAAACTTCAAGAAAGGCTAAAATCTGACACCCTTCACTCAAAAAAATAACCTCTCAGTGAACGTAATAAAATTCTGGAAAGTATTTCCACCCAAGTAAAATGCGTTAACAACAATTTTGTTGAGTGACCTAAATGTAAATATGTTGATGTCAACATGATGTATTTGGGTTACTGTTACTTAATTACCATGGTTCAGGCCAACTCGATTTGCAAGGGTAAATGTAACACTGACGTAATTCTCTTGGGCCATTTAAACTTGTATGATATTGTGGCGAGCTGTGATGAGGAATGGCTCTACTCAAGCTGAATGAGTTTAACAAGCACTCTTGCAATAAGCATTAGCAGCCATCTTATATTTAGATCACAAATACAGAGACATACAGGTAGGGTAGTCTGCAGCATTAACCTCCTCACTCATGGTGTCATACCTGGAAAAACATTTTCCCCTGAAAACATGAACCAATAAACAAAACATGCTTAATTATAACTTTGCAGTGAAACATGAACATTATAGAACAGTAGAAGAGCGAGTTCTTTTGCACAGAACAATCCCAGAAGTCCCTGCTCCAGGCGACTGGAGTTCATCCAATCATCCTCTGAGTTTTTTTTCAAAGGCTCTGCCCCTTTCCCAAACGCTGTCTATGGAAGGTTTACCAGATGGATGTGTGACACAAATCCACATGGTGTGTCAGGTTAGAGTTTTTGGTCACAGACTAACATTCTGCTGAAAACTGACAGGGGTTAGGTTCCTTTTGAGATTACTTCCCAACATGCACCCAGTGGAAATTTACAGCAACAACATTCTGGCAGAGAACAACGGAGCAGAAACAGGATCATCCTTGGCCACAGTTATGAGTATTTACAATGCATATACAGTTGAAACCAAAAGTTTGTACACTGTATAAAAAGACGTATAACCTTTTTTTCTCTCTGACATTAAATTAGACTTAACATTTCCTGTTTTAGGTCAGTTAGGATTACCAAAATTATTTATATTTGCTAAATGCCGGAACAATGAGAGAGAAATTTTAAGAGATTTTTTTTTTATTTCTGTCTTCAAATTCAGAAGTTTACAATCACTAAGATTATTATGCCTTTAAACAATTTGGCAAAGCCCAGATGATGATGTCATGGCTTTGGAAGCTTCTGATAGGTTAATAGACAACAGGTGAGTTGATTGGAGGCACACCTCAAACACTCTGCTTCCTTGTGTGTCATCATGGTAAAACCCAAAGAAATCAGCAAAGATATCAGGAAGAGAATTGCAGAGCTCCACAAGTCTAGTTCATCTTTGGGTACAACTTCTAGATGTCTCAAAGTGCCACGTTCATTTGTTCAAACAATTATATAAAAGTATAAACGCCATGAGAATGTCCAGCCATCACAGCGCTCAGGAAGGAGACGGGTTCTGTGTCACAGAGATGGACATGCTTTGGTGTGAAATGTGCAAATCAACCCAACAACAAAAGCTAAAGACCTCGTGAAGATGCTGCTGAAGCTGGTAAGGAAGTGTCATTATCCACAGTGAAGCAATCCTGTACTCACATGGGCTGAAGAAAAAGCCATTACTCCAAAAGCAACATAAAAATCCAGATTACAGTTTGCATATGCACACAGGGACAAAGAGCTTATTTTTGAAGGCATGTCATGTGGTCTGATGAAGCTAAAATTGAACTCTTTGGCCATAATGATCATCGTTACATTTAGATGAAAAAGGAGGAAGCTTGAGCCTGAGAAAACCATCCCAATTGTGAAGTACAGGGGTAGCAGCATCATGTTGGGGGGGTGTTTTGCAGCAAGAGGGACTGGTGCACTTCTCAAAATAGATGGCGTCACGAGGAAAAAACATTATGTAGAAATAATAAAGCAATATCTCAGGACATCAGCGAGGAAGTTAAGGCTTGGGTGCAAGTGGATCTTCCAAATGGACAATGACCCTGAGCATACCGCTGAATTAGTTACAACGTTGCTTAAGGACAACAAAGTCACTGTTTTTGAGTGGCCATAATAAAGCCCTGATCTCAATCTCAAAGGTGGTCTACAAACCTGACTCAGTTCTGTCAGGAGGAATGGGACAAAATTCTTAAAACTCTTGTGAGAAGCTTGAAGAGGGATACCCAAAACATTGGAGTGAAATCATACAGTTTAAAGGCAATGCTAGCAAATATTAAGGAAATGTATGTCAACTACTGACTTTGAAGAAAGTCATTAAAATGTTCTATTATTCTGGCATTTAGCAAATATAAATAATTTAGTTAATCCTAACTGAGCTAAAACAGGAAAAGTTTAATCTGATTTAATGTCAGATAGTGAGGGAAATAAAGGTTATATGTCTTTTTATAAAGTGAATGTAAACTTCTGTCATTTTAGTGAATAACTACAGTCTCTAACAAAGCTTATTGCACCTTACTTTCATCATTTATCTGTTCCCTTTAACAGTACTTGAGGGGGAAAAGACAACAAAAAGAAATATTCCTGCACAATTATGCGGAAGATCCCACAGCTTTTTTCCTGTCTCTGATGATATTCAATCTCAGACTTAAATTGTTTCTGCCACCAACATATTGATTTAATTCTCTCATCCACTGGGTTAATTAACACGGTTTGACAGCGGAAGTTTGAAGTTTGCAGTGTTAGTTTGGCCCCTCCAGTCTAATTACAGAGCACTACGTCATACAGGCAGCTTCAGCAGAAAGAAAGCCAGCAGTAAAAGCATGGAGGACTTTGTTTTTACACATTTAAAGTCAAACAGAGCTGGAATATGGCATAGCTGGTATAATTAACAACAGAGCAATGTTAAACTGTAAAAATTACTGACACTGAATCAGTAAGTCATCACATAAGACCGATCAGAGTACACAGTTTTTGCCAGATTTTACCCAATCACATTACCACCATCTATCCAAAAGCTGGGCCTGAATATGAATGTCAAAACAACAAACATTCTTGTAGTGTGGCATAATTAATCACAAAAATTGTGTTGTCTTATCCTGCCAAAAAGGCCTTCATTATAGTGGATGCTGCTGTGTAACTGTTGGCAACACAAGCAGAGGAAGGTTCAAGACTGAAGGTTTCTCTTCATTATCACTGTGAAGGGCAATTTGAACGCAGTCAGCAGCCAAACGGTCATCCAGATTAATTATAAATATGGCAAATACGCTCTAAGAATAGATAGTACGAACTAATGCAGGTGTGCAGTCGTTTAAAAGCCATACCAGCAAGGAGAAATGGGTTTATTAGTCGTTTTGTCTTGCATGCTGGTGTCTGAATCTAATTCAGGACTGACTGGGCTGTCTTTAAAGTCCTGAAGGAAAGAGGGATGCAGGAAAAGACAAGGAGATGCAGAAACAAATTAGATGTTTTTTGGGGGTTTTTTTGCACAAGCATAAGCTAACAAACTATCAACATATCTTTTTGATAAGATACATTTTAGCACTTTTTATGCCTTTTATTTGTAAAGACGGACAGCGACAGTGGTTAGAGTCAGAAACAGGGATAAGAGAGTGGGGCGTGATGTGGGAAAGGAGCCACAGGCTGAACTTGAATGT
Source organism: Cheilinus undulatus (assembly GCF_018320785.1). Lineage (NCBI taxonomy): Eukaryota > Metazoa > Chordata > Actinopteri > Labriformes > Labridae > Cheilinus > Cheilinus undulatus. Next base: position 7,649,682 of record NC_054872.1, read on the forward strand.
GGGCTGCCCACTTACAAGGGATGTAAGCTATCAAACTCAGACATGTATTTTAACATGAACAATGGTCGGATCTCTGTCTGAATTTTCAGTATCTGTTGTCTTTGTAGTCACTTCACAGTAAGAATAACTAGTTGGCGTAATCTTGGTGTATATACTGTATGTCAAAAACCCTGGAATGTAGCAGTGTAACATGAATACAGCATCTTAATGTCCCACCGTGAGCATGATGTCCCATGGTCGTAAGCATACATGCCACTTTAGAGAGCTAGACTCTCTCAAAAGTTAAGGTAGATATCTGCCAGTCTGTTAAAAGTGCATTTAAAAACTGTTTCAGAAAAGTGTTCCTCAATGTAAAACTGCAGAGACTTTGAATACCTCCCCATCTACAATCCATAATATCACACAGATTCAGAGAATCTGGAGAAATATCTGAAGGTCAGTATCCTGGATCCTGATGATTTTGGGCCCCTCAGGGGCCACAGTTAGACAGAGGCTGCACAGTGGCACAGGGGTTAGCGATGTTGCCTAAGAGCAAGAAGGTCCCTGGTTCACTTCTTGGTCAGGGCCTTTCTGTGTGGAGTTTGCATGTTCTCCCGTGGGTTCTCTCTGGGTACTCCGGCTTCCTCCCATCACCAACAACATGCTCATTAGGTTAAGTGGTGACTCTAAATTTGCCATAGGTGTGGATGTGAGTGTGCCTGGTTGTCCGTCTCTATATGTCAGTCCAATGACAAGCTGGGATAGGCTCCAGCGTAAGGGGTATAGCAGTATGGATTTATTTCAAGATGAATCAACTTGTTTTCACTCTTTAAGCACCAAAGTCGCAAAATTGCGACATGCAACAAGGCTATAGCTGCAAATATGGTTCCTAATGTTGTTACCACTTTACACCAGGAGACAGCAACATGAGTAACTTCAATCCGAGCAGCATTTGTGGGTGTGTTTCTATTCAAAGTTTTGGATTATATAGATTTTGAAAGACCCTTTGTCGAGGAGACGAGGAAGTGGTAGTAGTGGTTGTAGTCGGAGCGAGAAGAGAGAAAGAGAGCGAATTGTAGCGAGAATACTCACAATGCCAGAAGGTCTGTTCACCGTTGAGGTATATTCACTGAAGAGGAATATTCACTCTCTGTTGATGACATTCAGTCGTCCAGTGAGACCAAAACTGACGGTGCATCTGTGAGCGAGTCCATGCACCATTACAGTCCACAAGCAGCACATACTAAAGCCGATGCTTTTCCTCACCGTGGCCGGGGAGGGAGGGGACACGGTGGGGGTAGCAGGGGTGTCCAGTTGGACAGTTGTGCCGTGCCATCCACAAATTACAGTTAAAGCTGGATCATGCAAAAAAGAGGTCATATGTGAACAGGATCCAGAAACACCGCTGTCTTCTCTGGGCCAAAGCTCATTTAAAATGGATTGAGGCAGAATGGAAAACTGTTCTGTGGTCAGATGGATCAAATGTGAAATCCTTTTTGAAAACCACAGATGTCATATCCTGTGGACTCGAGAGGAGAGAGACCATCCAGCTTGTTATCCTGGCACAGGTCTAAAGCCTGCATCTCTGGTGGTATGGGGTTGCATTAGTGCCTATGGCGTGGGCAGCTTACACATCTGGAAAGGAAATATCAATGCTGAGAAGCAGATAGAGGTTTCAGAGCAACACATGCTCCCATCCAGACAACATCTCTTTCAGAGAAAGCCTTGACTATTTCAGCAAAACAATGCTAAACCAGGAGTCGTCACAGCAGAAGAGTCCAGGTGCTGAACTGCCTGTCTGCAGTCCAGACCTTTCACCAATAAAAAAATATACAAGCTAGAACTCTACATCAGAAAAGACATCAGTTTCTTTATATTCAGACTCTGTAATCCATAAGGTTTTCCAACTTTTCTGTTGTTTTATTACTTCAATGCAAATGTAAGTTGAGGGGCATTGTTTGGTCTGATCATAATCTTGTAAATTTCATTCTACTTTAATAATTCACTGTAGTCCCAGGCCCACTTTATTCTCTAAGAACTAAAAGGTTTATATTTGTAAAGCCCTCATATCTCCACTGTCTAGTTTCTGACCCAGCCTGCTTCCAGTTTTTATCTTTCCCTCTTAAACCTCTCTCCCCGTCCACATTACCTGTGATCATGCAGCGCTGTGCAGCCACCGGGGGACTCTCTCCAGATGGCACTGACAAGAATCAGCATTTTCTACCAGTTTAAATTAATTGGGGACACTTTGGTGAAGGCCATCCCTGCCTTTGACAGGCGTTTTGCTGGCTCTTTGTGCTGCTGCTGACATATGCCACCCCGAACCACACTGCATGATGGGAAAACTAATGGCCCTGTCGTCTTATATGGGGCATCTGGCAGGAGATGTAATAAGAACAGGGGAGGGGGGAGGACTGTACTCACACGGACCCATATGGATTTTAAGAGAATTACAGTTAACTTTGAGGAAAAAAAGACACTTATAACTGCTGTGATGAATATTCAAACTTTGTAATGTCCCCATCCTCGAGCTCAGATGACATTAAACTCACCACTGGATCATTTTGTGAAAAGCTTTAGTCATTTAAAACATGGCGTTGCAGTGTTTGCCCACAGAGAGCTGCGTTTGTGTATCAGTGGTGTTTTATCATGCAGCAGGAGATTTCAGAGGCCTCAGCTGTGCAGTAATGACTCTATACCAGGGCCCTGTGAGTTTCTACAGAAAGCTTTGACCATGAATGAGACTGTTCTACTCTTTAACAGGCTCAGGCTTCAGTTTAATTATTCTGCTCCTTCAATATTTGTGGAAGAATTTAATTAACAAACAATGAGGCCAACCCTGATACAGACTCTCTATTGTAAACAAACACAAACACAAACCTCCATGAACTGCATAAAGTCAGTAGAAAAACAACTGCTTAAGGTGAATTAACTGAAACAGAGTCATAGAAGTGTTATACACCTCCAAAAGTATCAAAACAGTGAGGCTAATTCCTTTACTTTTATTGTAGACTGAAAACATTTTAGCTTGTATTTCCTGGTATTTACATCTGGATCTGATTTTCGCATTTTTCTTTTGTGATTCTTTTCCAGGCTTTCACCACAGCCTCTTTCAGTTGTTTGTTTTTGGGGGTTACTCCGTTCAGTCGCCTGTTTAGCAGGTAAAATACATGCTCTATGGCAGTGTCGCTCAAATGGTGAGGCAAGGTACACTAGTGTGCCTTGAGGCAAGTCTAGCTGGGCCTAGCTACAATCATTGCTACAACTGTATGGCAAGTGCTGTAACCAGGCCTGCACGGATCTGGCTGGGCCCTTGGAAAAAAAAAAAAACAAAAAACAGAGAATGGGCCCTGCAGTTGTGGTTTATTGATATCAGTGCATGTGTGTTGGATCAGTAGCATAGGTGCTAGCATCCTGGCTAACAGTTACCTCATCTAGAGTGAAAAGCGTGGCAAGCTATTATTGAGTTAGGGTGTTTTTAACCAAGTTAACAACCTTTCTACCCATGTTTGCCTCTTCTTTGATACTTTACTGATTTTGATACTGGAGTCACAAAAACTGCCTGCTACTCAACACATCAAAGACAAAAGAAATGATCATAGATTTCCGCCGATCCAAACCCCCTCTTCAACCAGTGAACACCTGTGGGGTGGACATCGAGGTGGTGACATCATATAAATATTTAGGTGTACACCTGGATAATAAGTTGGACTCGTCTAATACCTTGGACTTCATCTACAAAAAGGGGCAGAGCCGCCTCTTTTGCCTCAGAAGATTCTGATCAATAGACATCTGCAGTAAGATGCTGCAGATGTTTTATCAGTCTGTGGTGGCAAGTGTTCTGTTTTATGCTGCAGTCTGCTGGGGAGGCAGTGTAAAACACAAGGATGCAAGGCGTCTGAACAAACTGGTTAAAAAAGCTGGCTCTGTGGTCCGAATCAAATTGTACTCACTGGAGGATGAGGTGTAGAGATGCACACTGAGCAAGGTGGAGGCCATTCTGAGAAACATGGATCATCTACTTCATATCTCCCTCAGTGAGCAAAGAAACAACGGTGGTGGACGGCTCCTATCCCTGCACTGCAGGACAGAAAGATTTAAACAATCTTTCATACCATCAGCAATTAGACTGTATAATTCTAAAGTAAACAGATGAGACTCCAAGACGATTGAATTTCCCTTCGGGGATAAATAAAGTTCTTGTATTGTATTTAAACCATTTCACTGCTTTTGGCATTTTTTAATCAGCCACTTCTTTTTGCTACTTTTGACCAATTTTTGCCACTTTTTTGCCACTTTTTCTAATATTTGGACATTTGTTACCCTTTATCATCAATCTAACACCCTTTTACCACCTTCTGTTGTTTTTTTATTCTTTACAACATTTAACCCATTTTTGCCACATTTTTTGCCACTTGTAACCCATTTTGCCTTTGTTTTGCTGCTTTTTGCCAAATTTCACCACATTTTTTATGACTTTTAACCCATTTTACAACCTTTTTGCAGCATTTAATCCATTTTAGCAAACTTTTTCAGAGTTTCAACACATTTCTGCCCCTTTAAACCCACTGTTTGGCCACTTTTTGTGCAATTTTGCAATGTTTTTTTCATCACTTTCAACCCTTTTTGCTACTTTTAACCCAATTTTGTTACCTTTTTGCCCACTTTTCCCCTTCATTTGGCCATTTTTTTTTTCTGCCCAATTTTGCCACATTTTTATTATCACTTTTGACTCATTTTTACAACCTTTTTGCAACATTTAACCATTTTTTTGGTCATTTGTCACCCATTTTTGCATCTTTTTGACACTTTCAACACATTTCTGCCATTTCAACCCATTGTTTGGCCTCTTTTTGCACAATTTGGCCATGTTTTATTCATCACTTTCAACCCTTTTTTGCTACTTTTAACCCATTTTTGCCCCCTTTTTGGATACTTTTGACAAGTTTTTGCCACTTTTAACCCATTTTGTTACCTTTTTGCCCACTTTTGCCACATTTTTTCTAATCACTTTTAACCCACTGTTATGACCTTTTTGCAATATTTAACCCTTTTTCATCATTTGTCACCCATTTTTGCATCTCTGCCACTTTCAACCCATTGTTTGGACACTTTTGCCTAATTTTGCCGTGTTATTTTCATCACTTTCGACACACTTTTGCCACCTTTTGCCACTGTTTATCAATTCACTTTCTGCCTGTTTTTGCCATTGTTTGCCCACTTCACTGCTGCTGTTTTCATTAGTCTTCGATGTCTGCTACTGAGTATACCAGTGGTTTCTTTCTTTTTTAGGACATTCAAATGGTTGTACAGGCAATAGCCAATGTTGTGCAATGGTTCTGATTGATTTTCAATCGTCTCTTAGCTTCAAAATTGCTTCTTTTTCACTCATAGAATCATCCCAATCTGAGGTCCTGCACACTGATGAATGGGTTTTCATTGAGGATTTCTCTGCATATTGCGCTCAACTTTCCCTCAACCCTGCCCAGTCTACCAGTCCCTGTTGCCGGAAAAATGCCACAGCAGCATGATGCTGCCACCATCATGCTTTATTGTTTGGATGGTGTTGGGCAGGTGATGACTGGTGCCTGGTTTTCTCCTAATATAATGCTCAGAACTGAGGCCAAACAGTTTAATCATGGTTTTATCAGACCAGAGAATCTTGTTTTTCACAGTCTGAGGGTCTTTAAGGGCTTTTATGCAAACTCCAAGTGGGCTTCCTTGTGTTTTGCACTGAAGAGAGGCTTCCATCCCATTAATCTCAAGCTTTATTGTCCCTTTCAGCCTGCTTTTGTTGATCCATGTCAGTGTCCCCCTGCAGCCAGAGTGATGTAAAATACTTCCGTGCATGAACACCTACAGCTGAACACATGACAGAGTTCAGAATCAAACATTCACAGCTCCACCAGTCTCTCACACTCTCTTTGTCAGAGTCTCATAAATCTGCCAGGACACTCCCTCCAACCGTCTTCATGCTTCTGTGGGTCAAATCAGACCTGAGAATCACACGTAATCTTTTTTTAAGGAAATGAGACATTATGGAGCAGTGGTGGATTTATTTTACATCGCTGTGTCTGCAGGGAGATGCTGCAGCTGCTCAACTCAAGTGTGCTAAAATGATACAGCAATTATAAAGTAAACTTTTTCCCAGTTATATGCATTAATGCTGAGAGCCCTACTTGTTATGAATCATCTCTGAATTGAGTCCTAGCCTGTGAATGGAGATTTGAAAAGAAATGCACAGTTAGAACTTTGGCACATTGTCTTCACATTGCCTACATTCCTAAATGAAGTGGTTATTGCACAAATATGCACTTTTTTTTGCAGCTAGTGAATTTCTTCACAGTATAATGATCATGCTTAAGTTTTCCTGAAATATCTAATGTTTTCATTCCTTGTCCAAGGCATTGCACTATTTTAAGCTTTTCAGCAGCAGAGATCCTTTTTCTTTCCCGTATTGCTAAAACCTGTGGCCTGCTTAACTCATTCAGTGCCAGCTCTTTTATAAAATGGGAAGTAGCTTGTGCCAGCGTTTTTGGCCATTTTGAGTCATCCTCCAAGACCCACAGAATATTCTGTACTATGACTCTGAAAACACAGAATAGCTCAAATGAAAGAAGAAACTCTCTATTTCATCATGGAAAAAAATGTTTGTTTGCAGCTTGTTCCGTTCTTGATTTATATGAAGTTGAATAGAGGCTAGTTTCACCAAAAAGACCACTTTTTTTCTAGAAAGCTGAGAAAAATGCATTTTTGTGAAAGAGAGTCTGTCAAGCAAAACAATGATTTGAATGTTATAACTTTGCCTTCAATGACATAAAAGGCATCTGAAAATTGTATTACAAATGTTATTTTATTGTAAAATAAATAACAACGCTTCCAGTCACTGTCATTCACACTCTGGAACTGGACGGCCTCCACGGGACCCCCCTATTCGCCCATGTCCTCTCCTGCTTGTGTGTCCTCTGGCACTACCTGTAAATTATAGAAGTAATATAATAGCAATATAATATGTTTTATATATATAATATATATAATCTATAAAATAGAATTTTTTTGTTTTTACCTCTTTTCCTGCCAACAGATGGTGTTGTAGATCTGCATGGGGCTTGCTCTTCTCTTAAGTCTGCTTCTGAAATCACAGGAGCATGAGTGATGGTTTCATTCGATAATTTGGCTGAATAATCAGTGGGTTCCTAACGTTAACTTACCGCCATCGCTCTGGGACGGAGAACAAGATCCACTCCGCTCACTGGGCAGCCATTCTCCGGCAAAAGTTTAAAGTTTCTTCCAGCGTCTATTTTTAGAACTTTTAGCTTAGATTACGTCCGTAACAATCGCTCTGCTCTTTGACCCCAGGGTCTCCACCTCTGATCTCTGTGGCTTTGATCTACCATCTCTTCCATAGTCTGTAGTGCTCTGACTACATATCCCAGAAGCCCCAAAATTAACCACAGGGAGCGTGAGAGTGCCCCCTTGTGCCAGCTGCCAAAAACACTTTGACGTATGTATATGTCAATGGCACTCAAGCATTGGTTTTTAAATGATATACATCAATGCACTCACTGAGTTAATTATGTGAAATGTCCATCTTAAGTAGTTTTCCTTTAATTGGGCTCACCTGGCAAACTAATGACCACAGGTGTCTGAGACACAATACGACCCATGAGTTTATTTAAAAAAAGCAAAAAATGAATTTTTATGACACAAAAATCAAATGTGCATAATAATTTGGAACGCAGTGTATGAGCTTCAGGAGAGCCTTCTCAAGGATTCTGGGGGCTGGAGACAAAACTTTGATCTACTGTCAGGGACTCAAGAGTAGCAGGTGATTGGTATATATTCAAATATATTTCATTCAAACCAAAGCATGCATCAGGATGATGACATACAAGGGCGAAAGATGAAATCAATAGAGGTGCATTTGTCCATCAGAGGTCTACAGTAAAAGTCCACAGAGGAGATGGAGCACACTCATTCAGTCTAATTTCTACATAAAAGCATCATGTCAAGACATACACCAGGCTCATCCTGCTGCATTTACATGTACATACATATGCTCTTCTCATAATTGATGGGACATCTCCAGCTATCAGCATGGTGCTCTTTGGCCCTTTGGAGTGTTCTTATTATCCATAATTTACCTCTTCATATGCATTTTTACATGCATCAGTCCATTCTTGAACCCATCAGCGAAGAAAGAGTAAGATGACACTCAAATTGGCCCACATGAAAGAGAGCATTCATTACAAAGCAGGATGTACTTTTTTTTTTATCTATGAAAGGTTATTTTTTACCAGAACATGAAATACGTTGTATAGCCCTGGAGAAAGCCATTCATGAGTCTGTCATGTCTATAAAAGGTTTATTTTGTCAGTTAGTGATGAAGAGAAGACGTCAGGCTGCTGAAAAGTTCAGGTTTACTCCTGTTCTCTGTTCTGGAAACATGAGCAGCATTCGGCTTCTACATTCAGACAGTTTGTTAATATCAAACAGTTCATGTTCTTCATTCATCTGATTTTAATAGATAAATGTTCATCTCCAATGATTTGTGAATGCAGAACAGAGTCAATTAGTGTTAATTAAGGTGCAAAGTTACCCAAAGGAGCCCTGCAGCTCTCCTCCATTCATCCAAATAATTAACACCAGGTTGTGAAACAAATGTCATTTCCTGTCTCTGTTTGAATCTCTGCATGAGAGTCAAACAGCAACTTTAATCATGTTCTGACTTCGGCGTGTGGTTTATTGAGCATTTTAAAGTATCTGCAGATATATGAACTCATCCTTTGGTGTGATCACTGTCATCTGTGGATCAGTTTAAAACAAATATTATAGTCGATGCCCTGTAGAGGGAAATCTGAAGCACCAAGGGACCATGAACACAACTTGTTTCTTCTTGTCAGATGAATGTATAAATAACTGGATAATTTATCAGTCTGCTTCTTAAACTTTGTGTTTTCTGGGCTCTCTAATAAATACTTTAAACTAAGACTCATTTATCATTGCTATGAAACACTGGATGCTTCATCCAAAACTGCTTCACAACCAAACATAACTTCTGCTGGAAGCTGCTGTTGTGTGGTTGTATCTTGTTTATATTTTGCTTTCTTGTGCCAGACCAGAATTATTTTCTGACATTGGCTGTATATTGTATAATCTCAGCTCACCCCTTTGACACACCTAATTACCCTGCAGCCAAGCATTTCTAGGTCCTGTAGAGAGGAAGGTTCCATGTTAGAGGGTCTGGGTGAGGAACTTGCAGTCATTGGCAGGAAATAATCATGGTTTATCAAATTACCTACTAATCAGCCTACCTTTCTACCTACCTACCAACTGACCAAAGGACGTACAAACTAACTGACCTACTGACTGAACTACCTACATACCTACCTACTTGCCCATTGGCCTTCTGACTGATTTACCTATCTATCTACCAACTGACTAACCTACTGACACACCTACCTTTCTACCTAACTACCAAGTTACCCACCTATCTACGTATTTACATATCTACCTACATATCTAACTATTTACATACCCACCTACCCATCTTTTCAACCTATCTCCTTACCTACCTTTTTACATACCTACTGTATTTAACATCTACCTTCTTATCTACGAACCTATCTTGAACCACTGACCAACCTTCCTAACTTCCTACTTACTGCCTATTTACATACCTACCTATCTGCCTACCTATCTACATAACTAACTGCCAACCCATTCACATATCTATCCACCTGCCTACCGATCTACCCGTTGACCAACCTACCTTTCAACCAACATATTGGCCAACCTACCTATCTACCTATTTACATACCTATCTCCCTACCTATCTTTTTTCATACCTTTCTACCCATCTACCTACGGATACACAAACCAACCTACCTATCTACCCACCTACTAACTGAGCTACGGACAAACGGACCGACCTACCCACCTGCCTACCAACCAACCTGTTGGCAGACTTACCCATCTGCCTGACCCATCGACTGACCTACTGATGGACTTACCTATCTACCCATCAACCAACTAACCAACTAACCTACTGACCTACCAATCAACCTACCAATTGACTTGCTGGCCTATCGCCTCCTTTCCTACCAACCAACCAACCTACCAACAGACCTACCCACCAACCTACTTGCAGATTTACCTACCTACCAACCTACCTATGTACTGGTGGACCAACCTACCTACAAGCTGACCAACCCAGAAACTGACTGACCTACCTACCAACTGACTGACCTACCAACATACCGACCTTCCCACCTACGGACCTACCTCCTGACTTACCCCCCTTCCCACCTACCAACCGACCAACCTACTGAGTGGCAAAACAAGAAGGTACTCGCACCAAGTGACAAAAGCTTATGTCAAAGCAGTATCAACAAAACAAGATTAAAATTGACATGAAATTATGCACAGATTTGAAGGTTTCCAGAACAAGTGCATTCATTCATTGAGTAGGTTTGCACACATTTCAATAGAAGAGATACTCTGGAATTGAATGGGCCACTCTGGATAAAAAGGTGTTGAGTTTGAGGAAGAACATCTGCTGTGTCAGTGACAGACACATTTCCATCCTGTTGGGTTGTGTCCTCAGTTGTCACTGCTGGTTAATGAGACCAAATGAAGCAGCTCCTAATGAGGGTTAATGAGCTGAATGACCGTAATGAGGTCCAACACATGCCCATGTGACAGAACGTTACTGCAGTTTTACGGTCTGCTCCATGATGCTGGTCGTCTATAGAGGTGTAAAAAAAATATTTATTTGTGATTTCAATGCATTGACTTTTCCACCAGTGCTTTAAGGAGAATCTGTTTCACTTCAGAGACAATAAGACAAGGAATAAAGAACCACCCCCAGACCCTGAGAGGGCCAAACCACAGCTCGCTGACGGCTCTGACTTTATTGGACGAGCTGAGCGGAGACACACCACCGCTCAGACTCGTCGTGCATCCTGAACAGCACAAATACTCCATAATGTGACCACAGAGTATCATCTATAGGAAAATGTGGAGGGCTGGGGAGAGCACTTCTCATTAACCTCTGACTGGTGCCGAGGCAAAGGGAGCCGCAGAGTGACTCAGCTTTAATATTAAAGAGACTTCAGTTGTTATTATGAAATGGAGGATCCACAGACGCGGCAGCTCTCCTGAGCGAGGGTGGATTTAATAAAGCCTTACATTGACTCTTGTGCCCAGTATAAGTAAAATCCAGACTGGCATCAGGGCTGCTGAAAGATCACAGAAATATAATCTGAGAAGATCTCTATGTTTGTTTAATCAGGCTGTGATTAAAGGGGATGTTGGTGGTGCACAATCACTTAAAGCAGAATATGCAATAACATCTGAGTACACAGTATAGCTTGACCTGACTTAATGAAACGAACCATAAGGAGTAATTCTAGTATCTTTAATATTTCCAGTAGACTGCATCAGCTCTCAGCTGTGAAACAGGCTGTTATGGCTGCAAAATAACCCTTGAGGCAAATGTGGCCAAAGTCCTATAAAGGGATTGTTTTTCCAAGAGTCTAACAGCATTATGGAGAAGACCCCTGCAGATAGAGCAACGTTTGTTTGGGTATATCAGCTTTAAAATAATGTCTCTGCAGACTGCAATGGACGCTATCTTGCCTTGAACAGTTTACCTTTAATACACATTAACTGTTTAGTTGGCTGTGTCTATATTCTTCAACAGCACACAGGTATAACAAAACTTAGGTAAGCAGGGTGTGCACACAAGATTATCATGCCTGTTTTGGATCTGACAAAAGTCAGCAAATGGCCGATATGGTGTATACGGTGGTTCTAAAGATAATTTAGCCTGATTTTCCTGTTGTGTGAGGTGTGTTAGGAGGGGTTTTACCCTCCCCAGTCTGCTGAGAAGATAATCAGAACAGCACATAAAGCCAAAAAAAAAAAAAAAAAAAATCATATAAAAAGTTTTCTCTTAGAACCCCAAACTAAAACGATCCCCTTTGTCCCCAGTAGCAGGGGTTCTCAACCTTTTCAGCCCACAACCCCCAAAATGAAGGTGCCTGAGATCAGGGACCCCCACTGTACCTGAAGGAGGTTGAACACGGCCATGCACATTCAAGAGCAGTCATGTGCAGACAAGGCCATTCATAAGGGGGGTAAATAGGCAAGCATTCTGGGGTTCAGACCTAACTGGGGGCCCATGGAGGTCAGCAAAATCATGGTCCACTGTAAAAGTTAAGCTGTGGTATCCATACTTTATATTTAACCTTATAAATAACCACACTTATCAGGGAAACAAATATCTTCTGAATCATTTGTGTAGTAAATAGCCTTCTTAAAAATGTAAATCGCGTTTCTAATTAAAAAATAAATAAAATGGGTTAAAAATTGCAAAAATGGGTTAATAATGGCACAAAATGGTAAGAAAAGGAGGGAAAATTGGATTTTAAAAGTAAAAAAAAATGGATTAGAAGTGGCAAAAATTAGATGAAAATTGCAAAAGAAGGCAAAAATGGCCATAAATAGTGTCAAAAGAGAGTTAAAAGTGGCTGAAAAGGCTTCAAACTGGCAAAAATGGGTAGAAATTTGGTGAAATTGAATGAAAAAAGGATATAAATTGTGAAAAACGTGTTTACTGACAAAGAAAAATAAAGGCAGATATTGGCAGAAATTGGTTAAACTAGCAAAAACAGGCATATTAGATAGTGAAATGTGGTTAAAATGGGAAAAATTGGGTGTAAAAACTGGTAAAACTGGGTTAAACATGGCAGTAACGGGTAAACAGAGGCAACATTAGGCTGAAATTGCAAGAATTGGTTTAGAAGTGGAAAAAACAGGGATAAAAAAATGGTGGAAAGGGTTTAAAATGAGCAAAAATAGGTTTTTAACTGGCGAAAGTGTTAAAATTGGTGGGAAAATGATGAAAATGGGTTAAAACTTGGCTAAATTTGTGTTAAGTGGCAACAGTGTAATCTAAAAAATATTCTTAGATTTGTAGGGTGAGACTGAGAGGGACAAGGTCCAAGGCAGAAGAGAGCCAGAGAGAGAAAAAAGCTCCCAAGAGAAGGGACAAGAACATTTTATGCTTGAGCAACACCCCTCCCCAACATGTGTTTGAGCTACGCCTCTGTCTGGGCCCAATCCGCACAGGGTAGGGGGGTTTAGGAAGTTTGGAGATCACACAAAGGGACATTTTGATTCAGGCAGGAAGAAGATTTTTTTTTTTTTTTTTTTTTTATGTGCATGCAAAGAACTTTTTTTTTTTTAATTTTGAATTAAAAAAAAAAAAAAAACAATAAAAAACAAGCCAGAATCAGTTGTTCCCAAACCTTCCCACACTCTGATTGTTCCCAGTATTTAAATAACCCTTATATTGTATCTGAACAGAGTGTTTGGGCCTCATGATTGCTTCCGTATGTTTGTTCAAAGTGAATGGTTCTGGCTGACATAATTGCTCATGCAGAGTCATCTCATACTAACATAATTGAAAAGAGATTGTGTTGGCAGTGATATCAGAAGTTGTGTGAACTCTCTTCAGTCAGCAGCTGTGTTCTGAAGCCTGAAGCTTATTTTGTTGATACTAAAGACTTCACAATATCCGCTGCACCTCTGTGAACGCCATTATGAACTGTCAATTACACTGCAGCCCAAGCAGCAATATTACATTATGTTTAATATTGTTTTCAGATCATGAGGATGTTTTCCAGAGCAGATCTGATAACTTTAAACCCACCTTTTTTCACAGGAATATCTGACAAGATCATCTTTAAAGCCATCAGATATCAGGAGTTTGCTGACTTTTGTCTTATAAAATTACATTTGAAATTGTCATTGTTGGGGCAGACCTCGTGTCAGGAGCAAAGTCATCAAACCATTTTTTCAGGTTTGAACAGAACAAGACAGAGCTAAGAAAGAAAACACCATGTCGAGACACAGAGACTGAAAACATGCTTGCATAACTGGGAGAAAATCGAAAACAGCTTGACTGACTGATTGAAGTTATTATAACTATTACACATATACCATACAATATTCCTCTGGCCCTTCATTTAGAATATTTTTTCTAGGAACTGACCTTCATTTCCAAAAAATAATTGAATATCCCTGCATCACATCATATCATATGTTGCTCTGATTAGCCCAAAATGAATGTGATCAACAGAACATCAAGTTATTTCAGAAATTGGCCTAAAATGTCTTCCCAAATTAGGTATCTCTGCATCTACAGTCCATAACATACCACACACCATCAAAAGATTCAGAGAATCTGGAGAAATCTCTATGAGCAAGGGGCAAGGCTAAAGGTCAGTATTGGATGCTAATGATGCCCTCAGGGGCCACTGCATTAAAAACAGGCATGGTTCTGAGCTTTAAATTCCTGCATGGGCTCAGGAACACTTCCAGAAATCATTGTCTGTCAATACAGTTGGCTGTGCCATTCACTAAGTTAAAGCTGTATCATGCAGAGGAGAGGCCATATGTGCACAGGAAATCAGAAACGCTGCCGTCTTCTCCAGGCTCATTTAAAGTGGACCAAGGCAAAATGTAAATCTGTGTTCAGATGATGATTCTGGGGCTTTAACATGCACCAGAACTTACCAGACTGTCAACAAAGTTGTCCCCCAGTGGAGATGTCTATATTTTGGTGGTTTCATGCAAGTCAGTTAGACCCTGGGTCCCCTAAAATCAGTTGGTGACTTGGAAAGACCTACATACTTGAAAATCACAGAAGGGGTCATGATCAGGGCCCAAAGTTGAACTACTTTTTAGTTTTTTTCTGTTTTGTTACTTCCGCCATGGAGGTTATGTGATTGGGTGGGTTTGTTTGTTTGTTTGTTTGTTTGTTAGCAACATAACTCAAAAAGTCATGGACGGATATTCATGAAATTTTCAGGAAATGTCAGAATTGGCTTAAGGAAAAACTGATTAGATTTTGGGACTGATCTGAATCACCATCTGGATCCAGGAATTTTTTTTAAAGGATTTTGTACTATTGGGAGATAGGGCTAATAGCAGAGGTCTGCGCAGTTACCACTTTACACCAGGAGATGGCGGACATGCATAACTTATTCAAAGTTTTGGACTTCACAGACTTTGAAGAACACACGCCTGGTCAGGGAGACGAGTCGGAGCGTAACAGAGAGAAAGACAGCAAATTGTAGCAAGAATACTCACAGTGCTGGGAGGAATAGCGGAATATTCATCCTCTCCCATGACTTCCAGTCATCTGGTGAGACTATGGGTGCTTCCGCCATGACAGTCCACACATAGTGAAGCCAATGCTTTGCCTCACCGTGTATCCACCCCACCAGGGAGTGAGTAATCTGCGAATTATCATCTGGATCACCGTCTGGATCCAGGAGTGTTTTTAAAGGATTCTTCACCTTTGGGAGATAGGGCTGATGGCGTAGGTCTGCGCTCTCTGAGTGCTTTTCTAGTTTTGTTTTGCAATTATTCCACATTGTACAATGCTTACCATACAGCACAGGGATAATCACATATCAACAGGAAGTTGGTGTTACTCTCATAACATCTGATTTGCTTCAGATCTTATATGTATGATCACATTCTGCCCTTCTACAAATTTAAACTTTCTGTTTTGTATGTGTGTTTGGGCGTCAGGCCCTGGTCAGGTCAGGCATGGGAGCATACTGTTTCGTCACTTCGCTGCACCAATCTTGGTCCTCTACTGCTCTGACATCCTGACAGCCATCGTCCAGGCCTGCAGCAAGCCTATGCCCCAATTTCTTCAGGTATCCTCCAGTGTCTGGACCAGCCAACCATGTCCTGGGCACCCAGTTTGCAGTGAGCTGGCTCAGGCCTGGGAAAGAATGCCAGGTGCCCATAAAACTACAAAACTAAACATGCTCTCCAAAGCACGTCAGCATTAGACACTCTGTCTTACCAATGATACTCAAAGATGCACCAAAGAGAAGTTGTCACAAAGGAGTCCAGTAGGCGCCTCTGGTCATCAGTCACTGTCCAGGCCTCAAGAGAGTACAGTAGGACCAGGAGGACCAAGGACCGAAAGACTCTGACTTTGGTCCACTTGCTCAGAGACAGGGAATGCCACACCGACTTGCTTCGCGAATCCATTGCCCAAACTGCGAGTCCAAGTCTGTGGTTGATCTCAGCCTTGCAGTTAGTGGATTGATGGATTATGCTGCCAGGGTAGGTGAACTTCTCTAAAACTTCCAGGCTCTCACCGTTCACAGACACAGATTCTATGGCAGCATCCAAGGAATCCCTGACATTGACCGGCTCTCAACAGCACTAATGTTTCTATATATGATAACTGTTTGGTGACTGTTTCTCTATTTTGCCATTTGACAGGAATTTGGTGTAACTCTGACATGAAACATCTGATTTGCTTCAGATCTTATATGTATGATCGGGTTCTGTCCCACTACAAATTCAAAGCCCAGTCTTGGAAATTTGAATTAATGTTTTGTATGTGTTTGTTGGGGTGTCAGGCCCAGGTCAGGTGGGAGCATATACCTTTCAGCATTTAGCCGAATCAACCATGGCACTGTTCTGGCCTCCTAATGGCCGTTGTCCAGGCCTGCAGCAGGCTCATGCCCCATCTCTCCAGGTATCCTCTCAGCTGACCCCATGACACATGCAGTGTCTGGAACAGCCCACCGTGTCCTAGTTGTAAGAGGTGAGATGGTTTGGACCCAGGAAGCATGCCACAGGGGCAGTAAGAGCACAGCTGCAGTTCCTGTATCAGGCAGGAGACCCTTTTCAATGCTTCTCCCCTGACCATGTCAACATTAGACATACGGTCTTGCTAACAAAAGTGCACTGAAGAGAAGTCATCACAAAGGAGTCCAGCCTGCACCTCTGGCCATCAGTCAATGTCCAGGCCCATCAAGAGTACAGCAAGACTGGAAGAACCAAGGACTGAAAGACTCAGGCTCTTGTACACATGCTCAGATACCCAGAACTCCACACTGTTCTGTGCAATAAACTCAAAGCCCCATGCACAATCCCCAGTCTGCAGTCCACCCCAGCCTCACAGCCAGCAAATTGGACAATGCCGTCAAGGTTGTTGAACTGCTTCTCAACTTCCAAGCTCTCACTATCCAAAGACAGCATCCCAGCCATCCTTAACCTTGCAAAGCAGATGGAATCGCCGTTTCTGTGTTT